>NC_134785.1:11168019-11175519 GCF_046742065.1 Oratosquilla oratoria
TATATGTTCTATTTGTGTTCCATTGATTGTAATCAGTTCTGTATCGACGAGTGAACAAAAGAGACTTTGATCTTGTTAAGCCTGATCTGTTCTTTAATAGGGTCCTCACGGTTCACGGACAATTAATCTGTCGATTAATATATTTATAAAATGTTTCTATTTGTATCGTTTTGTTTTACTAGCAGTTATTTACTGGTATGATTGTAATTATCAAAGAAAGTTGATTTTTTCCCAGAATTAGAAGGCATGCAAGAAGGGGGAAAGGGGGAGAGGAGGGGGAGAGTAGAAGAAGAGGAGGGAGGAGGGGAGAGGGAGGAGAGGGGAGGAGAGGGGAGGAGAGGTAAGGTGAGGAAAGAAGAAGAGGGAAGAGAGGAGATGATAGGTGAGGGTAAGAGAAGAGGGGAGGATGAGAGGGAAGGAGAGGAACGGAGGGGAGGAGAGAAGGTAGGAGGGGAGGAAAAGAGAGAGAGAGGGAAGAGAGGAGAGGAGGTAGGAGGGGAGGAAAGGAAAGAGAAGGGGAGGGGAGAAGGGGTGGGAGAAAGAGAGGAGAGGGAAAGGGGAGACAAGGAGAGGAGAGAAGAGGAAAAGAGAGAGGATGGAAGGAGAGGAGAGGGGAGAGGAGGAAAGGAGAGGGGAGGGCAGGAAAGCATAAAAGGGGTGAGGAGAGGAGAGGACAAGAGAGAGGAAAGAGGAGAGGGGAGGAGAGGAATGGAGAGGAGAGGAGAGGAGAGGAGAGGAGAGGAGAGGAGAGGAGAGGGAAAGTTGAAACAAGACAGACTTGGGTGACATCAACCATGGACTACGTGTAATGGCTGTTATGTCACTTTGACACGAAGGTGCACCGAGGTGACGTCACAGAGGCACTAATGGCACCAATTTCCACAAGGAGATTGCCATTGCCAACTTGGGATTGTCCGTGGGCGGCGGCAAGGCGGCGATGGGGCGTTGCCCCTCCAATATGGGGCAATACCGCCGCCAAGACTTTGAGTCTAAGTTCCGAAGTAAATCTTCAGTCAGAGATGGTCTTTCGTGAACTTCCATGAGACAAGCAATTGCAGAGAGTGCTGGCTATATGATCTATAAACAGATACATAGGTACATAGATTACAAAGGATTACAATGTAGGAGCATGCCGACAGGAGACCTTTTGGTCCATAACTATGTCAGATGCAAGAAAATATATATGATAATGATAAATAAATAAGTAAATAAATAAATAAATAAATAAACAAATAAATAAAAATTACAATAACATAGACAATAATAAATAAAGCAAATAAATAAATAAATAGGTTAAGTTAAGTAATAAACATGTAAATAGTAAATAATGATGAATTGATCGATAAATAATAATAAATGGTAATCAAGGAAATAATAAACAAACAGACAAATAATAACAAACAAATAAATAAATAATATAAAACAAATGGCAGGCGTTACACCATCTTGCTTAGGTGTTTATCTAAACGAATCTTAAAGCTTCGAACTGAACTACATTGCACTTCCTCTGCAGGAAGTTTATTCCATTCATTAACTATACGGACCGATTATGAATATGAATGTACAGTATGTATGTTTGTATGTATATATGCATGCATGCATGCATGTGTACAGGTATGTATTTATGTATGTATATATGCATGCATGCATGCATGTGTACAGGTATGTATTTATGTATGTGTACTGGTCATGCGAAATCATTTTAGTTTCTTACCTTAGTTAAGCTTTGATTGAATAACGACTAGCTCTACACTGACGTACAAAAATAGCCAAACATTACTCCAATAGCCAAGAAGTAGCCAAAGAGAGGAGAATGAGGACAACCAACCCCCAACTGTCCATCATTTTCCCACGCCCATGGGCACTCTTATAGGTCAATAGAGCAAAGACTAAGGTGAAATGACGTAGAAACTCTGTTATGACGTCATGTCGTTTTCCAAGCACCTCATTTGACCTTGACATTATATGACCTCGCCATCCCAGTTGGCTATAAGGAATCTGATTGGTTGACGGCCAGGAATGAGATAAAAGAGTATAGGAAGGGAATATAAAACTATAGTAAAGTTCTTTTTTTCTCTATCTTTTTTTTGTGTTTGTTCAATTTCAGTACAGAAGAACAAATGATATCAAGTGTAACATCATCTCGGAACATATAGAACAGAAACTGCTGTATCTATTGCAATAATGAAATTAATTTTAAATGAAAATATATATATATTTTAGGATAACCTCTGATTGGAGAAATGGCCATCAAATATTCAGTGACGAAGATTTTTTTTTTTTTTTTTAATTATCACAGGCCCGTAACTTTTATCAGACACGCTTAGAAACAATTGAACGCCGTATAGACTCATCGTAATTAATATTCTTAATGAATCCGTAATTTCCAATAGATTCTGACATTATCGGTTTCTAGATAAAAAGAAAAAAGGAATTCTCTGTTTTTCATGTTCTTGGCCTCCCTAATATCGCGACAAGGGACGACTTTAAGAATACTAATAGCCTTTAGCTTTGATCGTATTGAAACGATACGAAACATTCTGGGAAAAAAAGGCTTTCGTGTTTGTAATTACATTGAGGCTTCGATCTGTTTCATTGGTTTTTGGTCAAACTTGATAACAAGTGTTCGGATTGTAGTTTTGCAAACCTTAATGTCCAGTGTCCCGACTCACTACCCTTAGATGAATAAAATTGCCTGGCGACAGCCAGAATAACATCAATAGATTACGCCATCTTAGTGAAAGTGGTTAATAAGATAAACAATATCAAACGAAAAACGATTTAAGAAAACCAGTTATTATAATTATAAGTTTCATTGAGTGTATATGCAGACTATGCATGAAAGTATGTTAATACATACATACATGTATGGATGTATGTATGTATATACGTGTGTATATATGTTTACGATCATGTATTCCGATATTCAATACGCTGTCCTTTGTTTCTTTTCTTTTTAAGTTTACACGTATTATTCTTTTTCTTTTTTCTTTTTCTCTTTCGAATATTTTTGACTGTCTCTTCTAAAGCATTTTCCGTGTTCCTACCGCTTTTTTTATTTTCTTTTTCTCTTTCCTACATCTTCTCTCTCTTCTTATTCTACGCCTTTTTCGTTTTATCCTTTCTGCATTTTTTTTTTTTTTTTTCTTTAAGTCTCGGGTTCTCGTCAAAGATCTTCTTGTGTTTCCTTCAGCGCCTGAATTCCTCATCTTTGTCGCTTCTTCTTCTTCTTTTCCTTTTTCATTCTTCCTGTGGTGTCATTTTTGTTTTTAGACTTTCTTCTTCAGTTCTGTTTCTCTCTTTTTCTCTTCTTTTCTCTCTCTCTCTCTTGCTACCTCTCATGTGTGTGTGTGTGTGTGTGTGTGTGTGTGTGTGTGTGTGTGTGTGTGTGTGTGTGTGTGTGTGTGTGTGTGTGTATTCACCTTGGTCTTTTGGATCATGTGTTGGACTCGTGATCGACAGCTATTTCCCTCCCGGAAGCGAGCTCAGAGCTCGTATGACCGATCTATGGGTATTGCTATGACCTTTCATACACACACGCCCCCAACTCCCCGCCCACGAGAGTCAGAGTAACGACCCGAAGCGCAGCGATACCGATATAATTCGGCCCTGGGCAGGATTCGAACCAGGTACTGCGAGCACCACCGTGCTGGCATGCCAGTGCTCTACCAACTGCGCCACCGAGTCGTGTGTGTGTGTGTGTGTGTGTGTGTGTGTGTGTGTGTGTGTGTGTGTGTGTGTGTGTGTGTGTGTGTGTGTGTGTGTGTGTGTGTGTGTGCGTACGCGCGCCCCGTTCCACTCTATCCCATTACATTGTACCCATTCCTCTTCCATATCTTCCATTTCCGCTTGCTCCTCTCCACTTCCCTCTCCTCCCCTCTCCTCCCCTCTCCTCCCCTCTCTTCCCCTCACTTTCCTTCCCCTTCCCTCTCACCCCACCCGATCTCTTTCATCTGCTTGCCAGCCCTCCCTCTCTCCCTCCCTCTTTCCCTCCCTCTCTCCCTCCCTCTTTCCCTCCTTCCCTCCTTTTCTCTCTCCCTCCCTCCCTCCCTCCCTCCCTCTCTCTCTTCCCGTCAAAATCGCCCTTTGTTCCCTTCGAACACCGCCAGCCCCCCTACCCCCTCCCCCTCCCCCCTCCCCCTCTCCCCCCTCCCCCCTCCTTTGTTCACCTTGAACTCGGGTGACCTCAATTTCCTCTTTCTCTATGGACCCCTCCTCCTCCTCCTCTTCCTCCTCCTCCTCGTCATCCACTTCCTCTTCCTCTTTATCTTCCTCCTCTTCCGCCTCCTCCTCTTCATATCCCTCCTCTTCCTCCTACTCTTACCCTTCCTCTCCTCCTCCTCTTCCTCCTCCTCCTCTTCCTCTTTATCTTCCACCTCTTCCGCCTCCTCCTCTTCATATCCCTCCTCTTCCTCCTACTCTTGCCCTTCCTCTCCTCCTCCTCTTCCTCCTCCTCCTCCTCTTATCCTCATCCCCTTCCTCTTCTGCCAGGAATCCACAGCTTCACCAAGATACATGCATCATTGTGTGTGTATGTGTGTGTGTGTGTGTGTGTGTGTGTGTGTGTGTGTGTGTGTGTGTGTGTGTGTGTGTGTGTGTGTGTGTGTGTGTGTGTGTGTGTGTGTGTGTGTGTGTGTGTGTATGTGAGTGTGTGTGTGTGTGTGTGTGTGTGTGTGTGTGTGTATGTGAGAGTTTGAGTGTGTGTGTGTGTGTGTGTGTGTGTGTGTGTGTGTGTGTGTGTGTGTGTGTGTGTGTCTACGTGTGCGCGTATTTACGTCCATAAATGTGCCCATGTGAACATATGTACACATCCCAGTAACATCCTCTCATTCAAATGATGTCAACTGACGGTCGCCAGAATAACATATGTAAAGGTCGCCAACCTACAGGGTACGACAAATCTTTGATTATTAAGTGACAAATTTATTGTTTATTTCAGTTATCACTAGACTATTTTATTCAGTTGAAGGAAGCTCCTTTACTATACGAGAGGATGAAATTTTCTCCAAGAATTTCTAGATAAACATTTTTGGTCGATTTTTATTATTTTGGGTAAATTAATCAGATTCATCGAAGACTGAGACGGTTTTATATTATGACACATCCCAGATTAGGTCAAAGTAGGTCAGGTTAAATACACGTTAAGTTAGGAAGGTTGAGACTTCGTTTGGTTAACTTCTTTATACCGACTAGGTAATGTATCTGTATCAAGACCTCACTTAGCTCTCCGCGTATCTTCCCTCTCTTCCTCCTTCCTCCTTCCTCTTCTGCTCGTCCTCCTCCTTCTCTTCCAGCTCAGCTGTCTCCTCCTTTTCTTCTTTTTCATCTCCTTTCTCCTAATTTTACTCACATTCTTCCTCTTCCTTCCCCCCTTCCACCTCTTCCTTCCCCCCTTCCACCTCTTCCTTCTCTTCCCCCTCCACTTCCTCCTCTTCTTCCTCCCCTTCCACTTCTTCCTCCTCTTCCTCCTCCCCTTCCTCCCTGTCCAAACCTTCCTCATACACTTCCTCCCCTTCCTCCTCCCCTTTCAACTCTTCCTCCTCTTCCTCCTCCCCGCCCTTCTCTTCCTCCTCCCCTTCCTCCTCTTTCTCCTCCCCTTCCACCTCTTCCTCCTCCCCTTCCACCTCTTCCTCCTTTTCCCTCCTCCCCTTCCTGCCCTTCCTCCTCCACTTCTTGTTCTTCCTCCTCTCCCTCCTCCCCTTCTTCCTCTTCCTCCTACCCTTCCTCCCCTTCCTCCTCCCTTTCATCCTCTTCCTCTTCCCCGTCCACCTCTTCCTGCTCCCCTTCCTCCCCTTCCTCCTCTTCCTCCTCTTCCTCCTCCTCCTCCTCCTCCTCCTCTTCCTCCTCTTCCTCCTCCCCTTCTTCCTCTTCCTCTTCCCCTTCCTCCTCTCCCTCCTCCCCTTCTTCCTCTTCCCCTTCCTCGTCCATATATATTTACTCGTACTTTTCTTTTTTTCCTCCTCCTCTTTCTTCTACTTTTACTCTTACAAACAGACATGCGAAGACAAAAAAAAAAAAAAAAAAAAAAAAAAAAAAAGGGAAATCAAATTCTACCAAGACAGCGACCAATGTGTCACGGATCTGATGAGAAAACGCAGCGAATCAGGAACTTAACGAAATTGGGTCGAGGAAACGAAGTTTAGCGAAGAACTCTGCCTCGGGTCGCCTTGCTTCCGTCGGTCGATTTTATTCGTCTCCCTGGCACCCTGACACCCGTGGGCAAAGGTGTTACTCTTCCTCTCTCTTTCGCTTTCTCTCTCTAATTCTCTCTCTTTCACTTTATCTAATTCTCTCTTTCTCTATCTCTTTCTCTTTTTCTCTCTCTTCCTCTCTCTTTCTCTCTCTATCTCTTTCTCTTTTTCTCTCTCTTCCTCTCTTTCTTCCTCTCTCTCTCTTTCTTTATCTATCTATCTATCTATCTATCTATCTATCTATCTATATCTCTCACCCCCATTATTTTCAGTTCCCGTCTCTCCGTAATTACTGGTTTAACTCTGTTTACTGTTCCCTTCTATGGTATTGTATTTCTTTCACTTTCAACTTTACTTCACTTAAGTATGTCGTTCACCATATCTTCTGTTGCAAGTAAGTAATGTTTCTCAATGGGGTGAATTAAATGTATGTATAATTTCTATTTTCTTTCCAATTATATACACTTGGCTTGTCAATTTACACCAAGGGACTCCCCGCCTGGGATCCTCAATCCACTCACTAAGCCAACTCTGCACCGACGTCACGACTTTATTCATCCAATGATCTTTACTGTTACAAATAAGTGCCTCCCCTAAGGGCGTGACTTTTCTCCCGTGTACCAATAATTTTTTCTCCTCCTCCACCCTTCTCCAATCAGAAAGACTGTTACAACGTCTTAAGCAATACTGCTTACCCAAGCAATCTCAACATCGAAGCGGAATGGCTTAGTTTACATATTGTCACATCAGCATTAAAATATGTTCCCTAGCGGTTGTTTATAAAATTTGAGACGGGGAGCGAGATTATGCAACTCCTTCGCTGCTTATGTTTTATAAACATCCAACACATAAAATTGAAATTCTCGCCACCTACCTCTCTATCTACCTCACTTGTCTACCTTTATCTACCAGCCTCTTACGCTCTCTGTGTGTGATAACGGCATACAACCCCTCCAAGCCCGGAAGTCACTTCGTAATTAAACTAGATTAGGGTACGAACTCTGAATTAGTGTCATCTGCCGAGTTTCTCAAGCACCAAAGGCAAAGGTGCTGTTTCGGACGCAGTTGGGTTCCACCTGTTGTAAGACTTTTTTTTTTTTTTTTTTTTCTTTTTTTTTTTTTTTTTTTTTGTCTCTGTATGCGTGTGATTCACCATGGTCTTTGGATCACGGGCTGGACTCGTGATCGACAGCTATTTCCCTCCCGGAAGAGAGCTCAGAGCTCGTATGACCGATCTATGGGTAATGCTGTGACCTTACACGCACACACACACCCAACTCCCCGCCCACGAGAGTTGGGGTAACGACTC
>NC_134785.1:11185519-11205519 GCF_046742065.1 Oratosquilla oratoria
AGGAGGGAAGAGGGAAAGGAGGGAGGAGGGAAGGGGGAAGGAGAGGAAGAGGGAAGAGGAAAAGAGGAGAGGAGGAGGGAAGGGAGAAAAGGGGGAGGAGGAAAGGGGGAAAGGGGAGGGAAAGAGGAAAGGAAGGAGGAGGGAAGGGGGAAGGGGGAGGGAAAGAGGTAAAAGGGGGAAGGGAAGGGGAAAGGGGGAGGGAAAGAGGTAAAAGGGGAAAGAGATGGGGGAAGGGGAATGAGGAAGGAAGGGGAAAGGAAGAGGGAGAAGAGGAAGAAGGGGAGGAGAAATAGGGAAAAGAAAATGGAGGATAAATAGGAGGAAGGGGAGGAAAATAGGAAAAAGAAAATGGAGGATAAATAGGAGGAGTAGAGGAGAAATAAGAACAAGATAATGGAGGAAGAAGAGGAAGAAGAAGAAGATGTAGGGAAATAGGGGGAGCTAAGTAAATGGGTAGAGGGGGAGAGGGGAGAGAGGGGAAATTGAGACGTTTAGATAAATAGGACCTGTATAGTAATTTCTAGAGGGAATAATTGTCAGGAAAGTGGAAGTGGGCGTGGCCAGGCTATATCAGGACAGCAAGGGGAGAGGGGAGAGGGGAGAGGGGAGAGAGAGGGTTTAGGGGGAAAGATTCCCCGGGGGGGGTGAGGGGAAGGGGAAGGAGGAAGGGAAGAAGGGGAAGAGGAAGGAGAATGATAAGGGGAAGAGGGAAGGTAGCCGTACAGAGGGAAGAGGAAGAGGAAGGGGAAGAAGGGAAGGAGGGGAGGGAAAGAGGAAGGGGAAGAAGAGAAGGAGGAAGGGAAGGTGGGGAAGAGGAAGGAGAAGGGGAAGGAGAAGAGACATAGTATTCGTACAGGGGAAAGGGAAGAGGAAGGGGAAGGAGAAGGAGGAAAGGAAGAAGGGAAGATGGGGAAGGGGAAGGAGAAGGGGAAAGGGAAGATGGGAAAGAGGAAGAAAAAGGGGAATGGAAAGAGAGATATTATTTGTACAGGGGGAAGAGGAGGAGGAAGAGGAAGAGGAAGGAGGAGAAGGTGAAGAGGAAGGGGAAAGAGGAGAAGGGGAATAGGAATGAGAATGAGAAAGGGGAGAGAGAAAATACTAGATAAGGATGAAAAGAAGAGGAAGAGGAAGAGGAAGGAGAAGTGGAAGGAGGAGAAAGGGAAGGGGAAGAATAGGAAAGGGGAGAAAGAGGAGGAGGAGGAAGGGGGGAAAGAGGAGAGAAAGTAGTTATAAAATGGGAAGGAAGAGGAAAAGAAGAAGGAGAAAGAGGAAGAAGGATAATAGGAAGAGAGAGGAGAAGGGGAAAGAGGAGAAGAACAAGAGGAAGAAGATGGGAAAAAGGAAGAGAAGAAAGTAGTAGAACAGAGTGAAAGGAGGAGGAAAAAGGGGAAAGGGGGAAGGAGAAGGAGGAGAAGGACAAGAGGAAGAAGAGGGGGAAGGGAAGAGGAAGGCGAGGGGGAAGGGAGAAGGGTAGGTGAAGAGGAAGAAGAAAAAGGGAAGAAGGGAAGAGGAAGTGGGAGGATGAGGGAGGAGGGGAAAGGGAAGAAGGCAAAATGGGACTTTTTTAGTGATAACCAGCGCTTCTATCCTTGGTAAAAACATCACACATGATGTCATAAGATAGTAAAAAAGAATTTTAAGGGGAGGGATATCTTCTTAAATGGAGAAAGGAAAAAGAGGAGGAGGAGGAGGAGGGAAGAAAGGAAGAAGAAGAACGGGTACAAGAACGGAACGTAAAGAGGAACGGCAACGGGGAGGTGGAGGGGGAGAAAGTTGTGTATGAAAAAAAAAGATAAATTGGGGTTCTCGAGTTACGTCGGCGATCCGTTCTTACGAACCGACGTGAGGCGATTTTCGACGTAAGTCGAAACCCAAGTCGCTTACCTAACCAAAAACAACTTAAAATGATACGTATATATAGAAATCAAAACTAGGCCACAGAAAAATGAAAGGGAGAACATAATTATGGTACAGGAAAATAATAAACATGAAATCACAATAAAAAAAAAATAAACATAAAACAAAAAACAAAAATCCCAAAATGACAAATGAAACTTTACATTTTCCATCGATGTAAAGTCGAAACGACGCATGTCGAGGACGACGTAATTATATATATACATATATATACATATATATACATATATATATATATATTTATATAAACATATACATATATATATCTATATATTTGTTTATTTATATATATATGTGTGTATATATATATATATATATATATATATATATATACATATGTATGTATGTATACATATATATATATATATATAAATATATACATATATATATATATATAATATATTTTTATATATATATATATATATATATATATATATAATATGGTATACCTGTATAAATGTATATGTTAATGGTATATATTGCCATAGCAATGACTCAGGGCTCTGTTATGAAGAGACCAGTACCCACATCATAATAAATTAATTAAATCGTCTGGCGACTGCCAGAAGTTAATCTATACAGTGAGCCACTTGGTCAACTAGTGGAGGGATAGGCTGGTTTTTTTTTCTTTCTTTTTTTCTCTTGCATTACAATGATATGCCTTAGGAGGAGCGTATGGTGCTAGCCATAACAAAATATATGGAGAGTGTCTTTTTTTTTTTATTTTTTTAGGGGGATCTTTTCTAAAGCGACATCAATCAAATCGTCTTTTTTCTAGAATGCATCTCCGTGGTGAATGGTTTGATAGCCATTTTCCTCCCCCCCTTCCCCTCAAAACACTCAACACAATGTCTTCAATATGTTCAAAATGTCAATAGCGGTTTCCGTGTACGTAATTCCCAGTGCCCAGGAAGCCATTAACGACCTTATGGTAGGAGGGAATAGAGCCCATAAAGCCATGCACCTTGCAGACTCTTTCCATCAACCGACCTCCAAGAGGGCAGGAACGACCTTATGCCCAGAGGGAATAGAGGCGATAATTCCCGGGAGTTTCCGCCTGTGGACGTTCAGGAAGACGGCTTTGCATGTCCTGCAGCGCCCAAGCAAATGCAAGCACTAAGGAACTTGGAGGGAATGTAATAACAAATAATTAGGGCGCCTAAAGAGAGAAAGAGAGGAGGCAGGCAAGGGGCTCCAAGTGAAAGAGAGAAAAGGGTGAGCTTTGGAAAGAGGGAGAAAGAGAAAGTCTTTGAAAAAAGAAGAGAAGTCTTAGAAAAAGAGTAGAGAAAGTAGAGACAATCTTGGAAAAAAGAAGAGTGGTGAGAGTGTCTTGGAAAAAGAGATGAGAAAAGAGTCTTGGGAAAAGAGAAAAGAGAGAGAGGGAGTCTTAGAAAAAGAGAAGAGAGAGAGAGAGTCTTGAAGAAAAGAAGTGGGAGGAGAGAGAGTCTTAGAAAAAGAGAAGAGAAAGAGAAAAAGAGTCTTTAAAAAAGAGAAGAGAGGGAGAGAGAGAATCTTAGAAAAAGAGAAGAGAGAGTTATGGAAGAAAAAAAAAGAGTTTTGGGAAAAGAGAAGAGTGAGAGAAAGAGTGTCTTGGAAAAAGAGAAAAGTTCTGGAATACAAGAGAGAGAAAAAGCCTTGGAAAAGATGAGAGAGAGAGAGAGAGAGAGATGGTCCTGGAAACAAGAAGAGAGAGAGAGTTCTGAAAGACAAGATAGAGAGTCTTGAAAGAAGAAAAGAGAGAGGGATGAGATAGAGATAGATATAGAGAGAGATAGGGAGAGGGAGATAGAGAGAGATAGGTAGAGAGAGAGAGAGAGAGAGAGAGAGAGAGAGAGAGAGAGAGAGAGAGAGAGAGAGAGAGAGAGAGGACCGTACAACAACCACGATCAGTATGGAGGAGAATGGAGGGGAGTTTTAATATGGAGGGAGGAGGAGGGTGATGGAGAGAGGCGGAGGAGGGACTGGGTCACGTGACTCAAGAAGACACAGTTGTCGACAAAAGTTCTGAAATATTCTAAGTAATTTATATGTATTTCTAGATATAGTATTTATTTTGCATTGAAGCGTCTGTTTGTACAAAAAGAATACTAGTTACATAGGATTAACCACTCTCTCTCTCTCTCTCTCTCTCTCTCTCTCTCTCTCTCTCTCTCTCTCTCTCTCTCTCTCTCTCTCTCTCTCTCTCTCTCTCTCTCTCTCTCTCTCTCTCTCTATCCTTTTCTTTTTTGATGAACTTAATATTCATGACGTTAACCTCTATGCCAGTAAGTTTTTGTTTTTGTTTTATTTGCGTTCGTGCGTTCGTGTGTGCGTGTGTATGTGTGTGTGTGTGTGTGTGTGTGTGTGTGTGTGTGTGTGTGTGTGTGTGTGTGTGTGTGTGTGTGTGTGTGTGTGTGTGTGTGTGTGTGTGTGTGTGTGTGTGCGCACCAAAATATAGTCCCAAGTAAGGGAGGAGACGGAGGGAAACCAAACATTTGTCTTCTATCAAAGATAAACAAAACTACCTTTCCCATTACCGAAGCACATTTCATATATTTCGTTTCGACGAAGACCATAAACAATATCAACCCACTGAGATCTAAGCAGGGTTTCAATCGATCAAAGGTTTCAATGGACCACAGGCCAATCAACCACAACTCGCGTCTGTCAACCGTCAGCTACCCGTCACTTTCCCGTCAATTGAATAAATCTGACAACACTACAACAAAATTCATACACCGGTATTGTATGAACCAGAGAAGGTCCAGGAACAGCACAAATACCATCTAGTTTCAACGACGCGACGGCGGGTTGGGTCCTTTGGGGAGTTCTCAGACTCTTCCATAAGCTCGAAGACTCTTGGAGAGGCCTTCCTTGGCTCGACCCGAAGACATAAACCGCGTCCTCGTTGACAGAGTTACGACCCCGGGGCTATTTCGCAAAAAAAGACAACCATAAATCCCTGCCCCTCCATAAGAGGAGGCGGTGCGAACCCTGATACCAGGGGAAGTGGTCAGAACTAGATAAGGGCAGATCGTAAGCCTAAAGGGCGTGAGATACTACTTCCTCGAGTGACGTAAGAAAGTTCGGTGGCATGGGTCCTGAGAAGTTGAAGACTAGGAATGACGTCAAAGAAGCAGTATGCCATGATGACGTCATAAAAACGTCATATTGGGCTGACGTCACAGAAGCCCCATACCATGCTGACGTCATAAAAATTCATAGGCTATTGACAAAAGAACAACATCAAACGTATGTGTGGCAACAAGAAAACATATACGACGTGAAACGTTATCTTCCGGGTTCTAGGGCGCCTGGAGGTGCCTGGCGACCATAGGGCACTGGACAACGTTGCCGGATGCGGCGCACAGGATTAAGGAGATTAGTTATCTGCTCGGTATCGAGTTCCATTGATAAGAGAATTAGCGATGCTGCCTCCTCGCCCACCGTGTGTGTGTGTGTGTGTGTGTGTGTGTGTGTGTGTGTGTGTGTGTGTGTGTGTGTGTGTGTGTGTGTGTGTGTGTGTGTGTGTGTGTGTGTGTGTGTGTGTGTGTGTGTGTGTGTGTGTGTGTGTGTGTGTGTGTGTGTGTGTGTGTGTGTGTGAGAGAGAGAGAGAGAGAGTGTGTTATTCACCATGGTATTGGATCACGTGTCGAACTCATGATCGACAGCTATTTTCCTCCCAGAAGAGAGCTCAGAGATCATATATGACCGATCTATGTGTAATGCTGTGACTTACATGCACACACATCCCCAGCTCCCCGCCCACGAGAGTTGGATTAACGACTCGCAGCGCAGTGATACTGAAATTATTTCAGCCCTGGGCGGGATTCGAACCTGAACCGCCGTAATGCCGTTTGCCGAAGTGAACGGCGATATGATAAGTTTCGTAGATTTTTATAGATTTTGTAGTTTTGTAGTTTGTTGTAGGTTATTTAACCCAGCGAGCGTCAAGCGATTTTATTACAGAGAGGTCCATGTCGGTGTGACCCTCACCCCTTCGCCAAAGTATTGAAGGGGTGAAGGGGTGAATGACACTTAAAAAAAAAAAATGAAGATGTAAAGTCAGGTCCTTAAACTTTTTTCTTTTTTTGTGTGTGTGTCCCAACTTGAATGATATGCATAGGGAGGCAGTCGTGAGTCCCAGCAAGGAGACACTATCTCACGGCACGCGTAGGCTACCTCCTGACCGAGGGGGAAATCTATTATGGCCTGTAAGAGGGATGGGGAGGTGCGAGGGAGCAGAGGGGAACCAGCAATTCATTCCTGATGACACATTATGCCCAGAAATCTCAAACGTTTCTCACCACGCCAACGCAAACGTTTGTCGGTCGATCAGGAGGCCAGTTACTGAGATGAACGTTTTCGGGGGAATGATAAGGATAACGGAGTTCTAATGAAGGCCAGGGAGGGAGGAAGGAGGAGGAGGAGGAGGGAAGAAGAAGGGAGGAGGAGGAGAGGAGGAGGAGGAGGAAGAAGAAGAAAAGGAGAAGATGAGAGGGTAAAGGAGGATGGAGGGAGGATGGGTGCAGAGGAGGAAAGAAGAAGGGAGGACGAGGAGGAGGAGGAAGAGGAAGAAAAGAAGAGTGGGGAAGGAGAAGGTGGGAGGGTAAAGGAGGATGGAGGGAGGAAGGGTGAAGAGGAGGAAAGAAGAAGGGAGGAGGAGGAGGAAGAGGAAGAAAAGGAGAAGGAGGAGGGAGAAGGTGGGAGGGTGAAGGAGGATGGAGGGAGGAAGGGTGAAGAGGAAGAAAGAAGTAGGGAGGAGGAGGAGGAGGAGGAAGAAAGGATAAGGGAGAGGAAGAGGGGAGAAGTAAGAGTGAGAGGAAGAGGAAGAAAGAAGGAAAAGGAGGAAAGGAGGAGGGAGAGGAAGATAGAGAAGGAGGAAATAGAGGAAAGCTAGGAAGAGGAAGAGGGGAAAGAAGAAGGAAAGGAAGAAAGGGAGAGGAGGAGGAAGAGAAAGACGAAGGTAGGCGGAAGGTGAGGAAGAGGGAAGAAGGAGGAAGGAGAGAAAGAGGAGGAGAGCGAGGAGGAGGGAGAGGAAGAGGGAGGAAGAAGAAGAAGAGGAAGAAAGGGAGAGGAGGAGGAAGAGAAAGACGAAGGTAGGCGAAAGGTGAGGAAGAGGGAAGAAGGAGGAAGGAGAGAAAGAGGAGGAGAGCGAGGAGGAGGGAGAGGAAGAGAGACGAAGAAGAAGAACAGGAAGAAAGGGAGAAGAGAAGGAAGAGAAAGACGAAGGTAGGCGGAAGGTAAGGAAGAGGGAAGACGGAGGAAGGAGAGAAAGAGGAGGAGGGAGAGGAAGAGGGACGAAGAGGGACGAAGAAGAAGAAGAAGGGAAGGACTTGAATAAGAGGTTTGGAATTCTTGGGAATGGAGGATTTACATACACTGACTCATCCTCAGGAGTTTCCTATTATTGATTTAGGCTACATGGGCGGACATCCGACCCCAAAAGATTTGTCGATTTCTTCAGCCAGTTCCGACATTGCAAATGTATGTGTGTGTCTCCTCTTTAGGTATGTATGTGTGTGTGTTGTCCTGTTTTTGCATGTGTATGTGTGTGTGTTCTCTTTACGTATATATGTCTTGTGTCCTGATTTTGCATGTGTCTGTATATTTTGTGTATGTGTGTCGTGTCTTGGTTGTGCACGCGCGCGCGCGCGCGTGTGTGTGTGTGTGTTTGTGTGTACTCTTTATGTATGTACGTTTATTGTATCTTATTGTCGCATGTGTGTGAGATCTATTTATGTATGTGTGTGTGTGTGTCTGTTTGCGTCCTGTTCATATATATATATATATATATATATATATGTGTGTGTGTGTGTGTGTGTGTGTGTGTGTGTGTGTGTGTGTGTGTGTGTGTGTGTGTGTGTGTGTGTGTGTGTGTGTGTGTGTGTGTGTGTGTGTGTGTGTTTGTGTCTTATTTATGAATATATGCAGAAAAATCACGTGATCCTAGAATATGCAAGTAACCACTAATGAAAAGGAAAACACGGAAATCCCAAGCGCTTTCGTGTATTTCACACTTCAGGAGAACAAGTACAAAGAAAAGATCGACACACCAGTATTAATACAAAACGAATCAAACTGGGAATGGTCACAAGGTATTACAAGAAGTGTTACGTCTGGAACTTTTTTTTTTTTCCACAACGCGCTTACGTGTACAAATATTTCCAGTAGTAAAATGATCTAATTTGTACATGGCATTACTAATATGTTACGTCTGCAACTAAATTACTTTTTTTTTTTTTTTTATTTCTTTTTTTGCTACAACGCGCTTACGTGTACAAATATTTCCAGTAATAAAATTATCTAATTTGTACATGACGTTACTAATATTCATGTTAACTACTGCAGTATATTTAGTAAGACTACTTTCTGTAATATTATTTTTGACTAGGGACTTACAAGATAAAACTGAACAAGCCATAGACCAGTCTATACTGTGATTAGAATCTCTTATATGAACAAATAAAGCATTAGATTCTTGTGTTGTTCTGATGCTCTACTTATGTTGCTTTAATCTACTTGATAGCTCTTTACCTGTTTGATCACAATTCTTACAAGGGATCTTGTATGTGCGGGCACATGAATTTCTAGTAGTTTTCTTACTAAGCCGTTTCTTGAAGGTTAATGCCTTATTTGGTCATGTAAGTGATTCTAATATTAAGTTAGACTCCTCTACGGCTTCTTTGGTTTTATCTTGCAAGTCCATAGTCGAAAGAAACCTTATTTTGCCGCGTAAAAGGACGCATATTAGGGTCATATTCGATGAACGGTAAGGTCATACAAGATGCACCTATTCCACCATCATAGCAAAAAAAAAAAAAAAAAAAAAAAAAAAAATCTTTGAGCATTTCATGATAATGTTTCCGGATAGTAACTGACTGCATATGAAATACGAAGCCACCGAATAGTTTCATCGATAGTTGTATCAGTTGAAGTTAGGACAAACCCTCGTTTCTCAATATCATTCGTCTGTGGCCTCATGATATTTCGTTCGTGTAATGGTCGGATACTTATCGTCTTCTCTTTCGGCATCTTTACGTTGATGAAGTTTATTGCTTGTCGTCGTGAACAAACGATTCTATTCAGTTATCAGAAACTCTTTTCTTCTTGAATATTCACGTCAACCATGAAGTTCGTATCTGTATTGAACCGGATTATTATCATTGCTATTATTGTTATCGTAGTTATTATTTATACTATTATTGTTACTATCATTATTATCATTATTATTATCATTATTATTATTATTATTATTATTATTATTTTTATAATTATTATTATTATTATTATTATTATTATTATTATTATCATTATTATTATTATTATTATTATTATTGTTTTTATTATCATTATCATTATCATTACCATTATCAATTATTATTATTATTACTATTATTATCATTATTGTTATTATTATAATTATTATTATTATCATTATTACTAATTATTATTATTATTATTATTATTATTACTAATTGTTATCATTATTGTTTTTATTGTTACTATCATCATAATTATTATTATTATTATTATCATTATCAATCATTATCATTATCATTATTATTATTATTATTATTATTATTATTATTATTATTATTATTATTATTAATATTATTATTATTAGTATTATTATCATTATTATTATTATTTCACTATAATCCATTTCATGTTCATATCTTATTCTATTGATATACAAAATTATTTGTTCATTCATTCATCGATATATCAATTTACTTGGGTATTTATTCAATTGTTTCTTTATTTAATTTTCTAAGTGTTGAAAAAGGGAAAAACAAAGTGGATTTCTTCCAACTTAAAAAAAAAAGTAACTATTTCTCTGAAAAAGAGCAGACCTTTGCGGATTTCCACTGTAATTCTAGAAACTCAATCGTATATAAATCTGAAAATATGATTAAGGATTTCCAAGAACATAATCTAATTCTCTGCGAAATGAAGATCGTAGGTTTTCGTTTCATAAGAATTGGACACAATTCAGGAACAATCAGGAAACGTAGTCGCTGTTTTCAGAATGCATCGTCTGAGACAATGTATTGCTGCGTTGCATGAGCGAAATGTTTTGGAAGAAGAGGCGTCATATCTCAGCTGAAAAACCTTGAACTGCCTATGAGAATTTGCTGCTAAAGATTTTATAGTTATATGGTACATTTGAGCTCAGAAATTTACCTTACGGACAGAGGCTTAGGCACCTTAACTTACACTCTCTGGAAAGACGCAGAGTGCGGGGTGATCTAAGTGATCTAATAGAGGTGTTCAAGTGGATCAAAGGCTTTAACAAGGGTGACGCAAACAAGAGCATCATATCAAGACAACATGGCAGGACTCGCAGTGATGGATTTAAACTGGGCAATTTTAGATTTAAGAAGGAAATAGGCAAGAATTGGTTTACTAATAGGGTGGTCAACGAATGGATGATTTAGTAACCATGTAGTGAACGCTGAAACTATCAATTGTTTTAAGAAAGGGTTAGACAACTTTATGGATGGGGATGACAGGTGGTAATGGACATGGAACTGCCTAGTGTAGGCCTTATGGTCTCTTGCGGACCGCTTGTTTCTTATGTTCTTATGTTCTTTGCTTTAAAAAAAATAATAGAAAGCATAATCTAGAATATTAGATAATAAATGAAGTAAAAAATAATAGAAAATTTATAAGCATTTGTTGCGTGTGTGTGTGTGAGTGTGTGTGTGTGTGTGTGTGTGTGTGTGTGTGTGTGTGTGTGTGTGTGTGTGTGTGTGTGTGTGTGTGTGTGTGTGTGTGTGTGTGTGTGCGTGTGTATGTGTGTGTATGTGTGTATGTTCAGGCAACCAAAAGTAGTTGTGCATGTAACTATTTATACTTTTTATCCATTATATTTTCATTCTATCTTTATTTTACTCATCGTTTATTTTCATGTGTTTTCATTTCATTCATCATTTATTTTCATATATTTCTATGTTTACTATTATAGTTTATTTAAGTTAGAATTATTTTCTAGATTTATTCTTTTTTTTCTATTATATATTCAGTTTTTATCTTATAAATCCCAAAGGTCCTGCCTTAGAAAAATAGATAAACAAATAAAAATGGTCCTAATAATTTGTACAAAGGTCCTGCCTTAGAAAAAAGACAAATAGATCAATTAAAAGGTCATAACACATTGTACAAAGGTCCTGTCTTAGAAAAAGACAATTAGATAAATAAAAGAGGTCATAAATTTTACAAAAGTCCTGGCTTAAAAAAAGACAAATAAATAAAAAGGTCATAACAAATTGTACAAAGGTCCTACCTTAAAAAAAGACAAATAAATCAATAAAAAAAAATCATAACAAATTGTGCAAAGGTCCTACCTTAAAGATAAATAAAAAAAAATCATAAATTGTACAAAGGTCCTGCCTTATAAAAGATAAATAAATAAAAAAGGTCATAACAAATTGTACAAAGGTCGTGCCTTAAAAGAAACATAAATAAATAAAAATGGTCATAAATTGTACAAGGATCCTGCATTAAAAAAAGACAAATAAATAGATAAAAAAGGTCATAAATTGTACAAAGTTCCTGCCTTAAAAAAAGATAAGTAAATAAAAATTGTCATGAATTGTACAAAGATCCTGCCTTAAAAAAAGACAAATAAATAAATAAAAAAAGGTCATAACAAATTGTACAAAGGTCCTCATCGTAACAAAGGGGTTGGAAGCCTACTCGACGACCTCTCCTGTGTCAGCCGGGGTCGTCCTTACCTCGAGAGCCTTTCGCTCGATGCCCATCAGGAGTCGGTTGCTCACAAACGAGGCTATCAATGTAAAGCGGAGAGCACACTTCTGGAAATAAGGAAAGATGCCAGGTACCGCTAGATGGAACTACTACGAATAGATTTGACGCCTCCTTTTTTTTTCTTTCTTTCTTTTTTACAGCAATTATGACAGATTCCTGTCCCAAGTAACTGTAGACATTAAGGTGATTGTTTTTTAGATTTCCTTTTGCAAAGAACTCTGATATATATATATATATATATATATATATATATATATATATATATATATATATATATATATATATATATATATTATATATATATATATATAAAGTATATACATGTACATATATATGTATATACATATATATATGTATATGTATATACATATATATATACATATATATATACATATATATATACATATATATACATATACATACATATATATATGTATATATATACACATATATATGCATATATATACATATATATGTATATATATACATATATGTATATATATATATATATATATATATATATATATATATATGATTTTGTTTTGTTTTTTTACCATGGCTGGCATTTTGATGCACAGCGATGTTAATATCAAAAGTAGAATTCAATAATACCTTTTCTCCGACCTTATTAATGTAAGATATCTGATATAAGCACACGTCATTACTCTGAGTCAGCGAACGCCGCAATATACGATAAAAGCCCACACCCAGGGGCCGCTTTTCACGCCTTTTCCCACGTTTGTCTCGCTTCTGCCGACCGTCTCCCCTTTTGCCGTGGCGTCGCGGCCGTTCCGGGAGTGCTACATCGCTCCCGGCTGAAAAGGCACTAGTGCCGAGAGGTGCCATATTTGTCCTTGGCACCTCCGGGGACACGTGGAGGGGTCTGTGACCTGTTTTTGTGGCCAACGACGAAGGGTCATTCTTCGTGGCCTTTATGAATACATGCATACATACACACGTACGGTATATACATGTATTTTGTGTTCACACATGCACGCACATACACACACACACACAGAATTGGAGAATTGGTTACTTTCCTTGTAAGGGGTAAAGGGGAAAAAGCCCTTGGCACGCACACACACACACACACACACACACACACACACACACACACACACACACACACACACACACACACACACACACACACACACACACACACACACACACACACACACACACACATATGTATATATATATATATATATATATATATATATATATATATATATATATATTCGATACGCTATTTTTTCTCTAGTCTGTTCTCAAATGTGAACAAAATCACCTGGGATAGCCAGAAAAAAATTAGTGAACAAAAGTCTGTTTCACTCGTTAACTACTCCGTTGGTAAAACAGTACTTGCCTATTTCCTTCTTAAACCTAAAATTGTCCAATTGAAATACTTTACCTCGAGTCCTGCCCTAGTGTCTTTATATGATGACCTTGCCTGCATCGTTCTAGTTAAAGTCCTTGAAGCATTTGAATACCTTTAGTAGATCTCCCCGCACTCTTTGTATTTCCAGTTTTTTCAGACAATGAAGCCTCTTTCCAGGTTCCAGAGGACAGTGGAAGAATACGTTCTATTGGCTTTCTTGTTTGTGGTGCCAGACGATTTTATTCAATAAGGGCGACGCTGCTACCCCCCCCCCACTCAACCCCTGCGTAAGAACATAAGAATGAAGGAGACTGCAAGAGACCATGAGGCCTACACTAGGCAGTTTCATGTCCATTACCACCTGTCATCCCCGTCCATAAAGTTGTCTAACCCTTTCTTAAAACAACTGATAGTTTCAGCGCTCACTACATGGTTACTAAGTCTATTCCATTCGTTGACCACCCTATTAGTAAACCAATTCTTGCCTATTTCCTTCTTAAATCTAAATTTGTCCAGTTTAAATCCATTACTGCGAGTCCTGACATGTTATCTTGATATGATGCTCTTTTTTTGCGTCACCCTTGTTAAAGCCTTTGATCCACTTGAATACCTCTATTAGATCACCCCGCACTCTGCGTCTTTCCAGAGAGTGTAAGTTAAGGTGTCTAAGCCTCTCTTCGTAAGGTAAATTTCTGAGCTTATGTATCATTTTGGACATTCTCCTCTGTACTGATTCTAGTGAATTTGTGTCCATTCTATAAGGATTATTTTGGGCAAATTTTGATCCACAGTAACTATCTAGCGTCAAACGATTTTATTCAAACCTGTGGGGAATATAATCACAAACAGGAAGGTTACCTAGTCTAAGTTAATTATTAACCTGGAACACCACAAGTTAACTAAGTTATCAAATACTTTAACCCGCGTTCCGACCGCTTCTTGAACATGTTTTCGCCATTTTAATTCTGATGTAGAAAGTTTTTTAAAGTTCATCATAATGATCAATTTTGAAGGGAACAACCCGCTTCAAGTTTGAAGGGAAAGTTGATTAACATCTAATTAAGGCATAGCGAGGATGTGTTCGCTGTTAAGTTTGATCGTAGGGAAGCCATATACCAATCTAAGTGAAGTTTGCCATGTAATTACCTGTCACCACTAATGAATTGCTCAAGCTGTGTAATGAAGTTGATTTATTTAAGTCTTTATACAGAAACTTATATTTCGTTGAATAAAGGGTGAGGAAAGAAAGATTAGGTCACATATCCTAACGGGTGACCTGAAGGGGACAAGGAAAGAGGAGGACGAGGAGGACGAGGAGGACGAGGAGAAGGAGGAGGAAGAGGAGGAGGAAGAGGAAGAGGAGGAGGAAGAGGAGGAGAAGGAGGAGGAGGAGGAAGAGGAGAAGGAGGAGGAGGAAGAGGAGGAAGTTTGTCTGGCTCTTCGGAATGACTTGAAAGAAGTTGGTGAGGTTAATTGGTTCGAGTAACCATGGCACGTTTCTCCAAGAAGTTCCTGACAAGTCTTCTCTTTCCCCTCGGACAAGTCCTTGACCTGTTCCCACGTCAATGGTCATGTGACCTGACTTCATGTACTTCACCTACTTCGTATGTCGTCTAGGCTTTGTATTCACTGCTACGCGTAGGAAGTGAAATAAAATAGTTTCTCTCGAGAATTATATATAAACACATATTCCACACGAACAACATGCCCACAAAAACAAACGTACGCACACACATGCCTTTTATTTGACTAAAATAACCTTTATTTTTAGCTTTCTTTCATACATTTCCTCTTTTTTTTTTTTTTTTTATTTTTTTTTATTTTTTTTTTTTTTTTTGTCTTTGTGCCTTTCTCTACAACTATGTCTCCGACCCTTTCCTCCACATTTCCTGGATACTATCGTCCCCTCTTCACCTCCCCCCCCCCGGCTTCCTGAACCGCGATATATGAACAAATAAAGAACTCCTTAAGGCCAGCCCCCTGGCAGCAGCCCCCTTTTATACTCGACCATTCTCTCATTTTCCTGCAGACTTTTCTTCCTCTGCCTCGAAAACTGATCTCGTGAAAGCGGGTGGTCTGGCCCAGGTGGTCCCATTTCCTTATCTATAGTGTGCTGAGGAGGACCTCAGCAGAGAGGTCAAACTATACGGACCCAGTTTCATCTTTCTATTTATTTCTTTTCTTCTTCTTCTTCTTCTCCTTCTTCTTCTTCTTCTTCTTCTTCTTCTTCTTCTTCTTCTTCTTCTTCTTCTTCTTCTTCCTCTTCTTCTTCTTCTTCTTCTTCTTCTTCTTCTTCTTCTTCTTCTTCTTCTTCTGCTTTTTCATCATCTTCTTCTTCTTCTTCTCTTTCTTCTTCTTGTCTTCTTCTTCTTCTTCTGCTTCTGCTTCTGCTTCTGCTTCTCCTTCTTTTTCTTCTTCTTCTTCTTCTTCTTCTTCTTCTTCTTCTTCTTCTTCTTCTTCTTCCTTCCTCTTCTTCTTCTTCTTCGTCCTTCTTCTTCGTCTTCTTCTTCGTCTTCCTCTTCGTCTTCCTCTTCGTCTTCCTCTTCGTCTTCCTCTTCTTCTTCTTCTTCTTCTTCTTCTTCTTCTTCTTCGTCTTCTTCTTCTTCTTCTTCTTCTTCTTCTTCTTCTTCTTCTTCTTCTTCTTCTTCTTCTTCTTCTTCTTCTTCTTCTTCTTCTTCTTTTCTTCATCTTTTCTTCTGCTTCGTCTTCTTCTTCTTCTTCTTCTTCTTCTTCTTCTCCTCCTCATCCTCCCTCTTCTTCTACTTCTTTTTCTCCTCCTCCTCCCTCTTCTTCTACTTCTTTTTCTTCTCCTCCTCCCTCTTCTTCTGCTTCTTCTTCTTCTTTTTCTCTAAGTGTGGATTTCTCTTAATATTGCCTAAGTGTTTGTCTTTATTAAAAACGAGTTAAACATTTTGACTTATTTTCGTCAGAACGCCGCCTTGAGGATGTTCATCTTCTTGAGAGAGATCTCGAGGAGCTCTCTGGAGCTGGCTGAAGTGTTGTCATTACATCTTGACTCCCCTGTGACATCTTGACTCCCGCGTGACATCTTGACTCCCCCGTGACTGTTTTGTTTAAGTTGAATTTGTAAAAGAGATTTTTACTAATCCTGGAAAGAATTTTTCGCTTCCTTTTCCAACCATTATGAGTTATTCTGACTTGTTTATTGTCATATGTCAGCTGATCCAGTGAATGATGTAGTACCTACAGGGTGACACAAGAAAAATGTAATACCTACTGTTATGTTTCCCCATTTGATTGGATTGTATATTGATCCACGAATCTTTTCTCCTCAATTAATGTTCAGTGCATCTTTTTAGATCTCATTAACACCTGACGAAAAATAAGCAAACCAAAAATATATCAACAAAAATTCAAATTTAATAACAATCGGGTCACTTTTTTTGTGTGTGTTACCCTGTATGTAGTTAACCGGTCCCCGAACCCATAAAACCTTAGTCGAACTTTTGACTCGTTCTGTAGTCAAGTCTTGTTCGATGCTTGTCGAGCGCTTGAAGTCCTGGAACGTCACACCTTATAGGTGACGGCACACACGGCATTTCTCGCTAGCATGCTATTTGCTTTTGCTACTTCGTTTAGATAGAAATGGCTTCGGTTACGATCTTTTGTTTTTCAAATTTTCCAAATGTCAATTAACTCTTGCTACATATAGTGAAAAGCTGAATGACGAATTAAGATAAGTTAAACCTAGAATACGAATGTTAGACACAAAATTGTTGAGACGTTCTCACGGAAGTCTAGAATATAGTCACCGAAGTCGTTTCTACTCGAACGAAGTAGCAAAAGTAAGTAGCATGCTAGCCCAGTGTGTCACCACCTTAAGTCAAGTGAGAGAGGGTCAGAACGTGAGGGGAATAGAAGTGTTTACACTGTGAAATGCGCTGCCGTTCCCGTGACGGTGGCTAGTGTGCTGTGAAATTTGATCCTGTGGCTTTAAATCAAGACGGTGGTGGTGGTGGTGGTGGTGGTGGTGGTGGTGGTGGTGGTGGTGGTGGTGGTGGTGGTGGTGGTGGTGGTGGTGGTGGTGGTGGTGGTGGGTGGTGGTGGTGGGTGGTGGTGGTGGTGGTGGTGGTGGTGGTGGTGGTGGTGGTGGTGGTGGTGGTGGTGGTGGTGGTGGTGGTGGTGGTGGTGGTGGTGGTTGTGGTGGTGGTTATGGTGGTTGTGGTGGTGGTTATGGTGGTGGTGGTGGTGGTTATGGTGGTAGGAGGTAGGAGGTACAAGGAGAAGAAGCAGATAAGGTGAACAGCATCTCATAAGAGATTGGGTCTGATTATAAGGAGTTAAGGCATTGCATCAAATACGATGTATGAAAGTGGCAAAGCACAAGGAAAACATCGTACTAATAAAAGCCCCTTTCTCACATTGTGTTTACTAATCAAATATGATCTTTTAGTCTTGAGTCAAGTCGGAGTTGGTAGGAGGCCAGAAAGGGAGCTAACAGCGACCTTAAAAGAGACATTAACCTAATTATGAGATGGAGCATTAAAACCCTATTACTTTTTTATTTCAAATGTCTCAGGGTTTGAAGAAGATGCGTAGGAGGTAGTAGAAGGGGGAGAAGCGGACAGTCTCAACAGCATCGCATAAGAGGGTGGCCAACTCGTTACAGACGCTTCAGGCTCTGAAAGGAGCGAGTAGTAGGAGGGAAGAGGAAGGAAAGGTGATGTCAGCATTTACAGAGGAGTTGGAAGCTCGTAATAAGAAGAGTTTTAGGTTCTGGGTTGTAGGAGGGAAGAGGGAGGAGAGAAGAGGGAGGAGGGAAGAGGAAGGAGGGAAGAGAGATGAGGGAGGAGGGAAGAGGGAGGAAGGGAAGAGTGGGGGAGAGAAGAGAAAGGAGGAGGAAAGAGGGAAGAGGGAACAGGAAGAAGAGAGGAAGGGGGCAGAATCAACAGAGGTTCATAAGAGGCAGTGTCTGAGTGATCAAAAGATTCTTTTCATAGGACGCGACTGATTATAAGAGGAAAACAGGTACAAAAGATATAAGCTCTTAGGAGATAGGGAGATACTCTCAGGATTCATCTCACCATCCACATATCAACTTCAACTTCAACTCCTTCGTGAACGAAGAGTCCGTAAAGAGATGAATGAAATCCTCTGGCGTCAGTCGGAACGGAGGGGAAAGGATCGCATGGTAGGGCAGGTGTTTGGGGTCATCGCGCACAGTTATGTCTTTATTATGGCCCACGCCAGGTGGTTTTATCGGGTAGTTAACAGGGTGATTCCTTACCCGAAAGGGGAGGGAAAGGGGGAGTGGGGGGGGGTGACTTAAGCAGAGGGGAGTATGGTGATTTTATTTTATTTTATTTTATTTTATTTTGTTTTTGTTTTTCGTTTTATTTGGTTTGTTTTCTGTTTTGATTTAGGGTTTTGACTTGTTTGATATGTTTCAATGTGTTTTATGTTTTTCTTTATCTTATTTCGTTTTACAGTTTCATTTATTTCATCTTATTTTATTTTATTTTATTTTATTTTATTTTGTTTTATCTTTCATTTCGTTTTATTGAATTTATTTTATTTTATTTTATCTTGTTTTATTTCATTTTATTCTATCTATTTTATTTTATTATATTTCATTTTATTTCATTTTATCTTATTTTATTTTCTTATTTTATTTTATTTCATTTTATTTCATTTCATTTCATTTTAACGAACGCAGAAAATCGTGTGTAGCCTTAATCACACCAGACTTGCTCTCAGTTATACAAATTTAACCCCTAAATCCAGTTACCATAAGGTCCATTTTCATTTTCACCCTTCAACAGCGGCGAGTTCCATTACCTGACTAAAATCGCCTGGGGACATTGATACAACATACACTTCCGGTCGCCGTTGATTAACAGTTAGCGAGACGACAAACGTATAGAAAAATATAGAAAATATTCAAAACTCAAAAAAAAAAATAGTCTTTGCGGCGTATTATTATTATCATTATTTTTTTTTTTTTTCTCCGGAGCCTGAGGACAATTATTTGGGCGAGGCGACACCAGAAAAACATCAACCAAGTGTGCCACCGAGCTTAAGCTTTGAAGTGTCACTGTGCCTCAGACCAGTGCCAACCCTTCCTGGGCTGATGCCACGTACTTCGAGGTCCCCAGACACCAGAACACACTTAATCAAGTTCCATTACGAGACTGCCTGGACACCAGTTTTTCTTCTTTAACCCTCCTCCTCCTCCTCCTCCTCTCCTCCTCCCCTCCCCCTCCTCCTCCTCTTCCCTTCTTCCTCCTCCTCTTCTCTCTCTCCTCCTCCTCCTCCTCCCCCTCCCTTCCTCCTCGTCTTCCCTCCTTCCTCCTCCCCCTCCTTCCTCCTCCTCTTCCTACTTCTCTTCCTTTTCCTCCTGTTTCTCCTCCTCTTCCTCCTCCTCACACTCCTCATTCTCCTCCTTCACCCCGTTTCTCCTCTCCTTCCTCTTCCTCCTCTCCTCCTCCGCTTCCCCTCACCTCTTCCTCGATCGCTGCTGCATCTGTAATGTGATATCAGTCCAGAGAATATTTATGGGTCCTATCGCAAAGTACCCATTGGATGTTGGATACATGGGGGGAGGGGGGAGGTGGGAGAAGGAGGGGGGAAGAGTGTAGTTATTCAATGTCGTACACACTGAGTGTTCCCACCATCTGATATATCCAACATTTGAGGACTACAACACTTTGATGTTATACACACTGAGACCTACAACCATTTCGTGTTAAATGCATTGAGGGGAGGGGGGGGAGGGGGAGGGGGAGGGGGAGAGTGTAATTATTCAATGTCGTACACACTAAGCGTTCCCACTATCTGATGTATCCAACATTTGAGGACTACAACACTTTGATGTTATACACACTAAGACTTACAACCATCTCATGTTAAATGCATTGAGTTACAACCATTTGATGTTGTACACACTAAAGTCTTCAACTCTTGGATATTGTCCATATTAAGAGTGTCT
>NC_134785.1:11218019-11220519 GCF_046742065.1 Oratosquilla oratoria
TGTGAAAATATGACGAACACAGTGAAGATTTTCTTATAACGGAAGACAACTTGTAAAGAAACAAAGGAAAACAGTAAAGGTGTCTTAGAACGGAAGACATCTTGTAAAGATATAACGGAAGAGAGTAAATGTGTCTTATAACGGAAGACATCTTGTGAAGATGTCTTAGAACGGTAGACATTTCGTGTAGATATAACGGAAAATAGTAAATGTTTTCCTATAACGGAAGACATCTTGTAAAGACATAACGAAAGAGGGCAAAGGTGTCTTAGAACGGAAGACATCTTGTGAAGGTGTCTTAGAACGGAAGATATTTCGTGTAGATATAACGGAAAACAGTAAAGACTTTATTATAACGTAAGACATCTTGTAAAGATAAAACGGAAGAGGGTAAATGTGTCTTAAAACGGAAGACATCTTGTGAAGGTGTCTTAGAACGGAAGACATCTCGTGTAGATATAACGGAAAACAGTAAATATTTTGCTATAGCGGAAACCATCTTTATTTATTTGTTATTATTTGTCTGTTTGTTTATCATTATTTCCTTGATTATCTTTTATCATTGTTTATTTGTCAATTTATTATTATTTACTATTTACCTGTTTGTTTATTATTTAACTTTACGTATTTATTTATTTGTCATTATATATATATATATATATATATATATACGAGTATATATATACATATATATATATATTATATATATATATATATACATATATATATATTATATATATATATTTTTTTTCGACCTAGTTATGGACCAAAAGGTCTCCTGTCGCCATGTTCCTCTTTTGAGAAGGTAAATGTGTCTTAGAAAAGGGAGACGTCTTGCGTAGAAGGATGACGTGGAACCTGCGAGGCACGTCGCGGTGTTGAGAGGGTCAACGCAACGCTACAGAAGCGTGTCTGAGCCCGAGATTTTTAAAGACTCGTTCTACGGAAAGGTCACGGGTGTGACCCATGATGACCTGGATTCGCCGGGGGAAGGGGGCGTCTATTTTTTTTTTTTTTTTTTTTTTTTTGTTTTTTTTTTTTTTTTTTTTTTTTTTTTTTTTTTTTTACTGTATGTTCCAGATTGCATCGGAAAGAGGAAATGCAGATTCTCTTCCCATTTCGTTCTGTTTTATATCATTGCGTTTTGTTTCGTTTTATTAAGTCGATTATCTACTCTGTTTCGTTTACCGGGTAATGTTGGAATGAGCAGACCATTTGTTTGATTTGAAGGTTTCCCCCCTCCCCCTCCCTCCTCCTCCCTCACCCTCCCCCATTCCCCCTTCCCCTCCCCTCCCCCCATCCCCCTTCCCCCTCCCCCTTTACAATTCTAGGCTTAATAAGAAAATAGACAAAAGCTGGTTTACCAATAGATTAGTTAACGAAAGGAATAGACTTAGTAACCACGTAGTTATTGAGCGCTAAAATTATTGGTTCTTTTAAGAGAAGATTAGACAAATCTATGGATAGGGATGGTAGGTGGTGAGGGACATGGAACTGCCTAGTGTAGGCCTTATGGTCTCTTGTAGTCTCCTCCTTTCATATGTTCTTATATTCTCCCCCTTTCTACTTCCCCTCCCCATCCCCATCCCATTCTCCGTCCCTCGCCTCTTTCCCCTCACCCCATCCCCTTTCCCCTCACCCCCTCACCCTTCCCCTCCACACCCCCTTCCCCTACCATTCCCCACATCCTCCTCCCCATCACCCCCCTACACCATCTCCCCTCCCCCACATCTTTCCCCTCCCCTTTCTCCTCCCCATTTCCCCTTCCCCCTCTCCCTACACCTTTCCCCCTCCCCTTTCCCCTCCCCTTCCCTCTTCCCCCTCTCCCCACACCTTTCCCCCTCCCCTTTCCCCTCCTCTTCCCCCTTCCCCCTCCCCCACACCTTTCCCCCTCCCCTTTCCCATCCTCTTCCCCCTTCCCCTTCCCCCACACCTTTCCCCTTCCCTTTCCCCTCCTCATTTCCCCTTCCCCTTCCCCCACACCTTTCCCCCTTCCCACTCCCCCACACCTTCCCCCTCCCCATTTCCCTCCCATTTCCCCATCCCCCTTCCCACTCCCCCACACCTTTCCCCTTCCCCCTCCTCCCCTTTTCCCTTCAACTTCATCCTTTTCTTCATCCTCTCCATCCCCTTCCCCTCTCCCTTTCCCCTCTCCCACCCCCTTCCCCTTCACCCTTCCCCTCACCCTCCCCATCCCACTTCCCCTCACCCTCCTCATCCCCTCACCCTTCCCCTCTCCCACCCCTTCCCCTTCACCCTTCCCCTTCACCCTTCCCCTCACCCTCCTCATCCCCTCTCCCTTTACCCACTCCCACCCCTCCCCCTTCACCCCTTCCCCTCACCCTCTCACCCTCCCCTCTCCCCTCTCCCTCACCTTCCCCATCCCCCTCTCTCCCCCCAGTCCCCCCACCCCCAGATGAGAAATGAGCAAAATGCATCAAACAGTGAAAGAAAAGTGAAAAAATAAAAAGAAGAAATTCGAAGACGAAGGAAGCCAAGG
>NC_134785.1:11235519-11238019 GCF_046742065.1 Oratosquilla oratoria
TCTCCTCTCTCCTCTCCTCTCTCCTCTATTGTCTTTAAGTAATAAACAATGTTTCCTTTTCCGTACACCTATCCTTCTCCCCTCTTCCTTTCCCATTCGTCTTTCTCTGAATACCAAAATCTTTTCCTTTATAATTCCCTTTCCCTTTCTTTCCCACCTACCTGTTCCCTTCCCTCCCCCTCACCGCCTCTCCCTTTCCTTCTATTTGTCGTCTTCTTTTCTCTTCCTCCACTCTCTTCCTCTTCCTCTTCCTTCTTTTCTTCTTTTCTTCCTCATCTCCGTCTTCGGCGGTCCCCTGCTGAGGACCCCGAGAGCTCCTTTAGCCTTTGGGTGGAATACAAAGCTGTGGAAACTGTGAAGATTTCTTTAGGATGGAGATCTTACCAGACTTGAGACAGATCGACAGACAGACAGACAGACAGACAGACAACCCCAGACAGACAGTCAGGGAGACAGCCAGGGTCACTGCGGATAGGCAGGTACAGACAGATAAATAGTCAGAGGAGGGCAGTCAGGATCATGTGCAGACAGACAGGCATAGACAGATAGACAGTCAGGGAGACAGCCAGGGTCACTGCAGATAAGCAGGTACAGACAGATAAATAGTCAGAGGAGGGCAGTCAGGGTCATGTGCAGACAGACAGGCATAGACAGACAGACAGTCTGGGAGACAGCCAGGGTAATTGCGGATAGACAGGTGCAGACAGACAAATAGTCGGACGGGGACAGTCAGGGCCATGTGCAGACAGACAGGCATAGACAGACAGACAGTCTGGGAGACAGCTAGGGTTGTTGAAGACTCACAGGTGTAGACAGACATGCAGGTAAACATTGTCTGCGTTTCTAATCTCTGTGTGTTAGATTTGGTGTCTTAGTGAAAACACGTCCTTATTCTCCCTTTGGTTCTTCTTATCCGTGAGACTTAGTAGATTTCTTACGTCATCAAGAACCAGCGCTTCTATCCTTGCGCTAAAGTCGGAGTTAACTAAGGAGAGACTTAGGGAGATTTAGTGGATCTAATTAATGAAACGCTTAATCTTATCCTTAGGCATTTTCAAACTAATTAGAACAACATCTAGCCTGAACCATGTCTACCCTATTTATACACTCGCTAGTATTTCTGGGTTCTTTCCTAGACCCGATTCAAAATCTAGAATGCTCGAGAAATAAAATTTTATTCCATTTCTACTTGTTTTAAATTGTGTAACTTGTTTGTTGTGTATTCTGTCATGATGCGTTCAGTAGTGTACTCACCTCCTAACTACGTAAACAAACACAACGCTGCCACATTTCGTAAACAATTACAACGATGCCACGTTTCCCGAAGAGGATGAAACGTCGTGCTCGTTTAACATGAAAGGCTCTCGTCATTACATAAACATTTACAGTGGTGCCACGTTGAGTAAACAATCACAACGTTGCCACGTCTCCTGCGAGTGAGTTAACTGTGGTACTCATTTAACATAAAGGGACCTCCGTAATTGATTCTCTACATCCCAAAGCCCATCAGGGGCTGTTCTGATGAGCCTTCGAGAACCGGTTCTGGGTAATTACCACCCACCCGCCCACCCCCCTAAGTAAACGACCGCATCACCTTACAAACCACCGGATTAGTTTCCGATCTTCCCTTGAAAGGGTTTCGAACCCTTCATCCAGTATGTGTTGAACCTTTGACCCTTTACGCAACGGGTAGTATTTAACCATCCCTCTCCCTTCTCCTCCTCCTCCTCCTCCTCTTTTTCCTCCTCCTATTCCTCCTCTTCCTCCTCTCGCTCTTCTTTGTCCTCCTCCTCTTCCTCCTCCTCTTCCTCCTCCTCCTCTTCCTCCTCCTCCTCTTCCTCCTCCTCTTCCTCCTCCTCTTCCTCCTCCTCTTCCTCCTCCTCTTCCTCCTCCTCTTCCTCCTCCTCCTCTTCCTCCTCCTCCACTTACTCCTCCTCCTCTTCCTCTTCCTCCTCCTCCTCCACTTCCTTCTCTTTCTCTTCTCCTCCTCTTCCTCCTCCTCCACTTCCTTCTCTTTCTCTTCTCCTCCTCTTCCTCCTCCTCCACTTCCTTCTCCTCCTCCTCTTCCTCCTCCTCCTCTTCCTTCTCCTCCTCCTCCTCTTCCTCCTACTCCTCCTCCTCCTCCTCTTACTCCTCCTCTTCCACTTCCTTCTCTTTCTCTTCCTCCTTCTCTATCTCCTCATCCTCCTCTTTCTTTTCTTTCTTCTCTGCCTCCTCCATCCCCTCCTCTTCCTTCTCTTCCTTCTTTTCCTCTTTCTTCTCTTTCTCATCTTTCTTCTCCTTATCCTGGTCCTCCTTCTCCTCTTCCTTATTTTCCTCCTTTTCCTCTTTCTCCTCTTCCTTTTTCTTCTCTTCCTTTTCCATTCTCTCCTCTTCCTTCTCCATATTTTTCTTCCTTCTTCTCTTCCTTTTTTCCTTCTCCCTTCTTTTCCTTTTTTTCCTCTTCCTTCTGTTCCTTCTCTTTGTCTTCCATTCCATTGTCTTTCTCCCTCTTCTCCTC
>NC_134785.1:11243019-11248019 GCF_046742065.1 Oratosquilla oratoria
TTTAGGGATATGATGTTGCAAATCCTGTTGAGTTGCATGGATGCCCAGGGTCTCTGTACAGAAATTCTTTGAACTACATAGAAAAGACACCAATGCTGGTTACATATATATATATATATATATATATATATATATATATATATATATATATATATATATATATATATATATATATATTATATATATTTGTGTGTGTGTGTGTGTGTGTGTGTGTGTGTGTGTGTGTGTGTGTGTGTGTGTGTGTGTGTGTGTGTGTGTGTGTGTGTGTACTTGTGTGTGTTTACGTGTGTGTGTACTATAAGGGTGTTTTCAGAGGGACTTTAGCATAGAAATCAACCTTACGTCTCTTGATGATAGTTCAACTCCTACACCCTTTCGCGTTGGTTTCAATGTTTAAATCGTATATTCTAGTTGCCGTCAGGTGATTTTATTCACCTCAGGGAGAAAACCTTCTCAATGGCATCTTGAATGATTTTGTTCTGGTGAATTGCAGACTATTTGATTCAGCTGACATGGACCTTTGGGTCTTACGGGGTGAACGCTTGTGAAGCCCCTTTCTGTCACTTAAGCCCCTCCCATTTTTTTCATTCTTGGCACATTAGCTCCGCCCACTTCATTCGTGGCATTTAAACTCCGCCCACTTCTTTCGTGGCATTTAATCCCCGCCCCTTCTTCATTCGTGGCATTTAAGCCCCTCCCACTTCTTTGTTCGTGGCATTTAAGATCCGCCCACTTCATTCGTGGCATTTAAGCCACGCCCCTTTCTTCATTCATGGTACTTATGCCCCACCCCTTCTTCATTCGTGGTTCTTAAGCCCCGCCTACTTCATCATTCGTGGCATTTAAGCCACGCCCCTTTCTTCATTCATGGTACTTATGCCCCACCCCTTCTTCATTCGTGGTTCTTAAGCCCCGCCTACTTCATCATTCGTGGCATTTAATCCTCGTCCCCTTCTTCATTCGTAGCACTTAAGCCACGCCCAATTTTTTATTTGTTGTAGTCGTTCAACCCCTTTCTTCCTTATACGGACTCTAATAAACCACCTCACTTTTCCGAGTCATTTATTTTCAAAATGGCATCAAAGAGAAACATTATTGAAATATATATTTTTGTTAGGGTAGAAACTATTTCAACCAATCAGGAGACAGTGATTATTATCAACAGTGGCAAGGGGGTGGGGCCTAAGTGACTGACTCGTTTGACAACAGACTTTGGTGGAAATGTGATGTTTAATTGTCAAGAACGTCCTGTGGTTCTAGCAGGTATTGTTTTGAAAATATTCTATGAAAATTGTGGACATGCAAACAGAGGCCCATAAAGTTGAGAACTCGCCCGGGGAAGGAAAAGAGGAAGGAAGAGGTCCTCTCCTCTGGCCTCCTCGCCTCCGGCTCCTCCTTCCTCCTCGTCCTCCTGTTCTTTCTTTAGCTTCCACTTACTCTCGTCCTCCTCTTGTACCTCCTCCTCCTCCAGGTTTTTCTCCTCTTCTTCCATCTTTTCTTTTTCCTCTTCTTCCTCTTCCTCCTTTCGTTTCTCCTCTTTCTCTTCTTCCTCCTGTTTCTCCATCTTTTCCTCCTTCTTGTCTTTCCTCCTCTTCCTCTTCCTCCTCCTTTTGTTCCTCTTCTTTCTCCTCTTCCTCCTCCTTTTGTTCCTCTTCTTTCTCCTCTTCTTCCTATTTCTTTTTTTCTTCCTCCTCCTCCTCCTCCTTTTCCTTCTCTTCCTCCTTGTTCTCTTTTTCCTCTTCTCCCTATTCATTCTCCTCTTCCTCCTCCCACTCCCCTATCTGTTCATTTTCCTCCTCTTCCTTGTCCTCCTCCTCTTCCTTGTCCTCCTCCTCTTCCTTGTCCTCCTCCTTCTCCTCCTCATCTTCATGCAACCGAAGAACCCAGAGTCTCCTGTTGCACCTCGAGCCTCTGGACACTTTTTTTTTCTTCTTTTTTTTTTGTCCTTTTGTCTTTTTATCTCTTTGTCTTTTTTTTTTTTTTTTCCTCAACCTCCAACAGAGGTTGTCATCCCTTTTTTACTCATTTGCATTGTTTGGGTCCTCCTTTCCCACCCCATATTTTGCCTTCTTTGTCTCCTTTCTTTCCTCGCCTCCCTTCTCCTCCTCCTCCTCCTCCTCCTTCGTCTTCCCTCTGCTTCTTGTCGTGATCCTGTTTTCCTCTTGGACGGCTTTCCAGAGCTTTTGTTTATGTTTCTTCTTTATTCCACCTCCTCTGTCTTCTTCTCCTCTCCCATCCCCTCCCTTCCCTTTCTCCCACCCTCCCTCCTCCTCTTTTCGCCTCTCCTTCTCTCCTCCCATCACCTCACCTTACCTCTTAGTCTCACCTCCCCTTCACTATCCTCCTCTCACCTCCTCTCGGTTCCTCTCACCTCCCTTCCTCCCCTCCTCTCCTCTCCCCTCCTCTCCCCTCCCCTCCCCTCCCTTATTGACCCACTCCCAACCATCCTTTCTCCTCCCATTCCCTTCCCTGCTCTCCTCTCCCCTCCCATTCCCTCCTCTCCCCTTCCATTCCCTCCTCTCCCCTCCTCTCCCCTCCTCTTCCCTTCCCTCCCCTCCCCTCCCCTATCAACCCGTCCCCCAACCATCTTTTTCCCCTTCCATTCCCTCCCCTACCCTCCTCTCCCCTCCTCTCCCCTCCCCTCCCCTCCTCATATCACCCACCTCTTGTTCCCTTCCCTCCCTTCCCTTCCCTTTCCTCCCTTCCCCTACCCTGCCCTCACCCCCGAACCCACTGGCCACGTGCTGAGATTGGCGATCTCCAGCTGACGCAAGCCATAATAAAATCTCTAAAGAGCAACACGGGACTATAATGTCAACTCTAAACCTTATCTCTCTCGCGTCACCGGAACTTCTTTGCGATGTTCTTAACCCCCAATAGCGTTCGAAGCTCCTCTTCACTTGGTTGACATTGTCTGGGTCTAGTAAGAGTAGTTCCTCTTCTTATGCATTGCTGTTCCTCTTCAGCCTCCTGGAGAGGACCATTTCCCAAAAATAAATAAAAATCACTAAACGATCCCACTAACTCCCACTCGTTTTCGGTTAGTGGCCCTCCTTTGTGGCCCTCTGTGGCCACCCTACCCTCCTTAACAACCCTCCCCCCCCCTTAAGGGGGCCCTATTGGGAACCACCTCCTCTCACACTCACCGCGAACTCGGATGAGGAGCCGTGATCTGCGGCTCCCTTACCGCAATGGCACCGAATCCAAAGGTGCCATTGTTGTGGCTCCAAATGGAACCTTGGCATTCACCAAAAATCCCATTTCCAGGTTTCTTTTATCCCTGGAAAGCCCCCGTCCTACTCGACCACTTTTCCTACGTCCAGCACGACTTTTCTTGTCTATCTTCCTCCCATTTCTGGAAATCCCTTTTGGCAATTGGGCCTGGAATTTCCTTCAAGTCCTTTCTTAGCTTACCCCAGCAGCTTCACAGCGCCACCGTTGCCTCGTCTTGTTAGTTAAGCCCCCAGGAAGAGCTTTCCATGCTCCCCCCATCCCACAAGGATAACCCCCCCCCCTTCCCCAAGAAGGGTTTTTCCATGCTTCCTGCACCCCACAAGCTCTTCGAAATCTTGCGAGTTCTTCGCGCGTGGTGCCAAACCTCCTGAGCCCATGGCACTTCTTCCAAGCTCAGAACCCTTTTGTTTTGATTCTCCTCGGAAGGACGGAAGCGATGCTCTTTTGTCTAAGGCCTAAGTGGATCTGGCACTAGCAGGCGCGCTCGCTCATGCTGGAATCCCGGAATGCTGGAAGTTGGTGGAAACGGAAAAGGAGTGAAGTAGAAGCGGTGTCAGACAACCTTGGTGACAACGTGCCTGGAAGATTCTTCATCTGGAAACGTCCGGAATGATGAAAGTTGATGGAAACGGAAAAGGAGAGAAGTAGAAGTGATGTCAGACAACCTTTGTGACAACGTTCCTGGAAGATTCATCTGGAAACGTCCGGGAATGCTGGAAGTTGATGAAAATGGAAAAGAAGAGAAGTAGAAGCGATGTCAGGCAACCTTGGTGACAACATGCCTAGAAGATTCTTCTTCTGGAAACGTTCGTGGAAATTGGTGGAAGTTGTTGAAAGCATTGTCAGACGACATTACGCTTTGGGGACAACATACGCCAAGGACGTTCATTTTGGAAAAGGCAAAATGGCCACGCCCACCCACCATTGTATCGCTTTGTGATTGGAAAACGTGATAGCATCTCATTACGTCAAAGATACGGCGACCAATCACAGGCCAAGATGGAGATGAGTTTATTGAGCCATAAAAGATTTACTCCTGTTATATTTGTATAATATAAACCAACATTATTCCTACAGCTACATCGAATACATCAGCCCATTGCATGCACTGACAAACACGCTTGCAACTTGCAATATTACTGGTCCATTTCTGTGTCAGTTTCCTGTGTCGGCAACTGTACCCTATATGACCAAAAGATCCTTCGGGGTTTTTTTTTTTTTTTTTTTTTTTTTTTTTTTTTGCGTCGGGAGAAGGGAGGGCAAAGCTCCTCCTCCAAAAACTCATTTCTCAAGAACTTGAAACTTATCTTATTTGTCTATTTGTTTATCTATTCATTTATCTATATATCTACCTGTCTGTGTACCTGTTTATCAGTTTATCTAATTGTCTATTCACTTGTTTTTTATATTTTCCTTGTTTTTTATTCTCCTCCTCTTTTCTTCTTCTTCCTTCTCCTCCTCTTTCTCCTTATTCTCCTTCTCCAGTTTGTTTTCTACTTCCTCTTCCTCTCCTTCCTCCTCCTTCACCTTGTTCTCTTCCTCCTTGTCCTCTCCTTACCCTCCTCCTTTTCTTGCTTTCCTTCATCTTTCTCCTCTTCCTGCGCTCCATTCTCTCTCTCTTCCTCCTCTTCTTCCTCTTCCTCCTCTTTCTCTTCCACCTCCTCCAACCCCCCTCTCCCTCCTCCAATTCCAACCTGTCGGATTTTGCCCACCTACGTTCTCCTCTCCCTCCTCCTCCTCCTCTTCCTTCTTCTCCTCCTCCTTCT
>NC_134785.1:11258019-11265519 GCF_046742065.1 Oratosquilla oratoria
TAAGTATACACCCACCCCCTCTCCCTTCCCTCCCCACTCACTTTATTCTCCCCTCCTTAATTCTTATTTCCACTTTCTCCTTCCCCCTTTCCTTCCTCTTCCCATTTTCTACACCTTCCTTTGATCCTCCCTTGCCCATTTCCTTCCCTCTTTCCCCTTTCCCCTTCCCCTCTTTCCCCTTTCCTCTTTCCCCTTCCCCTCTTCCCCTTTCCCCTTCCCCTTTCCCACTTTCCTTCTCTTCCGCTTACCTTCCTCTCTGCTCGCTTCTTCTATGTACCTCTTTATTCCCTTCTCTTCCCTTCCCTCCTTCCCTCCTTCCCTTCTTCCCTCCCTCCCTCCCTCCCTCCCTCCCTTCTCTCCCTTCCTCCCTCCCTCCCTCCTTCTCTTCTTCCCACTTTCCTTCTCTTCCGCTTACCTTCCTCTCTGCTTGCTTCTTCTATGTACCTCTTTATTCCCTTCCCTTCCCTCCTTCCCTCCTTCCCTTCTTCCCTCCCTCCCTCCCTCCCTTCTCTCCCTTCCTCCCTCCCTCCCTCCTTCTCTTCTTCCCTCCCTCCCTTCTCTCCTTTCCTCTCTCCCTCCCTCCCTCTCTCCCTCCCTCCCTCCTTCTCTTCTTCCCTCCCTCCCTCTCTCCCTCCCTCCCTCCCTCCCTCCCTCCTTCTCTTCTTCCCTCCCTCCCTCCCTCCCTCCCTTCTCTCCCCTCCCTCCCTCCGTCTCTCCCTCCCTCTCTCCCTCTCTCCCCTCCCTCCCTCCCTCCCTCCCTCCTTCTCTTCTTCCCTCCCTCCCTCCCTTCCTCCCTTCTCTCCCTTCCTCTCTCCCTCCCTCCTTCCCTCCCTCCCTCCCTCCCTCCCTCCCTCCCTCTCTCCCTTCCTCTCTCCCTCCCTCCCTCCTTCTCTCCCTTCCTCTCTCCCTCTCTCCCTCCCTCTCTTCTTCCCTCTTTCCCTCCCTCTCTTCTTCCCTCCCTCCCTCCCTTTCTCCCTCGCTCCCACTATCCCTTCCTCTCTCTTTTGCTCTCTCCCCTTTTCTCTCTCTCTCTTTATTTATCTGCCTATCTGACTCTCTCTCTCTCTCTCTCTCTCTGTCCGTCTTTCTCTCTCTCTTTCTCTCTCCGTCTCTCACTTTCTCTCTCCCTCTCCGTCTCTCACTCTCTTTCCTTCTCTCTCTCTCTATCTATCTATCTATCTATCTATCTATCTCTCTCTCTCCTTTTTTTTTTTTTTTTTTTGAGAATTCACAACCTCTACCTTCATGTTCCCTCACCATCACTGTTGGACACTGCAAATTGCCCCAGCGAGCGAGCGACCGAGCGTGCTAGTTCACCACATCACACAATCTCGAGGTTTCCGGGTCCCCGCCTCCCTTCTTCACGTTTCCCTTCAGGGATCGAACGGGGGACTCGCCTGGATGACGTCACACCCTACCCCCTCTTCACCCCTCTTTCTCCCTCTTCTTCCCCTCTTATCCCTTCTTTTCCCATCTTCCCCACTTCCCCCTCTCCCCCGCCTCCTCTCTCTCCCTCTCCCCCTCTTCCCCCTCTCCCCCTCTTCCCTTCTTACCCTTTCTTCCCCCTCTTTCCCTCTATTTCCTCTCCCCCGCCTCCTCTCTCCCCCTCTTCCCCTCTTCCCCTTTCCCCCAGCTCCTCTCCCCTCTCTCCTCTCTCTCCCTCTTCCCCCCGCCTCTCCCCCTCTCCCCCTCTTCCCCCTCTTTCCCCTCTCCCCCTCTTCCTCTCTCCCCCTTTTCCCCCTCTTCCCCACTCCCCCTCTTCCCCCTTTCTCCTCTCCCCCTCTTCCCCCTCTTTCCCCTCTCCCCCTCTTCCTCTCTCCCCCTTTTCCCCCTCTTCCCCACTCCCCCTCTTCCCCCTTTCTCCTCTCCCCCTCTTCCCCCCCCGTGTGGATCTAATAAAGCTGCATGAAATTGCCTAGTGTGATGAGGGTAGCGGACTGGGGCAGAGTGGTTTCAGGGCTTTCAGGTGCTGCTCCTGAAGCCTTTTGGCTTTCATGTCAGGATCCTCGGCCACCTTGACACCCACTTGTTGCAGAGTCACGCATTGAAGAATTCGTTTTGTAGAATTCACGTACCATAAATCATTTTTACTTATCAATATCGCCACCCCGCTGGAACTTGCATTATGGAAATATAATATTATTACGTCTCTCATATCTATTTGCAAATATCTATATGTATTAGTATTGTTACTCTATAAAGTTTAGATAGTATTTTATAAACCAAATTAGTCGTGGTGCTGTTAAATGTGTATTATATCCTTCTTGCATAAAGAATTACGTCCCGCTGCCAAGACAGCAGATTTATTCCCCTATACTTGCATTTTGATTTCAATAAACAAGTCCCGAGAGAACTGGAGTTTACTTAATTCCATTCTTCCTCTCGGAGAAGTGTACCCTTCACCAATTCTCTCTCTCTCTCTCTCTCTCTCTCTCTCTCTCTCTCTCTCTCTCTCTCTCTCTCTCTCTCTCTCTCTCTCTCTCTCTCTCTCTCTCTCTCTCTCTCTCATACACTATCTTCATTTTTCATATACATATTTTATTTGTTGTCTATCACATAAATATTTATATTTTATTTTACTTTTTTGTAATGAAGAAGCATAAAGTACAAACCTTTAGTGAAGCACAAAAAAACAAAATTTTATCAACGAAATATTCATCTATGGTAGTTTCTGTGAAAGAACATTTCTACAAAGGAACAGAAAAGTCTCTCTTCTAAATATATTCAAAGGAGACTCAAAGAGAAAGGTTAGAGGGTTGTAGATAAAATCTTACTCGAGAGAAAAATCTCTAAGTTCATTACCCAATGCTTTCCAAAGGCCAGCGAGTAAGAAAAGTTAAACGTTCGAGAAATGTGGGTGGTGATGATAACTCGAAGCAGTAAGATGGTTTTTATTTATTTGGAAAAATGTCTCAAGTGTGTGTGTGTGTGTGTGTGTGTGTGTGTGTGTGTGTGTGTGTGTGTGTGTGTGTGTGTGTGTGTGTGTGTGTGTGTGTGTGTGTGTGTGTGTGTGTGTGTGTGTGTGTGTGTGTGTTTGTGTGCGTGCGTGTGTGTGTATGTGACCTCAACAACTTACATCATCTTAATCCCATTGTAACACAGGCTACCACGAATGTGTTTTACGGCAAGACCTTCACCATTATATATTTCCAAGTACGTTCCCTTGTCTCACTCCAGTTCTCATTTCCCCCGACAGATGGTGCAGGTGGAGGGCGGTTCGACCCCAGGGGTCCTGGGGGGCAGCGGCGGGAGTCTCCGGGGAGTTCGAGGCCAGGACTCGGACTCGGGGACAGCCCTTGCCAAGCTCAAACATACCCTGACTTCAGGGATTCACGAAACAGGTAAGTAGTGCCTCTTGTTTACCTTTTTGGATGGATCTCCCTCGAGGACAGTGACGAGGATCGATAGCGTATGGAATGTCGAGGTGAGGCGGAGATTGAGGTTGGAAAGGGAGCTGGTAGTAGAACGGGTTAATCGAAGTATGCTGGAATGGTATGGACATATGGAAAGAATGAGTAAAGAATGAATGGTAAAAATGTGGATAGCAGAGGTGGATGGAAGAAACATGAGGGAATGTCCGAAATCGAGGTTAGTGGGCTAGATGAAGTGCGGGGGCGTGGAGGATGCATTGGTTATAAGAGGAATGTCGGTCGAGGAATAAAATGAGAGGGCAAAAGGTTGATGTGAATGGAGAGTGACTGTAAATGGGTAAGGAAATGGCGCGGTCCATAAGAATTTCTTTTTTGTCTCCTCTGTACATTCCTCGAGTGGATAAGGCGGGCGGGGCCAGGGGAGGTCGAGAGTCACCATGTAATGGAAGCCGTAGGGGTAAACAAGTTTCAGCTCCCGGGTCCTGCCGTGGAGATGCTGTGCTGTGTCTTGCTGCATTTCCTTTAACCCGATCGACCTTGGCGGTGGATTGTGATAACCTTTCATCCAAGAGAAGCAAAGATGAAAGGAATTTTGTGTGTTTGTGATTCACTATGGTCTTTGGATCACGTGTTGGACTCGTGATCGACAGTTATTTCCCTCCCGGAAGAGAGCTCAGAGCTCATATATGACCAATCTATGGGTAATCCTGTGACCTTACACGCACACACACACCCAACTCCCCGCCCACGAGAGTTAAAGTAATAACCCGGAGCGCAGCGATACTGAAATTATTTCAGCCCTGGGCAGTGTATGTGTGGGCAGTGTATGTGTTTTAGATGAGTATACACATTAACTCGGCCACCCTTCCTTAATGGGGAAATAATCTCATAGTATACTTTATGTATATGTATGTGTGGATATCCTTACTTAAAGCCATTATAGCGAGGTACAGAGGTTGCCTCGTCCCCGAGGTGAATAGACCGGTGGTCGTGCAGCAAAGCACTAAATCCGAGCACTTTCATTTATGGGTGTCTAAGAAGCCCCGCCCATTCCTCTGACGTCAGAGCTCTATAACTGATGAAGACGTGACAGCCAATCACAGGCGAGGTAGATGAAAAGGGGGAGGGGCACAACTGGCGTCATTAAAATGAAAAGACCGAATATTGTTGAGTCTCATATCTTTCTTGGAAATGTCATGCTTATGACATTTAACATTTGCGTGATGTTCATGGACTACTGGAACATGAATGCATAATTAATTCTACGTGTAAACATGAATTGTACACCGATATCCAAATAAACAATTGTCAAGGTTGAAAAAAAAACACACACACACGTGGCGCAGTTGGTAGAGTCCCCTGCTGTCACTACGGCGGTCCGGGTTCGAATCCTGCCCAGGGTTGAAATAATTTAAGTATCACTGAGCTGCGAGTCGTTACTTCAACTCTCGTGGACGGGGAGTTGGGTGTGTGTGTGCATGTAAGGTCACAGCATTACCCATAGATCGGTCATATGAGCTCTGAGCTCTCTTCCGGGAGGGAAATAGCTGTCGATCACGAGTCCAACACGTGATCCAAGACCATGGTGAATCACACACATACGTGGGTTTGTGTGGGTGTGAGTGTGGATGAGTGAGTGTGGCTGTGGGTATGGGTTCTTTAAACTTGACATGTGTTTGTTTTGATATTTGTGTATGATTTATGTTTACTTACACTTACGCTTGTTTGATATCTGTTCTGGATTGGTAATCAATGAGGGTAAAACGTAAAAAACTTAAAGAAGTTAAATAATTTGTCGATAGCCAGAGAAACATATAAATTCTGCCACCGAACTTCAGGGAATAGGGAAATGTTAAGTTGTAGAGGGAGAGGAAAGAGAGGAAGAAAGAGAGAGAGAGAGAGAGAGAGAGAGAGAGAGAGAGAGAGAGAGAGAGAGGGAGGGAGAGAGAGGGGGGAGAGGGAGAAATTGGGGTGAGGGAGAAACTCCATCTGGTAAGGGGGTGTCGTATCAGGAGCCAGGGACGGAAGCGACTTCCTGTGCACCTACGTACAGTGGAAGTCTCCCCGAAAAGTCTTTCTCTTTCTCGAGCCTGAGCGCCTCCGATATTCACGGGGCCTCTGCCAAGCGGAGAGGACCTCTGCCAAGCGGAAAAAGGCTGGAGAACAGGCGAGAAACACGGACAAGGAGAAGCCAGGCAGCGATGGAGAGAAGGAGCGAAGTGGGAGGAATAAGAAGTACGACGGATGAAACTCGGGAGGGAGCGCAGTGGCGAAAACAATTCTTATTTTCTCTTCTGGGGGGACGAATGTCCTCAAGAGGCGTTCCGGAAGCCTCAGCTTCTGGGGACAAGCGTCTGCCGAAGGAAACAGGAAATTACACATGCAGAGTAGTGCTGCCCTTGTTTACCCAAGTTCCCTCGAAGAGAGAAAGCTTTTTCCAGCAGGAAAGAGATTAGAGAAAGGGAAAGAAAAAAGAAGAGAAAAAAGAAATTAGTAGAGGTACCTTTCTGTCTGAATGAGTTTAGTGGAATTATAGGGACGGTGGTGAGGGTATTAATTATACAAACAGGAGCTGGTGAGTTTTTTTTTTTTTTTTTTTTTTGACAATCGAAATTTTTAGATTTATTCAGCCGATAGCAACTTTATTTATTCATATATTTTATCTACTTTATATATCTATTATTCATTCTTTTATTCATTTCATTTGTTTTATTCATTTATTCATTTCCTTGTTTATCTTATTTATTATTTTTCTTCTAGACTTCAACTAGCAATGGTGTTTGGCTGTACCGACAGTTATCAAATTAATTAAATCACAAAAACTCGAAAACTGAAGGATCGTCTGACTGGAATCGTTTTGCCTCGGGACGGGATCTGAGCTCTAATAAATTAGTCTTGATTTCAAAATTAATCTCTTAAATCCCAGACGTCCTACAAAACCATCAAAGTACCTACTTGGTTTAAATGGATTAGGAAGTTGAAGGGAGGAGTGGGGGTGGGGGAAGGGGGAGATAGAGGGGCGGAGGGAGATGGTGGTGGGGGGAGGAATGATGGAGAACAGTGAGATCAGATTACCCGAAGTGAGTTAAGCCTAAAGTCTATAAGATAACAAGCTTTCTTGTTAAAGATGAAAATCCTCTTTTCCTTGATCGCCTACGTCTCTCGTTGCTAGAAACGTTGTAAGTTAATATTGCATTAAAAAGATATGATGGGTATTTTTTGTTTGTACTCGGCCGTAAGTTATTAAAAAAAAAAAAGAAACATCACAAACAATCCGAAATGGAAATGAGCGTCGTACAAGATGAAGAAGAGGTCGACATGACGTCATAATTTCAAATTAAGAAAATTATGTTGCTGTTGGAGGCAATGTATTGATTGCATCATATGAATAATCTATCATATAAATATATATTATATTTATATTTGTAAACATATCTACACACACACACACACACACACATATTCCAGGTTTAGCCTTATCAGTCAGTATTTGTAATATCAGTGTGTGTGTGTGTGTGTGTGTGTGTGTGTGTGTGTGTGTGTGTGTGTGTGTGTGTGTGTGTGTGTGTGTGTGTGTGTGTGTGTGTGTGTGTGTGTGTGTGTTTGTGTGTGTGTGTGTTGTTGTGTGCGCGCTCGTGTGTGTGTGTGTGTGTGTGTGTGTGTGTGTGTGTGTGTGTGTGTGTGTGTGTGTGTGTGTGTGTGTGTGTGTGTGTGTGTGTGTGTGTGTGTGTGTGTGTGTGTTGTTGTGTGTGTGTGTGTGTTGTTGTGTGTGTGTGTGTGTGATCTTTAACCTTTATGTACCACGATCCCTCGCTTCGACGAAAAATGAATAGAGGGAAGGTTTCCTTGTTGTTATTTTTTCTGCCGCCAATTTATTCTATTCAGAACTAGAAAAGTAACCGCAGTTTGAAGGATAAAAGAGTGACGATATTCTTCTTAGTTGACAAAAAAAATTGCGATTATCAAATAACATTTAATTGGTGTTTTCACTTCGAAAAGAAAACTCGAAATTTTCATTTCGAAAAGAAAACTCGAAATTTTCATTTCGAAAAGAAAACTTGCTGTTTTCATTTAAAAAAGAAAAGTCGAAACTTTCATTTCGGAAAAAAAAAAACTCGAATTTTTCATT
>NC_134785.1:11275519-11280519 GCF_046742065.1 Oratosquilla oratoria
ACTGTTCGCGATGGAAGAACTTTTTTTTTTTTTTTTTCGAGGCGTACAGGGACGTCATAAGTCAACTTAACTCTTTATTATTTTTTTAATTGTTGTAATGTATTATGCATTATTCTTAAGACCATTATCGTTTTTTATTAACTATTATTGGTTCTTTTTCTTTTATTATTGTTTAATTTCTATAGAACCCTGATTATTTTCATAATAGATCATCATTGCTACATTAGATCACGCAACTTTGGTTGAATTATACCGCAACACCCTGTAAGATGTTTCTTGTTGGTTCTGACAAGGAAGGCAACTTGTGCAGCGAGGTGATCCCTTGGGTTGGTAAGACTGGTTTTTAACAAGCCTGACAACTTTTGATTACCCATCTCTCTCTCTCTCTCTCTCTCTCTCTCTCTCTCTCTCTCTCTCTCTCTCTCTCTCTCTCTCTCTCTCTCTCTCTCTCTCTCTCTCTCTCTCTCTCTCTCTCTCTCTCTCTCTCTCTCTCTCTCTCTCTCTCTCTCTCTCTCTCTCCTTGATTCTTTCTTTTTCTCTTGCTTTTTTTTTCGTTTTTCTGTTGGTTTTTATGTCGTATTCCTTTGCACTTCACTCTTCCGAAACCTCCTAAAGCAAACAATATCTCAAATGTTCACTATTTTTCTATTGCACGGAATCAAAGCAAAGAGGCCCAGTCTGTTTATCTATTTTTCTATTTACTCATCCATCCATTTTGTTGATTTTGTTCCACGAATGATCGAATAAAGAAAGTGGGGGTAGGACATTTTTATTTTTATTTATTTATCTATTTATTTATTCATTTATTTGTTTTTCAGAACCGTGCATCCCCTTTCTCACCAAGTCCTGTTTCATCTAATTTCCATTTTTTAACTCCAGTTGCTCTAGATGGACTAAATGTACGTCTACATAAAATAAATCCCCTTGACGTTAGCCAAAACAAAGTCATTAAAGTTACTACTGGGCCTTAGTATGATTAATTTTGAAGGACTTTACAGCTGACTAAAATCACCTGGCGTTAACCAGAATAGAATATCAAAAGTGACCACTTGGTTAAGTCCACAAGCTTTCGTGTGAACCCTCTTCTGACTTAACATTGTCCGATACGCTCATAACCTCCACTTCGTTGTTGAATTAAATCGTCTTACATCAGCTGCATCCCCCAGAATTTTGGGTCATGTGGGACCTCTCAGGAACCCTCTAGGACCCCAGAGAAGGGTCCACCACCTTAGGTGCTCCGGGTCGAATCTATTTGAGGTGATTTTCGCTTCAGAACTCGCGCAGAGGCCGCGGACTCTTCAGCGGCCCCCATGAAGAACTGCCTTTTGGTTCCTTTCAGACGCTGTGGACGGCGGGTCACGCAAGCGGACAATGTCTCGTTAGGATAGAAGTTTGTGCCCACCCCTCACGCTCTCACTCACTCATGAGCGTCTCCGGGCCCCAGGTGTCCTACATTGGAGGCCTCAGACTCTAGAGGTTATCTAGTCCAAGTGAGGAGGAGTATCAGGACTCTAGCTAGTAATTGTATCAGCGGAAGCTCTTGGAGTGACGGGCTGTGACCTGGCAGTTAGAGGCTATTAGGGGAGGCGTCGGGGCAAGTCCTTTAACCATTATCCTCTTATTACCTTAAACTGCATACAGAGCAGGGCGAGAAAGGAGGCGAAGGAGCAGTCAGGAGGAGGAAGAGGAGGAGGACGACTAAGAGGAAGAGGAGGAGAAAGAGGAGGACGAGGAGGAGGAGAAAGAAGAAGAGGAGGAGAAAGAGGAGGAGGACGACTAAGAGGAAGAGGAGGAGAAAGAGGAGGACGAGGAGGAGGAGAAAGAAGAAGAGGAGGAGAAAGAGGAGGAGGACGACTAAGAGGAAGAGGAGGAGAAAGAGGAGGACGAGGAGCAGGAGAAAGAAGAAGAGGAGGAGAAAGAGGAGGACGAGGAGGAGGAGACAGAAGAAAGGCAGGAGGAGGTGGAGAAGGGGGTCAGGAGAAGGAAGAGGAGGAGGACGACTAAGAGGAAGAGACGAGGAGTAGAAAGAGGAGGACGAGGAGGAGGAGAAAGAAGTAGAGCAGGAGGAGGAGGAGGAAATGTTCTCGTAAGCAGGGTAAAGACTCGTCACGGGAAAGTTACAAGCACAGAGGAACTTATACGTGACCTCGCATTTTACCTTTGCCCTTTGTGTTGGGGTAGCCCAGGGGTGGAATCGAAAAAAAAAAAAATAACGTTTGACCTGTGTGAGAAGGAAAGCTGTAATTCTGCTCCATGTCAGGACAGCTCCTACCTGCGGCCGAAGCTGTTCCTGGGGTTAGTATCTTTGCCCTTTGGGTAAGATATCTCATGGCATTTTTTTTTTTTTAATATTATTATTATATTTACCCTACGTGCCTCTACAGCTCTTAGCCGTACCCAAAGCAGTCACCTTTGCCTCGTGTGCATGGACATCCTTTAAATATAGCTAAAGCCATCACCCGTGACGTGAATGTTTGGACAGCTCTTTGGTGGGACCTAACCCGCCACCTTTGCCATGGGTGTCACTACAGCCTCTAGTCCGTTCGTCGTGAAGAGGAGTTTTCCCGTAAGTGAATAAAATCCCCCGACGGCAGGTATGATGAGGACATACGAAAACGAAATACCTTCACGACCGTGACGTTGTTGGTCCGCGGTTTACGTGACACACTTCACACACAGCGCCGAGAAAACGCGACGCCTCCTCCCTTGTGTATGCGTGACTCACCTACATCCGTGGTTCCCTAAGTCGGAGTTCAGGGTCTTCTTACAGGGTCAGGGATGCCCCTGAAGGGCCCAGGGAAGGTTCTAAAAGGGACAAAGAACCCAAAACTAGTTGCAGTTAGTGGATGCCGAAGGATTTTATTCAGGGTTGAGTTCGCTTTATTCGAAGTTAGGGAGACAGCAGTGGTTCCCTAAATTAGGGACCAGGGTCGCCCTATAGGCTCCAGGGCTACCCCAAAGGGCCCAAGAAAGATCTAAAAGGACCAAAAGATTGAAAACTAGTCCTAGTTAGTGGATTCCAGAAATTATATCCAGTGATGAGTTTGTCCTCTCGATGTTGGGAAACAGCATGGCATAAGTAACAGGCACGTTAGTAAATAGGATCATAACCTCTTGAGCATCCTCTAATGATGCGGATCGTGTCCTTTGAGCTTGCTTAAGCACGATCTAATCGCCTTTTTGTGGCCTGAATCTCGTCGTATGTTATTGTCTTTTTGTTTATCAAGTGTGCAATTATCCGGTGGCCCAGTTTACCCGAAGATTAGATCGTAATCCGTTAGGATCTGTGTCTGTAATGAGAGCAGAGTCTGGGTTGCACTAAGGACGTAGACGGAAGCTTGCTGGTTTCGCATTTGCTGGGTTCTGGGTTCGAAGAATCCCGTAATCATCTCCGATTCTCCAGCAGCGACTATCAATTACCTGCCCCCAGCAGATCCTAAACCGCTTAGGGCAAATGTGACGGTTTCGGCCGTAGGTACGCGCCTCTAAGCGTGGGCTCCTCGCCTTCTTCTTCTTTGACGGACGCGTTTGGGTGTGAGTTTGAAAATACGCGGGCGTGGAATTGGAGGTTTGTGTTATGTATTCTTCGTTCCAACTCTTTTCGGGGATATTTTGTAGTTGGACAAGACCTCTAGTCTCAAAGTCTGCCACAAAGGCTGTTCACCTCCTCGGCACGCGAATTCGTCGTCAATGGCAGTCACTGTTTTTGAAATTCTTCCTTGAGTCTTTTGGGTCATGGATCTTATTGGTCGTTTCTGGACCCAGAGCTTCTGGAAGACGTCTAGTCTCAGAGTCTGCCACAAAGGCTGTTCACCTCCTCGGCACGCGAATTCGTCGTCAATATCTTATTGGTCGTTTCTGGACCCAGAGCTTCTGGAAGACGTCTAGTCTCAGAGTCTGCCACAAAGGCTGTTCACCTCCTCGGCACGCGACTTCGTCGTCAATGGCAGTCACTGTTTTTGAAATTCTTCCTTCAGTCTTTTGGGTCGTGGGTCTGATTGGTCGCTTCTGGAGCCAGAGCTTCTGGTGGATTTTATTCCCCAGTCACCAGGTGGAACGGGAGTGGGGGAGTCCATTCAAGAATGAGATGTGGATTATGTTAACCCCGTTCAGTTCGTATTAAAGATTTAACCCTTTCCTTACCAAAAAGGGGGAGAGGGTTTAAGCCAAAGAAAGGAAAAAATCCACAGCGGCAGCCAGAATAAAGAGAAAAACCACGAAATTCCCATTCTCTGGAATGAAAAAAGGAGGACTTCGGTGTCTTTTCTTCAGCGACTTCGTGATGGTTTGTTCCTGCCGCTGCTTGACCGATGTAGTCGTTCCTTCGAACGGACGGTTGCCATGGGAACGAGTCTTTCCAATTGGATGAATCAGTCGTTAAGCGGGAGTCACTGAAAAAAAAAACGCTCGGACTTGCCTCTGATTACTGCGGCACACTACGTCGAATATATATATATATATATATATATTATATATATATATATATATATTACATATATATATATTATATATATATATATGTGTGTGTGTGTGTGTGTGTGTGTGTGTGTGTGTGTGTGTCTTTTTTTTCCTGGAAAAAAGTTTCGATCTTTTTATGCTGTCGCCATCCATATATAGATTTTGTTCTAGATATCTGGATTCATTCAGCCGTGAGACGGCTATTCCACAGAACCAAATGGGATTTCTGTCGAAATAAACTCCACATTGAGATCGGAATCGCCGAGACTTGTGTGGACGGTCCATTCACGAGGAGGTCGGTTCGTCGATGTCAAGCCAAGAAAGGCGATTGGGAGTGCCAGTGCCAACCCACTGGGCCTAGTGGTGCCACGGAGTGCCAACTCCGATCTCGGTTCTTCCGCTAACGTCAACTTTTTCTTTCTCTCTCTCTCCCTCCATCTATCTATCTCTCTCTTTCTCTCTCTCTCTCTCTCTCTCTCTCTCTCTCTCTCTCTCTCTCTCTCTCTCTCTCTCTCTCTCTCTCTTTAGCCCACGATATATAT
>NC_134785.1:11293019-11295519 GCF_046742065.1 Oratosquilla oratoria
GTACGTCAGGCTAAGCGCATGGCCGTTTTCTAGCCTCTGGGCAAGTTTAAAATGGGCTGGAAAAGGTCAAAATTAGAGATAAAAGTCCGTAGTACGACGGCGTTTTCTGCCCTTTCGACGTCTCTGTGACCTGAAGAATGAGCTGAAGGGAGGTCACTTTCAGAGATAAAGGCCCTTTTATGGACTTCTCTGCCCTTTGTAGATCTCTCTGACCTGAAGACTTGAAAGAATGTGACGTCGTATTGTCGTTTCTGCTCAAGGTCGACTGTAGGTTTGGTAATTGTATGAGGTTGTTGATGGTTGTCCTCACAAGAAACGGACAACCGGGTCAATCATTCCTCACTGGGATCAATTCAGTCCGGTTCTCCCACAGAACCGGAGGCGTTTCTTCAAAGCTTTTATTTTGTCGGGCATTATAGGCTTTGGTATTAGATTTTGAAATTTCAGTTTTTCAATCTTCTTAATTGATTTTACGGCGTTCATATATTTCTCCATTAAAACTCTATGGGCTTTTTTCAAAATCTGCCGTATTTTTGTCAGGGGGCTTTCTTGGTTTGGAGCCTCCATACAGTCCTAGACGACTTCAAAGATTAAATCTTCTAGCATCTTTTGAGACGCTGAATCTCCTTCTGTATATTTAATCTTATTTTCTAATTGATTTAGTGCGACTTTTTTGGATTGAATGAGGCATAATGCCTCTTGGTAAAGGATCTTTTTGACTTCTTCAAGCTCCTGTTTTGGAGCGTTGAAACATTCTTCGATGACCTCATATATTAGTCTTTCTAGCATCTTTTGAGACGCTGAATATCCTTCGTTATATTTGATCTTATTTTCTAGTCTATCTAGTTGGGCTTTTGTAGACTAAATGAGGCATAGTGCCTCTTGATGCAGGACCTTGCTAACTTCTTTTTCAAGTTTTTGTCTTCTTGATGGGTTAAAACAGCTCCAGAAGGTCTTGAGCACTGACATGATGGGCAATGTTACGGTAACGCAGTCCACTCGCATGTTACCGACAATCAGTCAGACGAGCCTCGGGCTTGACGTCATATCGATTGGAGCGAGTCGTCGGTCATAGAAAGTCGAAAAAAAAAATCAAAAACGAAAAAAAAAAAATGTAATGTCCTCTCTCGCTCCCTCACCACGATGGAATTTATAATTGAGTTCGTAATAAACATTTCTTTTCAACCTTTCTCTTTTTAGAAAGTAAGAAAATATAGATTTTACTTGAGGACAGACCTGTAGGGACTAGACAAGATGGCGTCTGACTAGGATAGCTCAACTGAATGGAACTGCACTATACAGGTTTTGTATGTATGTACACTTGTACGTATGTGTGTACGTATATACTTTGTATTTGCGTATGTACTATGTATGTACGTATGTACTATGTATGTATGTATCAGTTTGTGTTAATACGTATGTACAGTATTATGTACCTATGTATTATGTATATACGAATGTACTGTGTATGTACCAGCGAAAAAAAAAAACACGGGAGCGACGAGCGATTTCGCTCGGGAAAGTTCCAATGTCGCTCTCGCAAATCCAATAGCGGGAGCGATCCCCCCCCCCAAAAAAAAAATCGCTCCCACGACAAGATTCAACGTTTTTCATGCATTATTCATTATCCATCTTCTTACTTTCTCTATTTCCCTTTCACACTCGTTTGCCCATATATATTGTCTTTCTTTCATTGTTGTTCCAACCCCCGTTCAATTCATCCTCAATCTCTTGCTATGTCCATTTATCCTTCTATTCCTCCTCCTCCTCCTCCTCCTCCTCCTCCTCCTCCTCCTCTTCCTCCTCCTTATTCTCCATCTCTTCCTCCTCTTTCTCCTCCTCTTTCTCCTTTTCGCCTACCTCCTTCTTCTCCTTCTCCTCCTCCTCTTTCTCCTGCTCCTCCCCTCCCCATCCATCGACCTCCTCTTCCTTCATCTTCTCTCTCTTGTCCTCCCTCCTTTTCCTCCTCCCTTGTCTCTTTCTCATTCTCCTCCTTCTCCTTCTCATTCTTTCTTCTCCTCCTCCCCTCTCCATCCATCTACCTCCTCTTCCTGCATCTTCTCTCTCTTGTCCTCCCTCCTTTTCCTATTCCTTTCTCTTTTTCTCCACCTCCTCCTTCTCATTCTCATTCTCATTCTTCTTCTCCTCCTCCTCCTCCTCCTCCTCCTCCTCCTCCTCCTCCTCCTTCTCCTCCCCTCCTCCTCCTGTGCCTCTTTCTCCTTTTCCTCCTTTTCCTTTATCTTCTCTTCTTCTTCCTCCTCCACCTCCTCCTCTCACATCTCTCCTTTTTTCCTCCTCTTCTTCTTCCTCCTCTCATCTTTCTTTCTCCTACTTCTATTCCTTTATTTCATTCTCCTCTTTTTTCTCTCTTCACCCCTCTCTCCTCTTCTTACTTTTTCCTTTGATCATCATTCATTTTGACCCATGACTCTCTCCCTCACTCCCTCCCCCTCTCTCTCTCTCTCTCTCTCTCTCTCTCTCTCTCTCTCTCTCTCTCTCT
>NC_134785.1:11298019-11303019 GCF_046742065.1 Oratosquilla oratoria
ATTAAATATTTCAATTTCAAAGTGAATATCTGATTGATATCTTTTTAGCATGTGTTTGGTGTACTATTGTCTGGATGGTGAGGCTGGGTTATAGTTTAAACACCTTTGTCCTCACAGGAAATGGACAACCAACACAATCATTCCTCACTGGGATCAATTCAGTCCGGTTCTCCTACAGAACCGGAGGCGTTTCTTCAAAGCTTTTATTTTGTCGGGCATTATAGGCTCTGGTATTAGATTTTGACATTTCAATTTTTCAATCTTCTTAATTGATTTTATGGCGTTCTTACATTTCTCCATTAGAACTCCATGGGCTTTTTTCAAAATCTGCCGTACTTTTATCAGAGGGCTTTCTTGGTTTGGAGCCTCCATACAGTCCTTGACGACTTCAATGAGTAACTCTTCTAGCATCTTTTGAGACGCTGAATCTCCTTCTGTATATTTTATTTTGTTTTCTAGTTGATTTAGTTTGACTTTTCTAGATTGAGTGAGGCATAATGCCTCATGGTAAAGGATATTTTTGACTTCTTGAAGTTCCTGTTTTGGACCGTGGACACATTCTTCGATAACTTCAAATATCAATCTTTCTAGCATCTTTTGAGACGCTGAATATCCTTTGGTATATTTGATCTTATTTTCTAATTTATCGAGTTGGGCTTTTTTAGACTAAATGAGGCACAGTGCCTCTTGATGCAGGACCTTGCTAACTTCTTTTTCAAGTTCCTGTCTTCTGGATGGGGTAAAACAGCTCCAGAAGGTCTTGAGCACTGACATGATGGGCAAAGTTACGGTAACGCAGTCCACTCGCATGTTACCGACAATCAGTCAGAGAAGCCTCGGGTTTGACGTCATGTCGATTGGAGCGAGTCGTCGGTCATAGAAAGTCGAAAAAAAAATATCAAAAACGAAAAAAAGAAATAAAATGGAATGTCCTCTCTCGCTCCCTCACCACGATGGAATTTATGATTGAGTTCGTAATAAACATTTCTTCTCAACCTTTCTCTTTTTAGAAAGTAAGAAAATATAAATTGTACTTCAGGACAGACCTGTAGGGACTAGACAAGATGGTCTCTGACTAGGATAGCTCAAATGAATGGAACTACACTGTACAGGTTTTGTATGTATGTACACATGTACGTATGTGTGTACGTATATACTTTGTATTTGCGTATGTACTATGTATGTACGTATGTACAGTACTATGTATGTATGTATCAGTTTGTGTTAGTACGTATGTACTGTATTATGTACCTATGTATTATGTATGTACGAATGTACTGTGTATGTACCAGCGAAAAAAAATACACGGGAGCGACGAGCGATTTCGCTCGGGAAAGTTCCAATGTCGCTCTCGCAAATCCAATAGCGGGAGCGATCCCCCCCCCCAAAAAAAAACGCTCCCGCGGCAAGATTCAACGTTTTTCATGCATTATCCATCATTTTGCAATCCCTGAATCCCATCACCATTGATGAAAGGATCAGAGCAAACACAACTTACCCGTGATCAATCATTGCAGTATCAATCGATATCATAAACGCAACGCATCAATCAACTTTTATTTGTTGATGTACGTACATATGTGTACGCGGCATAGCTGCTAGAATTCAATGGGTTACCTAGCCTAGCATCGTATCAACTCCGATGACAAGATCCTTGTCATTTGGTCAAATAAAACAAAAAATCATAAAACACCAAAATGTTTGATCAAACACCAGAAAAAATATGACGTCAGTCCTCGTGCGGTCAACCGAATGACGTCATATTTTTCTGGTGTTTGATCAAACATTTTGACGTTTTATGATTTTTTGTTTTATTTGACCAAATGACAAAAATCTTGTCATCGGAGTTGAATGGGCTAGTACATGTTGACTAGACTCTACACGACTATCGTGCTACATAATGTCGCTAGTTGCGAATTGCATGGTACCTGTATGCAGAGAAGTTCATTGGTTGCATGCATCTAGCTGCCCAATCAACGCGCTGACTACATGTACAATGCACCATACCCAATACCACATCACCGCATGCATACGTACACTGTACATATGCAAACTCGCTCCAACATGAGTAATGAGTTAGCCTTCCAATAGTTTGAAGGAAATCGAACCTGCAAAACCATGGCTCTGGAAGTATCTAATTGGTTTAAGTGATCATTTGCCATTCCGCACACTTTTGTATCATCAGCAAATTTGGAAACAGTAGATCTTAGTCTATGGTCTATATCATTTATATATACTATGAATAGAAGTGGCCCAAGAACTGCCATCTATTATACCAACAACATAAAAGCAAGAAATTTAATAGAGTGCAGTTTGATTCATACCACCAGTAATCAAAATACCAACTTACATAAAGGCTTGTACAAACTTGATAATTTCATTTGTCAAGAAATTAGTAAGATAATATCAGGTAGAATGTACCCAACGAATTGACCTAATGTCGCCCTATATCATTAGTAGTAACAGTGACCCTGGCGACTGTGACCTGATGTCGCCCCACCATCTTAAGGGGACCCCCCGCCCAAATTATTTTTTCTTAAGGATCTTGCTGATTTTTTTCTGTGTGATATCTAGGTCTGAGAAAACCGTCACAGCTTGAGTTTTATTCAAATCTGACCAGTAGTTTTTTTTTTTTTAATAAAAAACATGAAAAATACCCTATTTTTGGGCTTCTTTCAAATTCTATCTCCTACAATAATTATTTGATGTCTTTCATTTTATAGCAAATGAATCTTCTACATATATAGAAAAACAAAATAGAGAGTTTTTTAATATCTTTGTTCAATGCCGAGGAAAAAATATATAAAAAAAAATTGTAAAAAAAAAAAAAAATTTGACTTTGACATTAAAAAAAATTATTCAACATATGAAAGAAAACTCTCTATTTATTTTTTTTTTTCATTTATATAGCTATCAATAGAGACCTCATATGAAAAGATTGGTTGAAAATTGAGGGAGGAGATAGACTTTGTGTCTAAAAAACTTACATTTTTCAGAAACGAGCGTTAAAGTGTTTTTTTTTCTTAGTTTTATTAAATTCTACATTCATGAACCTCCTAAGAATCATTGAAAACAGGTTCCATTGTATTTTCATGATGATTTTGCATCTTTCAAGTAACTCAGGTACTTTGTCCCCTCCTACAGTGTAGGATATTATTCACCCAAAGTGAGGGTCTCATAAGGCGCCACCTTACTCATTGTGGCAAAGTTTGAGTCATTGGTCTAGAATGACCCAGCAAGGTAGTCTGATTGCTGGGATTCAGCTCTCTTTTTTGTCCTAGGTTTTCTTTCTGGTGTTGGAACAGGCTCTTGCTGCATTAGGGACACCACTGTGAGGTTTGAGACTCTAAACCCAAGGTGTTGCAACAAGGAGGCATTCTTGTAGCCAAAGTTGTGGTCAAGTACAGTGACCTGAGAGAGGAATGTAACTCTTCTGATTCCAGCAAACTTGCTTTTGTTGCACTTGATCCACAACTTGGAATGCAGACTCATTTGGGTTCTGAGTTCGTCCTCTCAAGCATCGGCTTAGCAGATCCATCTTCGTCAGGTCAACGTAGACGTCACAGATCAGCTTTAGCTTCTCCTTTGGAATCATTGACAGGAACGGTCTTTTTTCTTCATGTGAACTTGTTAGCAAACAGTTGTTTGCGTAGAGACAACGTGTCTGATAAAGGTATAGAGGACGGAGGATCAGGTGCTGTGGATGTGGATGGCAGGGAGAGAGCGGAGGATGTGGATGTAGATGGCAATGAGAGAGACGAGGATGTAGATGGCAATGAGAGAGACGAGGATGTGGGTGTACTTGGCAGGGAGGGAGGTGCTGGAGGGAGTACTGGTGGTGGTGGCGGAGGTGGTGATAACAAGGTTGATGCGGTTCCTTCTTTCTCCCCTTGCGTTACTAAGGTCAACGTTCTTGTCTTCTGTAAGTGTGATTTTTGTTTGGAAAGCTTAGGCATGGCTAATATCTTCAAACTTCTCTTCACTGAAAAATAAATGCGAAATACACACGGCAAATTAGTGAACGTGGCAAGCTAGCGTACACTTCCTTCCCTTTCTACGGCTATCAGGTCACTGGCGGTCAAGTGGGCTAATTTTCCTGCTGTCAGGTCACTGGTAGTCGTGCGGGCTGAGTTTCCTCATACCACACACTCACGTGCATGCCAGACGCAAGAGAAAACTTTGTAAGTGCATCAAACAAACAAAAAATAAAGTAGAAGAGGTGTTTTCATGGTCAAAACGAATGTAAACAATAGTGGTGCGGAGCACGTGGCTGCCGGGGGTAGGGAACGTAGGCCCTTTAAACCATTTAAAAATGGCGGTACAATAAAAATCTTTTAACATGGTGTAGAACAAGCGCTCTTCTATGTATTTATACAATAAAAAATCATTATTATTATTATTATTATTATTTTCGTAAATCTGGGGCGGGGGGGTCCCCTTAAGATAATTGACAATGACCTTCCGCTCTCCAGGGGGTAATTGGTCGCTACGCTTATTCAAACTGTCCTTGTTCCTTTGTATCATGTATATATTGTCTATATATTCCTATCACTATGTACTTGTTGCACTGAAGATGTAATATACGAAAGCGCTCTGCTTCGTTAGTTTCTTTTTCAAAGTGGTCTACTTTGCATACATACATATATATATATATATATATATATATATATATATATATATATATATATATATATATATATATATATATATATATATATCTTTTTCACTATCTCTCTCTCTCTCTCTCTCTATCTATCTATCTATCTCTATCTCTCTCTCTCCATATATATATATATATATATACATATATGTATATATATATGTATATATATACATATTTGTATATATATATATATATATCTTCTTTCTTTCCCTATCTATCTCTCTCTCTCTCTCTCTCTCTCTCTCTCTCTCTCTCTCTCTCTCTCTCTCTCTCTCTCTCTCTCTCTCTCTCTCTCTCTCTCTCACTCTGTTGTCTTTTATATTTCATTATTTTGTCT
>NC_134785.1:11328017-11335517 GCF_046742065.1 Oratosquilla oratoria
GAGTCTTCTCCTGACGAAAACCTCGCCGACGACGCAGAGGGTGAGGAGTGGAGGAGGCGTGGGATGGGACGCCGGCGGTCAATGATTATGCGACAGAAGTCCTACGAGGAAGAGGACGCGGAGCCTCCAGAAGAAAACCTCTGGAGTATAGACCTCCCCAGCCGGAGGCACTCCTCGCAGGACCCGAGCAGAAGGGACGATTCGCTCGAAGGGCGGCGCACCAGGGACTCGCTGGACGTGCCCCAGCACGGCCGGGTATACAGGCATCATTCCTGGGACTATGACATGGGGCGCGACCACGCCAACAGGTAAGACTGACCAGGTCCTTTGATAGAGTCTCTCTCTCTCTCTTTCTCCCTGTCTCTCTCTCTCTCTCTCTCTCTCTCTCTCTCTCTCTCTCTCTCTCTCTCTCTCTCTCTCTCTCTCTCTCTCTCTCTCTCTCGTTAGGCTGAAATTTTTTCTGGGACTTTATCCAATTAAACCTGTCATCAATCACCTCTTTGAGCAACAGGTTTCAAAAGTGTCTGAAGTTTCGTTGTGTGATGCGGACCATACGGGTGCGCTGGCGCCCGGGCGAAGGACATTTGTCCCCCAGAGCCACTGGATGTGGTCTCCAGACACGCGTTCTGTGCCTCTGTCTATACCCCATGCGTTCCTACGTACCCCTTCACATATTTTTTTCTGGTGACTTTTGGGTGATTTTGTTTAACCGTGGAGGAACTTGACGACACAATGAGTCCTGTGTTATCACAATAATTCGTTCATATGAACGTCTTCCTCTCTTTATATACTTTTTTCAACGATAGATTATGTTATGTAGTTGAGAGACTATGTATGATATTTTGATTCTACGTGTGCCCTAAATTCACCAGACAACATTTCATCTCCATATTCATTATCATTATTGTCATCATTATCATTGTCATCATTAATTTCATCATTATCTTCACGATTTTTATAACCATCATTATTACCATTGTTAGCGTTAGTATCAATATTGTCACCATTATCATTGCTATCATTACTAGACTTCAATATTTTTTTTTCGTTTTTGCTTCTCCGCCTTTCCTACGCTTCCTATCTTTAGTATCATTATTGTCATCATTATTATCATTGATATGACAAGATTCTGATATATGCTTTGCTCGTCCTTCCTCGCTCTTCTACTGCGCCTCCTTCGAGCTTTAGCATCACTATGGACCAAAAGGTCTCCTGTCGGCATGCTCCTCCTTTGTAATCCTTTGTAAACCTTATTACCACAATTATTATCATTAACATGACAAGATTCTAATACATGCTATGTTCTTTCTCCCCCGCTCTTCTACTGTGCCTCCTTCGAGCTTTAGCATCATTATGGACCAAAAGGTCTCCTGTCGGCATGCTCCTCCTTTGTAATCCTATGTAAACTTTATTACCACAATTATTATTATTAACATGACAAGATTCTAACATATGTTCTGCTCCTCCTCCCCCGCTCTTCTACTGTGCCTCCTTCGAGCTTTAGCATCATTATGGACCAAAAGGTCTCCTGTTGGCATGCTCCTCCTTTGTAATCCTTTCTAAACCTTATTACCACAATTATTATCATTAACATGACAAGATTCTAACATATGTTCTGCTCTTCGTCCTCCTACTGCGCCTCCCTCGAGCTTTATTTTCATTGTTGTCATCATTATTATCATTAACATGACAAGATTCTAACATATGTTCTGCTCTTCGTCCTCCTACTGCGCCTCCTTCGAGCTTTATTTTCATTGTTGTCATCATTATTATCACTAACATGACAAGATTCTAACATATGCTCTGCTCCTCCTCCTTCTACTGCGCCTCCTACGAGCAGCAGCATCCCTGTGAGCGTTCAAGTGACGGGCGGTTCGCGCTTCAGCAGCGAGTCCGACGTCTCGAGTGAAGCGGCCAGCGACCGCGGAAGCACCAACACGCTGGCGGACGACCAGAGGCGATGGTCGAGGTCTTCCGTGAAGAGGAGGTCCTCGTACAGGGCCTCCAAGGCCAAAGGGCGAGACCCTATCGACGTGTACGACCCTGAAGACCCCGACGGTAAGTAGACTCGAACTTGATCAGCCTTGGGTTCTTTTGTCACGGGAATTCTCCTCGTTTGTTCTCCTTCGGACCCATATACCTTATAAGGATCTTGGTCGATGTACCTGGGGCTTCTGAATCTCTCTGAAACCTGAAGTTCTCGAGTATAGGGGAGACCAGTGTCGTGGGTTATACATAATACTGGATAGAGTGCGGGGTGGTTGATAGTTGTCTTCCAACTCTTGTCGAACTTTTATATTTTGTAAAGATGAGACCTAACGATGTCCATCTACTTTGTGTAAAGATTATGTTGTGTGTCATTGTGACAAACAGAAATAAGCTTCACCGTAAGGACTCGAACCTTTGCCTTAGCGATTGCTTATTATGAAGCAAAGACGATAGCTTTGAGCCAACCGGACCGTACAAAAGGAACGACCTGGCTGAACAGAGACTGAGTTAGCCTAGTACCGTCGGGAAATTACCAGGTCGTAGTCCAGGTCGTTCCTTTTGTACGGCCTGGCTGGCTCAAATCTATCGTCTTTGCTTCATAATAAGCAGTCGCTAAGGCAAAGGTTCGAGTCCTTGCAAAGGAAGGAGCTTATTTCCGTAAAGATTATGTATACTTTAGGCTAGGTCGCAAAAAATAAATTGATAAATACATCAATAAATAAATGAATAAATAAATAGATAAATAAATGAATAAATAGATATATGAAGAATATGTTACAAGCTAGGCTCACTTTGTTGATCGGAAGCCTACCCCTAACTAATACCCAAAATAAGATGTGTGACTTTAGTTTGTAAAAATAATGAATAAATAAATGAATAAACAAATAAGTAAATAAGCTAAATAGATAAGAAAATAAAGCAAGAATTAAGTCCATAAATAAAAGAAATACAAAATATCCAGTGATTATTAAGTGGGAGTTCGTCCCACGAGGACTTTAAGTTCCAACGCATCTCCGGACTCCGGGCTCCCCGGACATGAAGGAGTTTTTTGAAAAAGTCGCCAGAGGGAAAAAACAAAAATAGATTTCCCTCAAAGTCTGCCAACTTGGGAATGCAACTGTGATGAAAAACTTGAGATTAAAGATAAAATGAGTAAAAAGTATGCGTGGCAAACACGGCGTGGGGCCTCGGGTCTAACCAATATGGATCCGGAGAGTAGATCTTGTTCAAGATCGCCAGCCAGTCTGTTTTAGCCAGCAGTGAGGAGACCCCCACCTACTTCACGCTCCTCCCTCTCTACTTTCCATCCTCCCCCTCCCCCCACCCTCTCCGGATTGCTCTTTTGTAACCCTTTTTTATCTTTCTACTTCTCGATATAGGATATATATACATACGTACATGCATGCATACATACATACATGTGTGTGTGCATATATATATATATATATATATATATATATATATATATATTTATATATATATATATATATATTTATATATATATGCAGGTAATCACTAGGAAATTAAAAACTTGGTAACCGAACGTTTTCGTCTATTTAAGACATTTTCAAGGTACCTTGAAAATGTTTTAAAGTTTTTTTTTTTTCTAGTGGTTACTTGCATATTTTGTAAATCACCTACCGTTTGTGATTTCTTTATATATACATATATACATATATATACACATATATATAAACATATATATATATATACATATATATATATATATATATATATATATATATATATATATACATATATATATATATATATATATATATATATATATATATATATATATATATATATATATATATCACTGGGGCGAAATGTAGTAGCATATTTGTGAAACGCACAAAGAACCCACACTCGGACTTAAAAAAGAAACCAAGAAAAAAGTTAAACTTCTATATTTCGGCTAATAGCCATAGCCCTCTTCAGGAAAGTACTTTCCTGAAGAGCTATTAGCCGAAATATGGAAGTTTAACTTTCCTCTTAGTTTCCTTTTCAATTCCGACTGTGAGTTCATTGTGCATATATATATATATATATATATATATATATATATATATATATATATACATACATATACATATATACATAGATACATATACCAAAGGTTTTTTCCCCCTTATAAGGGAGGTTGCCAAAAAACAAAGGCATAAAATCCACTCCCACCCATTCCATCCCCACATCATCACTGCCATTCACCCCCCCTCCCTCCCTCCCTCTTATCTTGGCTTTTCCTGGATGACGGGTCATCCTTGCATCTCCCCCACTGCCCTAACTAGCTTCTTCAATCCCTCCTCTGATCCTGCTACAAGGGCAGTGTCGTCAGCAAACAACAACTGGCTCACCTCCCACTTTTCTCCATTTCCTTTAACCATCTCCAATTCCTGACCCATTACCCTTGCGTTTACCTTACGCACCACGCCATCTATGTATAAATTGAACACACATGGCGACATGACATATCCCTGACAAAGTCCCACCTTTACCTCAAACCACTCATCCTCTCCATTCCTGATTCTAACACAAGCTCTACTACTCGTAATAACTCTCGACTGCTCTTAACTTTCCTCCTATCCCATATATCTGCAATATCTCCCACAGTGCCTTCCTGTCTACCCTGTCATAAACCTTTTCCAAATCCATAAAGGCCCAAAAAACATCCTTACCCTTTCCTAAAGCTTTCTCATATATCTGTCTTACCACAAAAATCTGATCTACGCAACCCATACCTGTCCTAAATCCATGCTGTTCCTCACAAATTACTCCCTCTGTTCCTCTCCTAATCCTCTCAATCAAAATCCTTCCATAAGCCTTCCCAACCACACTTAACAAACTGATCCCTCTGAAACTATTACACTCACACTTATCCCTTGTTCCCTTGTAAAGCGGAACTATACAGGCACTCCTCCAGTCCTCCGGCACTCTACCCTCTCTTAAACAAACATTAGATAACCTCACCAGTCAGTCCACCATAACTGTACCTCCTTTCTTCAGACATTCTGCATGGCATCCATCCAACCCAGGTGCCTTTCCTGCTCTCATCATCTTAACCACTGCCTTCACCTCATCTTTCCTTGTTTTTCCTCCATTTTCCTCACTCCTCACTGTCATTTTTTAACGGTTCCCACTGCAACTACCTTTTCCTCCTTATCCTCCTTCATATTAAGCAACTCCCTAAAATACTTTGCCCACCTTCCTCTCACTGCCTTCTCTTCCATTATCATCTCTCCATCTGCACCTTTTACCTTTTCTTCTCTACTTGATTTGCCTCCCCTTTCTCTCTTAATTTCTTTCCAAAACATCTTTTTATTTCTTTCAAAAATTTCTGTCATACTCTTACCCCATTTCACATCTGCTCTCCTCTTTGCCTCCTTTATATTACACTTTACTTCACAGTTTGGCTACGAACTAGAACGAGAGAATCATATGAAAGGTACAAAGAATAGAAAAGAGAGGTAAAGCATAAGATAAAGGATATATATACAGTATATGTATGTATATATATACACATGTGTGTGTGTGTGTGTGTGTGTGTGTGTGTGTGTGTGTGTGTGTGTGTGTGTGTGTGTGTGTGTGTGTGTGTGTGTGTGTGTGTGTGTGTGTGTGTGTGTGTGTGTGTGTGTGTGTGTGTGTGTGTGTGTGTGTGTGTGTGTGTGTGTGTGTGTGTGTGTGTGTGTGTGTGTGTGCGCGCGCTCGTGTGTGTGACCAGACCTAGTATAACCGAGATGCGGATGAAGACGTTATGGATGGCCGATTATCCAGCGTGGCTAATGAGATGCCTCAAGCGTTCGCCTGAGATGAGGAGCCATTCACAGACCGCGGGGGACGAGGGAGGGCATCGTCAACACGTGTCAGGTTCAGATAGGGTGAGAGAGGGAGTGGGTGAGAGTGGGAGGTGAGAGTGGGAAGTGAGAGGTGAGAGTGGGCGGGGTGAGAGTATGATGTGAGAGTGGGAAGTGAATGGTGAAAGAGGGCGGGGAGAGTAGGAGGTGAGAGTGGGAAGTGAGTGGTGAGAGTGGGCGGTGAGAGTAAGAGGTGAGAGTGGGAAGTGAGAGGTGAGAGTAGGGGGTAAGAGTAGGAGATGAGAGTAGGAAGGGTTCAGGTGAGAGTGGGGGTGAGAATGGGAGGTGAAAGTGGGAAGTGAGTGGTGAGAGTGGGCGGTGAGAGTAGGAGGTGAGAGTGGGAAGTGAAAGGTGAGAGTAGGGGGTGAAAGTAGGAGGTGAGAGTGGGAAGTGAGAGGTGAGAGTGGGGGGTGAGAGGTGAGAGGGGGTGAGAGTAGGAGGTGAGAGTAGGAAGTGAGAGGTGAGAGTGGGAGGTGAAAGTCGGAAGTGAGAGGTGAGAGTGGGGGGTGAGAGTGGGAAGTGAGTGGTGAGAGTGGGCGGTGGGAGTAGGAGGTAAGAGTGGACAGTGAGAGGTGAGAGTGGGGGGTGAGAGTAGGAGGTGAGAGTGGGAAGTGAGTGGTGAGAGTGGGCGGTGAGAGTAGGAGGTGAGAGTGGGCAGTGAGAGGTGAGAGTGGGCGGTGAGAGTAAGAGGTGAGAGTGGGAAGTGAGAGGTGAGAGTAGTGGTGAGAGTAGGAGATGAGAGTAGGAAGTGAGAGGTGAGAGTGGGGATGAGAATGGGAGGTGGGGGTGGGAAGTGAGTGGTGAGAGTGGGCGGTGAGAGTAGGAGGTGATAGTCGGCAGTAGGAGGTGAGAGTGGGGGTGAGAGTAGGAGATGAGAGTGGAGAGTGAGAGGTGAGAGTGGGGGATGAGAGTAGGTGAGAGTAGGAAGTGAGAGGTGAGAGTGGGGGGTGAGAGTGGGAGGTGAAAGTGGGAAGTGAGAGGTGAGAGTGGGCGGTGAGAGTAGAAGGTGAGAGTGGGAAGTGAGTGGTGAGAGTGGGCGGTGAGAGTAGGAAGTGAGAGTAGGAAATGGGAGGTGAGAGTGGGGGTTGAGATTAGGATGTGAGAGTAGTACGTGAGAGGTGAGAGTGAGGGGTTAGAGATGAGAGTGGGGGCGAGTGGTTGAGAGTGGGCGGTGAGAATGGGAAGTGAGTGATGAGAGTGGGAGGTGAGAGTGGGAAGTGAGAGGTGAGAGTGGGGGGATGAGAGTAGGAGGTGAGAGTGGAAAGTGAGTGGTGAGAGTGGGCAGTGAGAGTAGGTAATAGTGAGAGTGGGAGGTGAGAGTGAAAGGTGAGATAGGAAGGTGAGAATGAGAGTTGAGAGTGAGAGTTGAGAGTAGGGGTGAGAGTTGAGAGTAGGACGTGCGAGATGAAACTTAGAAATGAGTGAGGTAAGAGTTGATAGTGAGAGTTGAGTTTAGATTTGAGAGGTGAGAGTGGAATGTGAGAGTTGAGAGTTGAGAGTTGGGAGCGAGAGTTGAGAGTTAAGAGTTGGGAGTGAGAGTTGAGAGTTGGGAGTGAGAGTTGAGAGTTGAGAGTTTAGAGTTGGGAGTGAGAGTTGAGAGTTGGGAGTGAGAGTTGAGAGTTGAGAGTTTAGAGTTGGGAGTGAGAGTTGGGAGTGA
>NC_134785.1:11340517-11345517 GCF_046742065.1 Oratosquilla oratoria
ACATCGGTGGGCGTTCGGATGTACAGATGATTCCATAAAAGTCATCTTCCATTTTGATGAGGCACTTAGGCAATGGACCACCCCGCCTCTCACGTTCCATCGCACAGAGGTGGAGGAAGGGGTGGAGGAGGCGGTGGAGGAGGCGGTGGAGGAGGTGGTGGAGGAGGCGGCTAAGCAGGTAAACCTTCAACAAGATCACCACCAGGGTGTTAGGATAATCCATACACCTACTTCCCCTTCCCCTTCCCCTTCCCCTTCCCCTTCCCCTTCTCTCCTTTCCTCCATTTCCTATTCCCTCAACACGCGTTCTCCTCCTTCTCCCACATTTTTCTCTCTTTCTTTTCTATCCGTCACACTCTTCCCACTGTCCTGAGCCACGTTCGTGGCTTAGGACTCCTAAATCGTGTATGTACATCACGTGACCTTCTTCCATCCTCATGATTTTCTTCCTAAACTCCTGTAACACCGGTTCCGTGGAGAACCAGAACCCGGTGCATCATTTCGTAGACTTGGTGAACACGTATGAATAGATACTTGGAAATTTCAAGCACGTTTGATATCCACTCCACACTGCGCTATTTCCCCCCACGTTCCTCTCACGTCTTGTGGCAATGCCAGCACGTGGCACGTCGTATTTCTTCGTCTGTATCACGTCATTTGCTCTTACGTATCACGTGACCGGTCTCCGTCACGATCTCCTTGATCGCATCAGGTGCAGACATCTCCGTCTTTCCTTGTTGCCATCAACCATCCCCTTCAAGACCAGCCGCATATTAGGACAGAAGCGCGGGTGATCTTTCGACGAGCTGTACGCCTTTATGTCCTGATCCCGTCTCACTATAGCGGGTTAAAGTGTCGCTACTGGCGACGGAGGTCAAAGTGATGGCGGTTCGATCCCTGCCGCGAGCGAGTTGGACCAAGGGCATGGTTCATTAAATTCTACGCTACAAAGTCTTCCGTAAGGGACACCTTCTTAGCCTCCTGGTAGGGGAGTTTGCGACAGCAAAAAAAATAATAATAAATAAGAGTAAAAAAAAAAAAAATAGATAAAAAAAAGAGCTCCTTCTTCTTCAACCTCACCTATTCCCCAGTTCAGAACCTACACACCGATACCCCCTCTACGTTGGCAACCCCTATCAGGAATCCGGCGTCGTTGTCTGGCCCTACAAAACCCCTTTTCTTCGACCTCGGCACCTCCCCGTCTCCCGCCCCCCGCCTCAACATCGAAAGTCGATACTTGAGTAGGACTAGGGACTCCCAAACCATTAGCATTTCCGTTCTCGACGTCTTGCACCACCACACCATTACAGTATTACACCATAACGCGTTTGGCACCTCCCTCAGAACCCTTCTCACACCAAAATTAAAAGTACCTTCATCCTTCGTTTTAGTGTGACGCAACTATATATATATACATATATATATATACATATATATATATATATATGCATATATATATGTATATATATATGTATATATATATGTATACTGTATATATGTTGAACTACACAATGACAGATGTAACTGAAGGTGAAGGAAGTAGACGAGTTTTGTGATCAAGACCCTGTGGGTCGAAACGTTAGGGCATTGAAATTCTTCCATTATTCCGCACCTACTTCCTCCACCTTCATATATATATATATATAATATATATATATATATATATATATATATATATATATATATATATATAAATATATATATATGTATATATATATATATATATGTGTGTGTGTGTGTGTGTGTGTGTGTGTGGGTGTGTGTGTGTGTGTGTGTGTGTGTGTGTGTGTGTGTGTGTGTGTGTGTGTGGGTGTGTGTGTGTGTGCCCTGAGACATTCTGACAGGCTGACGTAAGTGGAATAGGAAACACAGGAGTGTCTGAGTTTATTCCTGACTAGTTTCCTTTGAAAATGCATACTTGCGAAACTAGTCAGGAATAAACACAGACGAAGACTCCTGTATTTCCTACCCTACTTATATATATATATATATATATATATATATATATATATATATACATATATATATATACATATATATATATATATATACATATATATATATATATATATAAGCATATATATATATATATATATATATATATATATATACATAAGAACATAAGAATGAAGGAGACTGCAAGAGACCATAAGGCCAACACTAGGCAGCTCCGTATCCATCACCACCTGTCATCCCCATCCATAAAGTTGTCTAATCGTTTCTTAAAACAACTGATAGTTTCAGCGCTTACTACATGGCTACTAAGTCTATTCCATTCGTCGACCACCCTATTACCAATTCTTGCCTATTTCCTTCTTAAATCTAAATTTGTCCAGTTTAAAACCATTATTGCGAGTCCTGCCCTGTTGTTTTAATATGATGACCTTGTTTGCATCACCCTTGTTAAAGACTTTGACCCACTTGAACACCTCTATTAGATCACCCCGCACTCTGCGTCTTTCCAGAGAGTGTAAGTTAAGGTGCCTAAGCCTCTCTTTGTAAGACAAATTTCTGAGTCCATGTATCATTTTGTTCATTCATCTCTGTACTAATTCTAGTGAATTGATGTCCATTCTGTAGGACGGAGACCAAAATTGTACCGCATAGTCAAGGATGGGTCTAACTGTCGCTAAATAGAGTTTGATAATTACCCCTGCACTTCTATTCGTTACCGTCCTAGCAATGAAACCTAATGCTCTGTTAGCTTTATTCCTGGCGCTAATGCACTGTTTCCTGGTTTTAATGTCCGGACTCACTAGAACTCCCAAAATTCTCTCGCATTCAGTTTTCTCTAAAAGCGTGTTATCTAAGCTGTATCTATTTTCGGGGTTGTGTAGCCCTACGTTTAACACGCTACACTTAGAGATATTGAAGTTCATTTGCCATTTTACCGACCATGTGAACAATTTGTTAAGATCATCCTGCAGAATCTCTGCGTCGTCTCCTGACGTAATTAGGCGTCCTATTTTAGTGTCGTCCGCAAACTTACTAACATCACTATTTATATGTATATGTATATATCTATACCTGTATAAATATAGATGTATATATATATATATATGAATATATATATATATATATATATATCGTTTATGTTTACTGAAAGGACGGATTTCGAAATTTAAAAAAAAAAAAAAAAAATCTGGATGGTACACAAGTGGCGTAATCGAAAGCTGGTCTCACATTCACTAATTTGCGGGTTCGAATCCCGCACTCCTCTCCGATCCCCAGCAGGGACTCTTACCTTCCCCTAACCGTCCCTAAGGTGCACAATAGGTCAGCAGCTCAGCGCCTCCTGTCGTAGGCTCCCCACCCCCTAACCCCCCTGAACACGGTACCGCATTGTATACATCTCATTCCAGGGGTCTCGGTCTTTGGAGACCACGTTCAAGACGGGGGCCACGCGCCCCTTAGCATTATAATAGATTTGTTCACTGTACACCAGAACTAAATATATAAAGCTTGCCATGGTACTGAGGACGTGAAGGGTGGATGGATGGATAGATGGATGTGGTTGACATTGATGGATAGATGGGGGTCAGCGAGTGATGGCCTGATCGATGTCGAGTAAACAAGACGAATTGATGGATGGATGGATGGATGGATGGATGGATGGATGGGTTGATGGATGGATGGATGATGGATAGATAGGTGGATGGGGCCTCTCCCTGTGCACAGAGTATAAAGATAACTGAAGACTTGTATACATGAAAAATAAATAAATAAATAAATAAGTAAATGAATAAATAAATAAATAAACAAGTAAATAAAATAATATGGCTTGGGCTGGCGCAAGCAAAGTCTGGGAATATCGGATCAGCTCACTCACAACTTTTAGCGCATGACGTCACATGGAGGACCTGTAACCAGCCAGCCAATCAGCGAACGACAAGTTACAAAGGGGCGGGGTCAGTGAACGGCGTGGTCCCGTATGAACATTCGCCTTTCCTGTGACGTCAGTAAATGATTATGACGGCAGAAAATGTATGAGTGGGCAGACCATCTCTCTCTCTCTCTCTCTCTCTCTCTCTCTCTCTCTCTCTCTCTCTCTCTCTCTCTCTCTCTCTCTCTCTCTCTCTCTCTCTCTCTCTCTCTCTCTCTCTCTCTCTCTCTCTCTCTCTCTCTCTCTCTCTCTCTCTCTCTCTCTCTCTCCCTCTCTCTCTCTCTCTCTGGGCCATAGATATAAGGACTGAGGATCTTACGGCGGTATTCTTAAAAAAACTCTTTCCTTATGTAAATGTTTCCTTATATAAATCTTATATACCACCGTAAAAAGCTTACGGTAGTATTCTTAAAAAAAATCTTTCCTTATATAAATCTTATATAAACTCTTGGAAAGGAGAGAATTTTTTTAAGAATACTACCGATAGTCTCTTTATGGCTGAGCTGAATAAGAACACAATGTTAGTGGGAACAAAATCACTTAAGTATCCCTTTGGGTTTAATGGTCTAACACGCGAAATGCGATATGTCAATATTTATCGTCCATGGTTTCAGAAATGTTCGTTCATGCTGTGGCCACGAGTCCAGGTTGAACGATGTGTAGTGGGTCAATGTGTTACATCGTTCGCGAAGGTCCAGAGGTCCTCCAGGGACCTGGAACAATGTCTGGTGCTTCCATGACTCGTACTATGACGTCATTGAGATCAAGTGACGTCATCATCGGTATTATCAGTTGTAGCTGGAGTGTCAGTCTTACCTTTGGTATTGTCATTATCATCATTATCATCTGCAGAGTTATGTTCTTCGTCTTCGTTTTCTTTGTCGTTATTGTCGTCTTCACCATCGCTGTCGTCACCAGGATTAAAGATGACATCATCATCATCATCATCATCGTCGTCATCATCATCATCATCATCATCATCATCATCATCATCATCATCATCATCATCATCATCATCATCATCATCATCATTACCGTCGTCATCGTCATCATTATTTCTGTCTTCGTCATCGTCATCATCATCATGACAGTCGTCGTCATCGTCATCATCTTCGTC
>NC_134785.1:11355517-11360517 GCF_046742065.1 Oratosquilla oratoria
TGTGTGTGTGTGTGTGTGTGTGTGTGTGTGTGTGTGTGTGTGTGTGTGTGTGTGTGTGTGTGTGTGTGTGTGTGTGTGTGTGTGTGTGTGTGTGTGTTTGTTTGTTTACCTAGTTGTATTATGCGGGAAGGGAGCTATGCTCGTAGTGAACCGTCTTAATATCTTTCAGCATAGTTTGTTCTTAAATTGTATGTGTGTGTGTAATTCACCATGGTCTTGGATCACGTGTTGGACTAGTGATCGACAGCTATTTCCCTCACGGAAGAGCTCAGAGCTCATATATAATGTGTGTGTGTGTGTGTGTGTGTGTGTGTGTGTGTGTGTGTGTGTGTGTGTGTGTGTGTGTGTGTGTGTGTGTGTGTGTGTGTGTGTGTGTGTGTGTGTGTGTGCGTGTGTGTGTCCCCGCATTCCCATGGTCCTTTATTCATCCTCTTTTATTCTTCGGCAGGCGTTCTCGAGTCCTCCTCTTCGCCCATATCCCCCGAGATCCCTCCGGGAGTAGGCGGAGGCTACGGCGGAGGACAAGGTTCCCCTCGAAGGTCAGGGACGAGCAGCCTGGAGGACGACCAATGGCTTCACCCCACCGACGACGAGTGGAGAGCCTGCAGAAGGAGGAGCTCGCAAATGTAAGTCGAAGTAACGCTCGAAGTGATTACGGAGATCGAGTGTCAGACCTCTCAAGACTCCAGATGGAACTGAGAGGGTTGGTTGGTTTTGGAAACGAACAACCGGGAGATGACTCTCTCCGACGTTCTTGTAGCTGTAAGGACCCGAGTTTGATCCTCAGTAGCTACTAGTGACAACCAGGTAGTCTGGCTCACCAAGCTCGTAGGGCAAAGGTGGTGGTTTCGGCAGAAACCAAGCTTCTTTTTATATATCCTCCTCGTCTTCTCGTGTTGTACATACATTACCTTAGATATTTTGATTCATTTTTTTCAATTTTCTTCTTAGTCGTAATTCATATTTCTTCCCTTTTCTTTCTTTTTCTCGTAATGAACACAAAGGAAGTAATAACTTGTTTCCATTCGAACAAAGAAAACACCAAATCATCTTCATTTTTTTTATACAATGCATATAGATGATTCTTTCAGCCTTTGTCGTACTATTTCCAGCTTTCCTTGGCTTTCATTTGTGCCTTGCATTAATCGATAATTTTTTTCATAAAACAGACCACGTCTCTCTCTCTCTCTCTCTCTCTCTCTCTCTCTCTCTCTCTCTCTCTCTCTCTCTCTCTCTCTCTCTCTCTCTCTCCTCTCTCTCTCTCTCTCTCTCTCTCTCTCTCTCTCTCTCTCTCTCTCTCTCTCTCTCTCTCTCTCTTCTCTCTCTCTCTCTCTCTCTCTCTCTCTCTCTCTCTCTCTCTCTCTCTCTCTCTCTCTCTCTCTCTCTCTCTCTCTCTCTCTCTCTCTCTCTCTCTCTCTCTCTCTCTCTCTCTCTCTCTCTCTCTCTTTATACAACACAAACACACATATACGTCAACGGCACGAATTTGTCCTCAAGGATAGAAGCGCTGGTGAACTACAGTCCATAACAACAAGAACGTACAAACACACACACACACACACACACACACACACACACACACACACACACACACACACACACACACACACACACACACACACACACATTCGCAGTGTCTAGTTTGCTCTTAACACGAATTTAGGAGCAAACTAGATACTGCGAGATAAAAAAAAGACGGAACACCACGAGCATAACTCCCCTCTCCGTAAGATACAACTAGGTAAATAAATACACACATACACACACACACACACACACACACACACACACACACACACACACACACACACACACACACACACACACACACACACACACACACACACACACACACACACACACACACACACACACACACACACACAAGACACATATTTTTATATATGTATGTATGGTGTAGGGAGCTTTACTATACATAAGAAGCTCGCTGGCTGAGTGGGTTAGAACGTCGTTACTTGCGGCGAAGTTCGATATGAGGGCGGTTCGAATCCTGCCACCGGCGAAGTTGAACCAAGGGCATGGTTCATTAAATTCCACGCTACAAAGCCCTCTGTGAGGGGCACCGTCCTAGCCTCCCGATAGGGGTGGGGGGAGTGTGTGACGTTAAACCATATCATCATCATCATGTATGTATGTATGAACGTATAGGTAAAGTACTTTGACCCACCGCCTTCGTTCTTCAGGTCCGAGAGTGGACGGGTTCTCCCGACCCCGCCGGCGTCCCCTCGAGGTCCGGGCATGCGACCCGCTTCGGCCACGCCCCTGGGGGCCTCTTCCTCCCTCGAGAGGACCCCCGCGGCAGGGGCTGCCGTCCCCGCGGTCCCCCTCGTGATGAGGGGCACCCAGTCCTTCGAGTCTTCGCCCGCGAGACCGGAGGGCATAGAGGACGGACTCCGGCGCCAAGGCTCGGTCACCGAGGGCGAGACCATCAGGATCGTCATCAACGACGTCGACCTCGACCACAGGAAAGGTGAGACTCGAGGACGAGGTTCGGAGGTCGTCCTCGACTCCGTAGGACGTTCCTCGTGGTGTCAGGATCTTGATCTTTTTCGATAAGTGATTTTATTAGGTTATTGGTAAGTTATTAACACCGCAGTTGTTGCCTTGGGTTTCTTTGACCCATAAAACCCGATGCCCAGTGGTATCCGGCAACAGTGCTTGCTTTCCCCGGGAAGAAATATTGGAGTGTTTGTTTCCATGTCACTGTCTACACCTTACAAAGATTTATTTGTTCATGTTATATAATTACGTTTCCTGTTCAATTTTGAGTGTTCCATAGTTTTCTAGTTTTCTGTCCATTCCGATACGCGTTAGTCAGAATAAGATATATAAAGAGTTAGCAAAGATCAACACATCACTTCATGTGACGCACAGTGTCATGTGACGTCACGTGTCATGTGTCACGTGACCTTCGTAAACCGTAACATGACGTGTTACTTGTTACAGACCCGAGCAAGGAGGCGGAGACGAGGCGCGTGACGATTCAGCGTGACGTGACGGACATCACACACAGAAGTAAGTGACGTCATCGTAGCCTCGATTTGTCTGTTCCGTGGTAGTGACATGTCACTCAAAAAAAAACAAAAAAAATCTACCTCATTCTTCATATCAACCTGTCTTCCAGCCTGCCTTCCCGTCTACCTGTCTACCATCCTGTCTTCACATCTGTCTACCTGACGCTCTACCTACCTATCTGTCAACCACTTGTGTACATGTCTAGCTCCCTGAAATATCAGCCCATCTACTGCCTACCTATCTACGTATCTTCCTACCTCCCTATCAACCTACCTACCTATCTGTCTGTGCAGTTCATACATGTCCGTCTGCCTACCTATCTACCTATCTTCCTACTTCCCTACCAACCTACCCATCTATCTGTAAACTCCCTGCATGTTCGTCTACCTACCTATCTACCTATCTTCCTACCTCCCTACCAACCTACCTACCTATCTATCTGTATATTCCCTAAATGTCCGTCTGCATTCCTATCTACCTATCTTCCTACCTCCCTATTAACCTATCTGTGCAAATAATGCATGTCCGTCTGCCTACCTATCTACCTATCTTCCTACCTACCAACCTACCTATCTGCAAAGCTCCCTGCCTTCCTTTCCTCTTCCTAGGCGGACATCGAAGTAAGACATTTTCTGAGAAGAAATTGAACTGAGAAGTCTTTTCGAATCCAGTCTGGTGTGAGAGAGAGAGAGAGAGAGAGAGAGAGAGAGAGAGAGAGAGAGAGAGAGAGAGAGAGAGAGAGAGAGAGAATGAGTGTGCGTTTATTTGAACGTCCACGCATGTGTACATAAAAAATTGCGTGTACGCATATGCACGCTCGTGTGTTTGTGTGTTTGTGTGTGTGTGTGTGTGTGTGTGTGTGTGTGTGTGTTAGTGTTAGTGTGTGTGTGTGTGTGTGTGTGTGTGTGTGTGTGTGTGTGTGTGTGTGTGTGTGTGTGTGTGTGTGTGTGTGTGTGTGTGTGTGTGTGCGTGCGTGTGTGTATACGTGCAGCATGACCACACAAACGCGTGTTTGAGAATCGAATATGCGTGTACACGCTTTCAGAGTCCAGGATGTTTGCGTATGCGAATGTGCACACGGGTGAATTTCTTTGCAATCCTGCCGCTTGCAACTCAATTGCACAGCCCCCGTGGGATCCTTTTACGCCCCCCTCCCCCCCGGGGGTTACGCCCAGACACTACCCCCCTACCCCACCCACTCCCCGCCCACTCCCCGCCCAGGCTCCATCATTTCATCCGAGCGGGACATGTTCCAACACGTTTCGACCGAGTACAATCAGGAAAAAAAGTCCCTCGACACTTTACACACACTAAAACTAACGGTAGGTCCCTGCAGAAGTCGGTCCCAGTGGAGGGACGTCGAGGAGGATGGTCTCCATGCCCCCCGTCTTCAGGTATTTCGGTTTTTGGATGGAGACTTGGATCTGGGCGACTTCGGAAACTCAGACTCTTTGTTCTCCAGAAGCTCTCTTTCACCCGAAAAGAGCTGGAGGTCGAAGACTGTTCACCTCCTCCTACTCTTCCTCCTCCTCTTCCTCTTCTTACTCCTCCTTCTCCTCCTTCTCTTCCTCCATCTCTTCCTCTTCTTACTCCTCCTTCACCTTCTCCTCTTCCTCCTCCTCTTCCTCTTCTTACTCCTCCTTCCTCTCTTCTTCCTCTTCTTACTCCAATTTCCTCTCCTCTTCCTCTTCTTATTCCTCCTTCCCCTCCTTCTCTTCCTCCACCTCTTCCTCTTCTTACTCCTCCTTCTCCTCCTTCTCTTCCTCCACCTCTTCCTCTTCTTACTTCTCCTTCTCCTCCTTCTCTTCATCCTCCTCTTTCTCTTCTTACTCCTCCTTCCCCTCCTTCTCTTCCTCCACCTCTTCCTCTTCTTACTCCTCATTTCCCATCCTTCTCTTCCTCCACCTCTTCCTCTTCTTCTTAGTCCTACTTCCCCTCCTTCTCTTCCTCCTCTTCTTACTCTT
>NC_134785.1:11368017-11380517 GCF_046742065.1 Oratosquilla oratoria
CTTTTTTCAATGGTTTCATATTTTGCACTAATTCTTCGTTTGTTGTCTTTATCTCTTTTTTGTGTATCTTTATCTATTTATTCTTTATACATTGATACATCTATTTATCTATTTATGATTATCTATCTATTAATTAATCTTTAGTCTTTCGCTGCTTTTCGTACATAAAATGTTTTTACTGATTCTTCTACTTCACTCTCTACTCTACTACCTACCACTCCTTCCCACTCTCTCCATCTATTTCTCAATCTCTCCCACTCCCTTCCACTCCCTCCCACACCCTCCAGGTTTACTCCCAACCCATCCCATCCTCTCCCACACCCTCCCACCCACTTCCGGTCACTCCCACTTAATTCCATGCCTTCCTACTCCTTCTCACTCCCTCCCACTCCTTCCCACACACTCCCACATCCCTTCCACTCCCTCCCACACACTCCCACATCCCTCCCACTCCCTCCGCATTGACTCCCATTCATGGGAGGGTTAGGGGGGGTAGGGGGGGCCAACTTTAATAATATAACAGAGTCTCTCAGAAGAGGTAATAAAGGATCGGATGCTTATCATGACTGGGCATTAAGCCTTATTACAATGACGTTGATGGGGGACGAGGGGGGGAGGGTAAGGAGACAGGGGGGAAAGGGGGGATAAGGGGGAGGGCGGGGGAGATTGGGGGCTAAGGAAGTTATCACAGTCTTAGATACAAGGGTCAAAGAACTCCTCCCCTCCCCCCCTTCCCCCTCCCCCTTCCCTCCTCCCCCTTCCCCCTCCCCCTTCCTCCTCCCCCCACTCCGAGGGGAAGCGGGGGGGAGGGAGCAAGTTATCAAAGACTTGATACAAGAATCCCTCCCCCTCCCCCTCTACCCCCCCTTCCCTCTCCACTTCCCCCTCCCCCCACTCCGAGGCGAAGCGGGGGGGGGGTGTAGCAAGTTATCAAAGACTTGATACATGAATCTCTCCCCCTTTCTCCCTCTCCCCCCAGTAAGCAAACGATAACCCTTATAATATCGAGATTTAGAGTTAATGTAACAAGTTGAAATTTTGAATGAAGTTTTGATTGAATGCAACAAGAGTAGATAAATATCTCGTCTGCCATCTTGCATTAGGCTTAATGGGGTTGGTCCTCATGCCAACTTAAAAAAAATGGTTGATAGAAGGTCCAACATCACGTACGGATCCAAGATGGCGGACACAGGCGAAGCTAGGCGGCTCCTGTCGTACGCTCGTCACTGCCTCCACCAAATACGTAAACGTTTTAACGAAAATATACGTTTTCTTTCAAACGTTTGGGTGCCGTGCCGCATAGGAAGGATAGAGTGAGCGGCAGGTGATCATACTCTAATTTTATTCTGGCTGTCGCCATTCGATTTTATTCAGTTGAACGAAGCCACGAGAGTTAAAAGAATGCCCACCTATGATACCAGTATCGAGCTCAGGAAAAGGCTCAGTTGAGAAGAATTCGAATTCTGTAGAGAAGCTTGTGGAAGCCCGCGGACAAGGTCCATACCAGCGTTTTACAACCTTTTTACCTTTGCGTAACTTTTAAAATAAATTGCATGTCTGCAAAAAAAAAAAAAAAAAAAAAAACATATACCATATCTTTCTCTTTTTATGATGATTTCTATGTTACATTATCACAATAACCAAGAATATGTCTTGCGTGTTTGATTATATTACGGATATGAAATTAAATAAAAAAAAAATAAAAAGTGCATTAGCTTATCTCACTTGTTCTCGCGGAACCCTTAGGGACCTTTTGCGGAACCTTAGGGTTCCGGGGGAACCCTGGTTGGTTAAGGAACGCTGCTCCGGACCCTCAACCACGTCGAAGAGTTAGAAGTACAGAAACCTTCTTCAAGAAAATAATCATCGCAAGAAATAGCATCACCTTCAACAAAATGTGTCCATGAGAAAACTTGCTGAAGACAAATTGATGTGCTTGAAGGGTGCGGAGGTTTTAAGAGGAGGAAGAGGAGGAGGAGGAGGAGGAGGAGGAGGAGGAGGAGGAGGAGGAGGAGGAATATGAAGAAATAAATAAAAGGAGGGGAAGATAGGAAGGGAGGAATACGAATGGAGGACTGAGGAAGACCTAGGAGAGGAAGAAGGAGAATGAGGAGGAAAAGGAGGAAAAGAGAAGGGTGAGGAGGAGGAGGAGGAGGAAGAAAAGGAAGAGAAGAGGGAGGAGGAGGAGGAAGAAAAGGAAGAGAAGGGTAGGAGGAGGAGGAGGTGGAGGAGGAAGTGAAAGAAAGGGAAGAGAAGAGGAGGAGGAAGAAAGGGAAGAAAAGGGGAAGGAGGAGGAGGAATGGGAGAAAGAAATGGAAGGGAAGGGGGAGGATAAAGAAGAGGAGGAGGAGGAGGAGGAGGAGATGGGAAGGAGGCCCTCCATTAAGGGTGAAGTAAGGAGATGGAGGATATGGGAGGGACCTGGAGTTAGGGGCCATAAGACGGAGTCTTGGGAGTAAGGAGGCAGGAAGCGAGGGAGGAGGGAGGGAGGGAGAGAAGAGGAGGAGGAGGGAGGGAGGGAGAGAAGGAGAAGTAGGAGGGAGGGAGGAGGAGAAGGAAGGAGAGAGGAGGGAGATGGGAGAGGAATAAGGAATAGGGGAGTAAAAGGGGAGGAAGAAGAGGAGGAAAAGGAGGAAGATGGGGAGGAGGATAGGAGAGTAATAAGAAAGAGGAGAAAGTAGAGGAGGAGGAATAAGAAGAAGGGGAGGGAGGATCGAGGAAGAAGAGGAGGAGGAGGAGGAGGATGGGAGAGGAATAAGGAGGGAAGGGAAGGGGGAGGAGGAGGAGGAGGAAGGGAAAGTGGAGGATGAAGAGATGGGGAGAGGAATAAGAAGGAGGGGAGGAAGGGGGAGGAGGAGGGGAGAGGAATAAGGACGGGAGGGAAGGGAAGGGGGAGGAGGAGGAAGGGGAAGAGGAGGAGGAAGGGGAAGAGGAGGAAGAGGAGGAGGAGGAGACGGGGAGAGGAATAAGAAACAGAGAGGGGAAGAGGAGGAGGAGGAAGGGGAAGAAGAGGAGGAGGAGGAAACGGGGAAAGGGCATGAAGAAGAAACGAGAAAGAAGAGAATAATTAATGATAAAAATAGAGAGAAAATGTAAGAAAAGAACAAAAGAAGGAGGAGGAGGAGGAGGAGGAGGTGGAGGAGGAGATGGAGGAGAGGTGGAGGTGTGTGGAGTGTAGGAGTTATGAGGTAATTAGTGGAAGGAAGTACAAGGCATAGGTGGAGTGTATAGACGTAAAAAAGATTGAAAAAATAGTGGAGGAGAGAGGAGGAGGAGGAAGAGGAAGAGGAAGAGGAGGAGGAGGTGGTAACGTGGAAGAGAGAAGGGAGAGGTAAGAGAGGAAAAGAGAAAAGGGAGAAGAGGAAGAATACAAAGTAAAGAAAAAGAAAAAGGATTTGCAAAAATGTATACGTAACACGAGGAAGGAAGGAGAGAAGGAAGGACGGAAGGAAGGAAGGAGGGAGGGAAGGAAGGAAGGAAGGAATGAAAGAAGTAAGGAAGGAAGGAGGGAGGGAAGGAAGGAAGGAAGGCAGGAAAGGGAGGAAGGAAGGATGGAAAGAAGGAAGGAAGGAAGGATGGAAGGAAGGAAGGAAGGAAGGAAAGAAAGAAGGAAGGCAGGAAAGGGAGGAAGGAAAGAAGTAAGGAAGGAAGGAAGGAAGGATGGAAGGAAGGAAGGAAGGATGGAAGGAAGGAAGGAAGGAAAGAAAGAAGGAGGGAAGTAAGGAAGGAAAGAATAAAGGAAGGAGGGAAATAAGGAAGGAAAGGAGAAGGATGGGTAAAAGGAAGGAGGAAAAGAAGGAAGGAAGGGAGGAAAGAGGGGGGAAGGCAGGACGGAGGGGAGTAAAGAAAAAAGGAAGAAAGGAAAGAAGGAAGGAAGGAGGGAAAGAAGGAAGGAAGGAAGGAAGGGAGGAAATGAGGAAGAAAGGAGGGAGGAAGGGAAGGCAGGAAGGAATGAAGGATCAAAGGAAGGAAGGAAGGAAGGAAGGGACGAAAAGAAGGAAGGAAGGAAAGAAGAGAAAGGAGGGGGAAGGAGGGAAAGAGAGCTGAAAGAAGAAGGGAAGAAAGGAAGGAGGAAAAGAAGGAAGAAAGGAGGGAGGGAAGACAGGAAAGAGGGAAAGAGGAAAGGAAGGAAGGAAGGAAGGAAGGAGGAAGGGAAGGCAAGGAAGAGGAAAGAAAATAAGGAAGGAAGGAAGGAAGTAGGGGAGTAAGGAGGGAGGGAAGGCAGGGAAGAGGGAAAGAGGAAAGGAAGGAAGGAAGGAAGGAAGGAAGGAGGAAGGGAAGGCAAGAAAGAGGAAAGAAAATAAGGAAGGAAGGAAGAAAGGAAGTAAGGAGGGAGGGAAGGCAGGGAAGAGGGAAGTAAGGAGGGAAGGAGGATCAGGATGGAAGGCGAAACCCTGGCAATTCGTGAAGGAAATTCTTTCCTGGCGAAAGAATTTGAACACAAACTGTACTGACTGCCCTCCGGACAACTTTCTTCTGGTGTGGACACGACACCAACACAGAAGCATCTTCAGAGGACCAAATTTCACGATAATAAACCATAACAGTCTGCGCAAATAGATTAGTAAATAGATAGATAAACGTATGAATACATTAATAGACAAACTAGTAAATAGATAAATAAACTAATGAATAAATAAACAAATAGGTAATTGAATAAATCGATCAGTAAGTCAATAAACTTATAAATGAACAAATATATAATTAAGAAATAAATTTATGAATAAATAAAGAAATAGATAATTAAATAAATCGATCAATAAGTCAATAAACTCATAAATGAATATATATGTAATTAAAAATAAATTAATAAATTAATTAATTAATAAATCAATTTACATATAAATAATCATTAGAAAGTTCTTTGTATTGAAAAGGCTAACATATTTGGTGGTTTTCTTGATAGATTTTATTATAATAAGAACCAGACGATTCTCTTCAGGTCAGAGACGGACCCTTACCACCCTGGCTCCGTTTTCTATGAACCGAGGAACCCCCCATCCCCCTCCCCCCCAAAGTTCTGGTCGGGGCGGTTTCTGAATAAAATCGTTTGACCTTCAGCTCAAATTTGAGTAGATGCAGAGGGACGTGTAGGAGATACAAGATCGACAAAGCATTGGGGGAGGAAGGAAGGAAGGAGAAGGAAGGAGGAAGGCGAGGAAGGAGGAAGGCAAGGAAGGAGGAAGACGAGGAAGGCAAGGAAAGCAAGAAAGGAGAAAGACGAGGAAGGAGGAAGGCAAGGAAGGAGGAAGGCAAGGTAGGAGGAAGGCAAGGAAGGAGGAAGGCAAGGAAGGAGGAAGGCAAGGAAGGAGGAAGGCAAGGAAGGAGGAAGGCAAGGAAGGAGGAAGGCGAAGAAGGAGGAAGGCTAGGAAGGAGGAAGGCAAGGATGAAGTAAGACGAGGAAGGAGGAAGGCAAAGAAGGAGGAAGGCAAGGAAGGAGGAAGGCGAGAAGGCGAGGAAGGAGGAAGGCAAGGATGGAGTAAAGCGAGGAAGGAGGAAGGCAAGGAAGGAGGAAGGCGAGGAGGCGAGGAAGGAGGAAGGCGAGGAAGAAGGAAGGCGAGGAAGGAGGAAGGTGAGGAAGGAGGAAGGCGAGGAAGGAGGAAGGCTAGGAAGGAGGAAGGAAGGAAGGAAGGAGGAGGGCAAGGAAGGAGGAGGGCGAGGAAGGAGGAAGGCATGGAAGGAGGAAGGAGGAAGAAGAGGAAGGAGGAGGAGGTGGCTACAGTTAGGGAAAATTGGCTCGTGCTTCTGTCCACTCATAAACCTTGGCTGACCGTAGCTAGCAGACGGGGGGGAGGGGGAAACGAGGAAGAGGAGGAGGAGGAGGAAGAGGAGGAGGAGGAGGAAGAAGGAGGAGGAGTAGGAGGAGGAATAGGAGGAGGAGGAGGAGTAGGAAGAAGGAGGAGGAAGAGGAGGAGGAGGAAGAGGAGGAAGAGGAGGAGGAGGAGGTGTTAGTAGAACCGTTGGTGTTTGTACTGATGTTGGTATAGCGATTGGTATACGTTATTGTGGTGGTATTAGTGTCGGTATTGGTATAGACGTTGGTGTAATGGTAGAGGAGGAGGAGGAGGAGGAGGAGGAACCGGAGGAGGGAAGGAGAAGGAGGAGGAGGAGCAAGGAGGAGGAGGAATTGGAGGAATATGAGAAGGAGAAATGGAGGAGGAGGAGAAGGCGGAGGAAGTGGAGGAACAGGAGGGAAAAGGGGGAGGAGAAAGAGGGGGAGAAAGAAGAGATTGAAGAGGAAGAGGAGGGAGATGAGGAAGAGGATCCTCACAAAAACGACAGTATGTACCCGAGGCTGCGCACCACCTGTGTGGCGAGGAGATTGAGTGATCCGCTGTACCTGTAACCCTTAATCTTCCCCTTCCAGCTGGGGAGTTTCCAGGGACGAGGCAGACTGGAATCTAAACAAATAATCTTCGTTGTATGGAAAGGTTTAAAGTAGGGTTGTTGGCATGGCCGGGGGGACGGGGAGGGGGAGTGGACGTGTGAGTTAGTGAAGGTAAGTAGAGAGGCGGAGGAGGCGGGGGGGAGGTGGGGAGGGGAGGGGGACGGACCCGCCGTCTGCCGCAGTGCAGAGAGATGCAACGCACTGCAGTGCCTTCTGCAGAAGCGACAGGAACTCGCGTTTCCTTCCTCAGAACCTATCTCCCCACACTTCCTTCAGTGCCGTGATGTCCTCTTGGATCTCCTCTCTTTTTTTTTTTTCCTAAGAAATGCATGAATCTTGTTCCCATAGGGGTCTCGGTCGATGGGGACCCCTGTTCCCCCGGGGGGGGGGTCTCCTCTCGGGGACATGTATCGTCTGACGACGACGAGGATGACGACGACGACGACGACAACGCGACTTTAAGAGCCGAAGATTCTTCTTGAAGGGGAACTCTCTGGCCATAACCAAGGCTTCAAAGGCCACCTTACGTCATAACCTTAAGCCTCTCACGGCTCTCACGCTCCCAAAAATACTTACACATTTCTCACGGTATACGTAATCCTCCATACCCTTCGTCTCTCCATAACTCACATTCCTCACAGTATACATGGGATTTCATCTCTCACATTCTCACGCTCCCAGAAAGACTTACACGTTTCTCACATTGTGTGAGAACCTCCCGTCTCTCAAGGGTCTCATGTTCCCATAAGGACTCACGTCGTTTACAGTGCATATAAACCTCTCTTTTCTTACGATAGTCAATCTATGAGGTCTCACGAGTCTTCCCCAAACATCACATTTCTCTCACGAGACTCAAAATATATGATGTCTCACGATCTTTTTTTTAATCGCATATCTTTCACGAGACTCAAAATATATGAGGTCTCACGATTTTTTCCCAAAAATCGCATATCTTTCACGAGACTCAAAATATATGAGGTCTCACAGTTCTTGTCCAAATATCGCATTTCTCTCACGAAACTCAAAATATATGAGGTCTCACGAGTTTTTCCCAAATATTGCATTTCCCTCCTCACGAGACTCAAAATGCATGAAGTCTAACGAGTTTTGTCCAAATACTGCATCTCTCTCACGAGACTCAAAATATATGAGGTCTCACGAGTCTTGTCCAAATCCTACATTTCTCTCACGAAATTCAAAATAAATGAGGTCTCACGAGCCTTGTCCAAATAGTGCATTTCTCTCACGCTTCATTTTCCAGTCCCCCCGACAATGTCACCCGTCTCACATCTCACTGCGAGTCTTCCTCTCACGCCGTCTCACGCCGACGCCTACGGTCCGTTCTCACTTTACATCTCTTCTTTTCCTCTCATTCTCATTCCTTGGGTTCTTTCCTGGGCTGAATTAAATCGCCGGACGCCAGCCAGAATAAAATATGTGAGGTTTAATAAGGAAATAGGCAAGAAATGGTTTACTAATATCGTGGTTAACGAATGGAATAGACTTAGTGACCATTTAGTGAGCGCTGAAACATTCTTATTGTTTTAGAGAAGATGAGATAACTATGGATGGGAATGATAGGTAGTAAAGGACATGGAACTGCCTACTGTAAGCCTTATGGTCTCTTGTAGTCTCCTCTATTCTCATGTTCTTATGTCGTCTCCTGACTTTAAAAGTGAACCTGTTTTTGTCGACATTGGGGGATCGGGAAGGTGGGACTTCTCTGCCTGAATTAAATCGTCTGGTGGCCTCACCAGAATAAAGACTAACGCGAAATGGACAGCCGAAGAATGAAACAGCGTTTCGATGCCGATTTCACATTGATGTCGTCAGGGGATTTTATTCAGCTGAGGGGAGGTCCGTAGATTCCGAAGGTCCCTAAAGGAGCCCACACACTGTACGATCTTCAGTTCGGGCCGCTTGCACAAGCCAATTAACACAAGCCAGTTGGAGCGTGTGTGAGGTCTCACTGGCTTGCGCAAACGGCTTGCGCAAGTCAGTGTGTGGAAGGGGTTTGAAGTATCTGTTTTGAACAAACCAATTAACACAAGCCTGTTAGAATGTTTGAGGAATCTATTTGGCTTGCGAAAGCCAATACGTGACCTATGATGAACTATATTGGCATAATTCGGTCTTTATTTACCTAAATTGACCTATACTGACATCCGATTACCTACTTTAACTTTCACAGACCTACATTAATCTACACTGATCCACACTAACCTACCTTGACGTACACTGCTTTACATTGAACTACACTAACCTACACTGACTTTTATTGACCTATACTGACTTACGATAGCCTATATTGACCTGTATTGACATATATTGACCTACATTGTCCTATAATCACCTATATCTATATACCTTGACTTACACAGACAGATACTGATCTATCTTAACCTACAATGACCTTCTTTGACTGACACTCTACCTAAAGCAACAACGACCCACACTGTAATACACTGACCTACTCTGACCTACATTGATCCACAATGATCTGTAAAACGTAGCTAATATAGGTTGTGGGACCATTAGTCTGGGTCAGGTCATTTGGCCGCGTGGGTGTCAGGCTCGTGGGTGCCAACAATCGCTCAGTGCCGACGTGGCACCGCCGAGTCGGCCGAGAGTGCCAAGAGGCACTCTCGGCGACGGTGCCAGGGATGAGTTGTCGAACTCGGCTGTAGGAGGACCTAGGAGAAGGAAAGGAATAATGTTATTGTTCCCTCTTTCACACACACACACACACACACACACACACACACACACACACACACACACACACACACACACACACACACACACACACACACACACACACACACACACACACTCTTGGTGCAGTTGGTAGAGTTTCCAGCTGCCGCTACGAAGGTCCGGGTTCGAATCCCGCCCAGGGCTGAAATAATTTTAGTATCACTGCGCTGTGAGTCGTTACTCCAACTCTTGTGGACGGGGAGTTGGATGTGTGTGTGTGTGCGTGTAAGATCACAGCATTACCCATAGATCGGTCATATATGAGCTCTGAGCTCTCTTCCGGGAGGAAGTAGCTGTCGATCACGAGTCCAACACGTGATATAAGATCATAGTAAATCACACACACACACATACACGCACACACACATACCTCACCCCCACCCACAACCTCCCATCCGTATATCCTCACCCCACACACTCCCTTACAGTCCCCCCACCCAGCACTCCACACCCACCACCCACGCCCCCAGCACCCACTTTGTTCTCCCAAAGAAGGGGTGCATGTCCTCCCAAGGGGGCGAGGGGAGGGGCGAGAGGGGGGCGAGGGGGCGAGGGGGCAGGGGAGTGATGGGGGGCATAGCATGCAACGCTAATGGCACTTCACACAGACGTAGTGCCACGTCATTGATGGGATATGGTGAGTGATGCCATTAGAGAGGACTTGGAACCTGTACGTGGCACCGTCTGAGGGAACGTGACTCTATCTGAGGGGACGTGGCACTACCTGAGGGGGCGTGGCACTACCTGAGGGGACGTGGCACTACCTGAGGGGACGTGGCACTATCTGGGGGGGCGTGGCACTACCTGAGGGGACGTGGGACTATCTGAGGGGACGTGGCAATATTCGAGAGGCAGACACTCTACGTCCACTTTGTGGAGGAAGCGTCCACTTTATGGAGGAGGCGTCCATTTTGTGGAGTAGTGGATGACAACTTTATGGAAGTAGTTTCCTTGGCCACCACCGCCAGCCAGCGAGCGGGTGGAAATAGAAACGTTGAAAGGGAAACGTTCAAGTGGAAACGTTGTTTCCGGGGGAAACGTTACTTATCCTCACGGCCGCATTGCGGCAAAACAAACGAGGGGAAAAGTGGTTCAAGTGAGGAAAGGTCACATTACCGAAGGCTTTGACCTTCCACAGATAAACGTGGAATGCGGGTGTCCACTTCAATAAAGGACAGTAGACTACATAAGGTATATCCTCTGGCTTTTGCTTATGCGTCTACCTGACTGTTCGTTTATTATTTAATCATACTTATGCATTTATTTATTTTATCTATTATATATTATTCATATCACTATAATTTCTATTTTGTATTATTCATTTTATTTCATTTTATCTTGTTTTATTTTATTTTTTATCATTATTATATTTTTTTCGCATCCGACCTAGTTATGGATTAAATGGTCTCCTGTCGGCATGCTCCGCCTTTGTAATCCTTTATAACCCTAACTGTAGTATAGAGGAAAGGAGCAACGCTCGTGGGGTACCGTTTTCCACTCTCCAGTCCATCATGCTTAGCCTTAAATTCATGTATGGTTCCATCTTGCTTTGTAGCCTTAATTTCCAATTATCATGTTACGGTTTCTATACGTCCATTGTTTCAGCTTTGGCTCTATCTCCTTCTAAGTTATTCTAATTATTTTTGCGTCTATATAGAAAAATGTATATCTTCACATCCTTTAGATGTGTGTGTGTGTGCGTGTGTGTGTGTGTGTGTGTGTGTGTGTGTGTGTGTGTGTGTGTGTGTGTGTGTGTGTGTGTGTGTGTGTGTGTGTGTGTGTGTGTGTGTGTGTGTGTGTGTGTGTGATTCACCATTCACCATGGTCTTGGATCATGTGTTGGACTCGTGATCGACAGTTATTAACCTCCCGGATGAGAGTTCAGAGCTCGTATGACCGATCTATGGGTAACACTGTGACCTTACACGCACACACACACCCAACTCCCCGCCCACGAGAGCTGGAGTAACGACTCCCAGCGCAGCGATACTGAGATTATTCCAGCCTTGGGCGGGATTTGAACCCGGACCTCCGTAGTGGCAGCCGGGAACTCTACCAACCGCACCATCGAGTTGTATGTGTGTGTCTGTATCTCAGTAGCCTCGTGTGTACACAGATAATTTAGTATTCCCTCAAAAAAAAGTTCAAGGCCTTTAACAAGGATGATACAGGCAAGGTCATCATATTAAGACATCAGGTTAGGAATCGTAGTAATAGGTTTAGACTGGACAAATTTAGGTTCAAGAAGGAAATAGACAAGAACTGGTTTACCACCAAAGTGGTTAACGGATGGAATAGACTTAGTAACCATGTAGTTAGTGAGCCCTCAAGCACTTGGTTGTTTGAAGAAGAGATTAAGTAACTTTACGGAGGGAGGTGATAGGTGTTAAGGGACATGGAACTGTCTAGTGTAGGCCTTATGGTCTCTTTCAGTCTCCCCCATATTCATGTTTTTATCAAAAGATGAAAGAAAGAAGCTAAACAAAAATGCGTCCAGCTGGAACGCGAAACAGGAAGGTTGTACAAGAATAATGATAAAGAAACAAAATAGATAGATAAATAAATAAATAGATAAATAGATAAATAAATATATAGACAAAACAAACCTAACTTTTATTGTCTTTTGATAAACAACAAACGTGATCCCAATATTCTCTTGTTTTATTTTTACAAAGGATTACAAAGGCGGAGCATGCCGACAGGAGACCTTTTGGTCCATATCTAGGTCAGATGCAAAAAAAAAAATCATAGTAATAATAATAAATAAATAAGTAAATGAATAAATAAAAACTATAATAATGTAAGTAATAAATGAAATACATAAATAAATGCATAGGTATGGTTAATTAATAAACAAACAGGTAAATAGTAGATAATAATAAATTGACATATTATTAATAATAAATGAGAATCCAGCAAATTATGATAAACAAACAGACAAATGATAACAAAACAAATAAACAACGAAGACGACGACGTAGACGATGATGTTTTGACTCCAATGTTCAAACTCTAGAATCAACCATTCCACGCCGTCTTCTCTCACTCGTAAATAATTCCCCAACACGGCCTCTCCTCGGCACGATAAAAGATGAATTAACCCAAACGGAATTCTTTCTTCATGTTCTCCTTTCCAGCAAGGACGAGGGCCTTCTCTTGCCCTTCCAGTATCCTGGATGATTCTTATACCTTCGGCTTCCGCCTTCCATTGAAAAAAAAAAAAAAAAAATCCAGCTGTCTGTTTTCATCTGTCCATTTCCGCCTCACCATTTCCGCCTGTCGATTTCCATTTGTCCATTTCCGCCTGTCCATTTCCGTCTGTCAGTATCTACCTGTCCATTTCCGCCTGTCCATT
>NC_134785.1:11385517-11390517 GCF_046742065.1 Oratosquilla oratoria
CCTTCCCCTTTCCCTTTCCCCTTCCCTTCCCCTTTCCCCTTCCCTTTCCCCTTCCCCTTTCCCCTTCCCCTTTCCCTTCCCCTTCCCCTTTCCTTTTTCTCCCCCCTTTCCCCTTCCCTTCCCCTTTCCCCTTCCCCTTCCCCTTCCCCTTCACCTTCCCCTTTCCCTTTTCTCCCTCCCCTTTCCCCTTCTCTCTTCCATCTTTTCTCTATCCTCTTTCCCCTCCCCAATTCCTTCTTCATCTTTCCCCTTTCCCCTTCCCTCTTCCCTTTTCCTCTTCCTTCTTCCCTGTGTCCTTTTTCTTTTTCCCCTTTCCCTTTCCCTCTTCCATCTTTCCTTTATCCTCTTTCCCTCCCCAATTCCCTCTCCATCTTTCCACTTTCCTTTCCATTTCCCCTTTACCTTCCCCCTTCCCCCTTCCCCCTTTCCCCTTCCCCCTTTCCCCTCTTCCCTCTTCCGTTTTGTCTCCCGGCTCGCCTCATTGATCTCACACTCCACAACTTGTTTCAACAATCCCCCTCCTCCTCCCCTCCTCCTCCTACTCCTACTCCTACTCCTCCTCTTCCTCCTCTTTTTCCTCTTCCTCCTCCGCCTCCTCCCCTTTATCTTTCTCCCCCTCGTCCCCCTCCTCTTCCTCTTCCTCCTCTTTTTCCTCTTCCTCCCCCGCCTCCTCCCCCTTATCTTTCTCCTCCTCGTCCCCCTCATCTTCCTCCTCCTCCTCCTCCTCCTCCTCCTCTTTCTCTTCCTCTTCTCTTTCTTCCTCTTTCTTCTTCCTCCTCCTCGTCCTCTTTCTCTTATTTTCTGCTCCTCTGCCTCCTCCTACTCCTCCTCTTCCTCTTTTCCTTCTTCATCTTTTTTCTTCTTCCTCCTCCTCGTCCTCTTCTTCTTTCCTTCCTACTCCTCAGTCTCCTTCTCCTACTCCTCCTTCGTCTCTTCCCCTCCCTCCATCCCTCCCTCTCCTCCTTTTCCACAAACTCAATTTCTCATCCTTGAGAACCCAGGGTCCCCTTAGGGCTGACTAGAGTCCCCTGGTCCTAGACACTTTGTGCAAAATCCCTCTCCCGACCCGACCGAGGCTGACGAAGTCGTACTCGAAGAGAGATCGTCGGGTAGCCGATACTGTACTCGGAAGGACCGTCGGTCGGGTGTCCTGGGTTGTTCAGGTTGGAATATTATCTTCCACGTCATCCCAGGGGACTTTGTTCAGGCGATGGGGGGACCCCTGTGATGTTCCAGCCTCCTCATCTAATTATTACTAAAATAAGTAAACAAATAAATAAATAAATAAATAAATAAATAAATAATATTAATAACAATAATAATAACAATAATAATGATAAGAATAAGAATAAATAGCAATAATAATAACAATGATAATAACAATAATAACAATGATAATGATAATAATAATTATCATAATAATAATAATAATAATAATAATAATAGTAATAATAATAATAATAATGATGATGATGATGATGATGATGATGATGATGATGATGATGATGATGATGATGATGATGATGATGATGATAATGATAATAATAATAATAATAATAATAATAATAATAATGATAATAATAATAATAATAATAATTATCATAATAATAATGATAATAATAATAATATTAATGATAATAATAATAATAATAATAATAATAACAATAATAATAATAATAATAATAATAATAATAACAATAATAATAATAATAATAATAATAATAATAAAATACTAATAATAATGATAACAATGATGATAATGAATAATAATAATAATAATAATAATAATAATAATAATAATAATAATAATAATAATAATAATAATAATAATAATAATAATAATAATAATAATAATGATAATAATAACAATAATAATAATACTGATAATAATAATAGTAATAATAATGATGATAATGATAATAATAATAATAACAACAACAATAATAATAATAATAATAATAATGATAATAATAATAATAATAATAGTAGTGATAATAATAATAATGATAGTAATAGTAATATTAATAATAATGATAATGATACTAATAATAATGAGGTCGAGTGGGGGACCAACCTGACACTTTGCCACTTTCCTTTTTATGCCATATATATATATTGACCAACTTGACTTCAAACTATATTCCTCTGAAGAAGCCACTCAGGCGAAGCTAGTCAGGAATAAGAGTATTTCCCTCAGCCTGTGTTCCCTTTACCTCCTATCCACAATAATATTAATAATAATAATAATAATAATGATAATGATAATAATAATAATAATAATAATAATAATAATAATAATAATAATAATAATAATAATAATAATAATAATAATAATAATAATAATAATAATAATAATTAATAATAATAATAATAATAATAATAATAATAATAATAAAAATAATAATAATAATAATAATAATGATAATAATGATAATAATAATAATAATAATAATAACAACAACAACAACAATAATAATGATAATAATAATAATAACAATAATAATAATAATAATAATAATAATAATAATAATAATAATAATAATAAATAATAATAATAATAATAATAATAATAATAATAATAATAAAAGTAATAATACATACATGCATACATACATACATACATACATACATACATACATACGTAAATTCAATACATACATACATACATACATACATACATTCATACATACATACATACACACATACATACGTACATACATACATACATGCATACATACATATACCTAAGGATTTTTCCCCTCACACGGGAGGCAGCCAAAAGAAAAAGGCATAGAAACCACTCCCACCGATTCCATCCCCTACATATTCCACTCCCTTCTACCCTCTTCCCTCCCTCTTATCTTGGCACCTCCTGGATGACGGGTCATCCCTGCATATTGCCCACTTCCCTGGGTCAGAAGCAGTGTCGCAAGACACAGCACATCTACAGCAAGGACACTACATTAAATCGGCGACCCCTCTCTCCGTCCCCTCATGCAGACAAGGAAAAGATGGGGAGAAATCCCTTCGGGCTGCGTCAATATATTTCTCTTACATACTCCTTCACCCCCCTCCCATCCCCACCCACTCCCCCTCATGCATCACGGCATCATCCATATACAACCCATCTCCATTAACCCCTATCTTCTGTCCTCTCCCATCCTTCCTCATCAGACATTCCCCTCTTTCCCAATGCCCCTTTTACCCCATCCATCCATCCACACCTCTTTTACTAATCTTTCTTCGCTCATTCTTTCCATGTGCCCAAACCACTCCCAATACTCTTTCATCAACCCTATCTCCCAAGTCTCTTTCCACCCCCGCTCAGCTCCTCATCTCTTCGTTTCTCACTCTATCCAGCCTAGTAACCCCAGTCATACTTCTCAGGCACCTCATCTCAAACATTTAAACTCTTACTCTCTTCCTCTCTTATATTCCATGTTTCTGCCCCGTACAGTGCTGTCGGCACAATCACTCTTTCATATAACCTCCTCTTAGCATCCATTCCCAGATGTCTATTTCTCATTACACTTTTTAATCCACCAATGCATTTACTCGCTTCTCTCAATCTACATTCTATCTCCACCTCCACTCCTTTTCCCGCCACATTCGCATCAAAGTATTTAAAAATATTCACTTCCTCCAGTCTCTCTCCCCTAATGCTCACGTCCAGTCTGTTGCCGCTTTCCCCCCTTGTACATATCGTCACCTTACTTTTACCCACATTTATCTTCAACTTCCTTCTTTCGCACACCTTCCCAAACTCTGTCACTAATTTCCTCAATCCCTTTTCCTCCTAACATAAAATAAAATAGATAAATGTTCCTGATAATAAAAACCTATGTCTCGTTTGCTATATATTTTAAGAACACTTTTTGATAATCTTAAACTCTAATCTTAAACCTTAGTAGTCTTAGATAATCTAGATGTAAGGAATATTATCCTCATTATAACATTATTCATTCTACTTAGTTTCATTAACATATATATTTTTCTTATATGTTAATCAATTTCATTATAAGTTGCCATATACATTTTTAAACCAATAAATAGCTAAAATAGATCTATTCCCCTGCATTCATCTAACAGATAATTTCTAACACCTAACAAAAAATGAAATCATGGTTTGTACTGTGTGTAATTCATTGATCTGTATTAATTATCTCATATATTCTTTTTCAGCAAAGGATTTAGCCTATACAATATCAGTTCTTCCAGTAGTTTATACATGGAACATAGTCATGGTATTCCTCCGTAGTTTGAAAAAATATTTGTGTTTTTTCTTCTTGACATGAAATTTGTTCTTTCTTCACTTTTTCATTTTTTTTTTTTTTGCCAGAGTTTAGTGTTTACTTTGAACCTGACACTTTAATATTTTCTTACTTATCTTATTTAAGATCATGCCTGTGGGGGGGTGGTCAGGGAGGGCAACTGGTCCCCTCTCCCTGGAATTTTTACTTAACTTCCATATTTTCTGGTAGCTACCTCCACCGGTGAGGTTGTACACAGAAAATATGGAAATTAAACTTTTGACAAATTCCAGGGGGGGGGAGTGCTGCCCTCACCACCCTCCACCCCCCACAGGGTACGGCTCTGTTGTTATTGTTATTAATATAATTACCATCATTGCTACTCTTCTTCCTCTTCTTCCTCACCCTTTTTTTCCTCCTCCTCTTTCCCCTTCTCCGTCTTCTTTCACCCTCCTCGTTTTTTTTCTTTGTCTTCTTCTTAATCTTGTTGTTGTTCTTCTTCTATTTCCTCTTCGTTTTCTTCCTCCTCTTTTTTTTTCTTCTTCGTCTTCTTATTATTCTTTTTCTTCTTCTTCTTTTTCCTCCTTTTCGTTATCTTTTTGATATTCCTTGTTTTCGTCTTTCTCTTCTTCGTCTTCCTTTTCTTACTCTTTCTTCCTGTTTGTCTTCTTCTTCTTCTTATCTCTTTTTTTCATTTTTATTCCTTATCTTCTGTTTTATATATATATATATATATATTATTTCTATTCT
>NC_134785.1:11398017-11428017 GCF_046742065.1 Oratosquilla oratoria
AGCAGGGCTTTTTGCTCTTCTTCTTCTTCTTCTTCTTATGGAAGAGGAGGAGAACTAAGGATGTTGAAAGAGCTGAAGAGGAGCGTGGTTGTTATTGTTCTTGTTTAGGGTAGTAGGCTCATCCTCCCGAAGGTAAACTAGAGGTTCTCATATGACCTAGATAACACCAATGGCATTTAAGGGTGGAACTGTTTCTTCTATGGCAACTGCCAGGTGGCAAGGGATGAGGAGAGGGACAGAAGATGGTGTGGTAAGAAAATATCAGGGTTTCTGTGGTTTCCGTCAAAGGAGTAGGCAGGCCAGGGAACAGAACCCCTGAAGGAGGAAGGGAACTATAGTCCGTTCATTATGGTTTGGTGGAGGTTTATGGGGACTAAGAAATAAATCTAAAAAACCTTCAAGAATGTTTTTTTCTAAAAGCTAAAGCCGTTGGAAGAACATTCTTAAGCATCACCATGAAGAACAGTAAGAAAAGGATGATCATCAGTTAGTGAAACTTAGGAATGAAAATCCATGTGAACAAGTTGTATAGACACGGTAAAGGAAACATGGACTGGAGGAGAAGACTTTGAGAAAGTCGATAGACGAAACGTCATGAATAAAAGCTTCACCTCCAGTCCATGTTTCCTTTACCGTGTCTATAAAACTTAGGAATTTTGATCAGCTAGTGAATGGCTCCAGAGGATAGCCTCCGCCAAGTTATGATGAACGAGGCACAGGGAGGGTGAAGAGGGGTGAAAGAGCGGCGGAGATTTGTACGACTCTTATCTTCATTTTCAGGTGAACGATCAGAGGGCAGAAGTAAGCTTCGGTGTTCAGACGGCCCTCGCGCGGGCTATAGTATGTTGTATGTATCATTTTATTTCCATATTTCTTTTATTTTTGTTTTTTGTGTCTCCTTCAATCGACGAAGACCGTAATCGTAGAACCGCTGAACTTCCGCTCTCTCACTTCATTCACTGTCTCTCGGTGCCTGCGTCCTCAAGTGATTAGATGATCTACAGAAATGGACATTATAATGTTGGCGAGGACCTTCACAAGAGCTGGGATATAATGTCCGTTTCCCTCCTCCTCTTCTTCTTCCTTTGATTTATTTTCCCTTTCCCTTCGACTTCGCCTTCATATCTTTCTTCTGCCTTTTCTTCTTCATCTTTTTCTTACCTTCCTTATTTTCCTTATTCCCTGTTCCTTTTCTTCTTTATTCTTCTTTCTGTTTTTGTATGTTTTCTCAAGGAGGATATCCGTAGTTATTTATATTTTATGAATAGATTATACAATTAAAAGCAGGAATTTCTGGTACACTGGGTTGACTAGTAATATTGGAGAGATTGGTGAGATTGTTCAATGTGTGCGTCAGGAAGGAAAGTGTTCAGATTGATAATGAACGAAACATCACAAAATCAAGTAAATGAGGGTGAGTATGGACTTGATCATTTCGAACGAGTTAGTTTAAAGAGTGTAGTTGATGTTGTGATAATGAACGAAACACCACAAAATCAAGTAAATGAGGGTGAGTATGGACTTGATCATTTCAGACGAGTTAGTTTAAAGAGTGTAGTTGATGTTGTGAGCAGCCATATGTTGGTGTAAATTGTTACGAGGAGGACAGAGGGACCTGGGAGTACCTCTATAGTTTTAAGTGAATTAGTTACTTGGATAAAGCTTGTGTGGTAAGACAAGTGTGTGAGGATTGTTTAGAGAAAGGTATAGGTGTACTTTGAGTGTTCATGGACTTAAGGAAAGCGTACAACACGATTGACAGAGAAGGGGTATGGAGAGTGGAATGCAACTTCGATGAAAGATAAAAACATCTCCCAATAACGGATACAGACCTTTTACCTCTCCTGCATTGCCAATCAGAGAAGGAAGTCATTATATTTACTCAAGTGTACCAAAAGTTTCTGTGTTCGTTTGTACATGTCACAGCTCACGTATGGGTCCTGGTGCAGTCTATATTTCACACATTACCTTTCTCCACATCATAGCCTGATGATATAGACACTTTTCCTCGGAACGTCTTGGAGATACTCGAGACTTCTTTTTCAACATCCTTACCAAAGTCTATTATAAGACTTTGGTCCTTACAGTCAGTTCGTATAAGTCACTCAAATACCCTCCCGCCCCCTAAAGCAATCGCTCTCCTCTGATTGGTCGAGATTATTTCTATCCAAAGGAAATTTTTAATGTTTGTGTTATTCTACAAATATTTTATTATAAGTGTGACATTTTTTCTTCTTCTTAGGGGTCCCCCAGAAAATAGAAACCTTAAAAAAATGAAAAATAAAAACATAAGTGTCTTCCATGACTCCAGATCTTTTATTCGTTTTCTTTGGTTACATTTACTCTTGAATTAATCCTCTCATTGCACAAACGAAGCCCCTCGGCTGAATAAAATCCCCATCTCTCCCGAGGTCAAGGCCATCTTGACGTCACACTGGCCTCCGGAACTTCTCTTCCAGATGACGTCACATCACGTCAAACTGACCTCGATCGCTCTTCTTCCTCCAAATGACGTCAAACCACGTCATACTGACCTCCGTAGCTCCTTTTCTTCCTCCTCCAGATGACGCAATCTTTACAGACCCCTTCTAACTCGTCCTCCTCACTCCTCACTCCAGATGACGTGTATGACGGAGAGGACAGCCGGAACTCTTCCCTGGATTCCGGACTTCTTCACCCGGACTTAGCCTGGCGGGAGGCGAGGTGAGATGCATGTCATGACACTCTCACACACACACTCTCACACACACACACACACACACACACACACACACACACACCGCACGCACGCACACACACACACACACACACACACACACACACACACACACACACACACACACACACACACACACACACACACACACACACGGACACACGAGGCTTAGTGCACATGGTCTGCGGTAGCGTCACATGTGACCACATGTACAACAGAGTAGGGTCACCATCAGACAGAAGAACGACAGCCATACCTCACTCCGTGTATGTATATATATATATATATATATATATATATATATATATATATATATATATATATATATATATATATATATATATATACATGCATATATACTTTTTGTCAGAACAACGATTCACAAATAACAGAACGAATGTCGATTATATACTTGTGAATACACAGGACTTCTCTCTATTTGACTTCATGATTTGGTTTGTTTTGTTTAACTAGTCATTAGTGTAAGTGTTTTTACAAGAAACTTAGTAGTTGTATGTAGATACATATATGTATGTAGACTTGTGTGTATATATGTATATGTATATATATATCTATATCTATATATCTATATATATATATATATATATATATATATATATATATATACATACTGAATAGTTCCCAGTGATCAAGAAATATCACTTTCAACCACAAATCACTTTTGATTCCATGCCATCGCAATCGAGACTGAGAGTCGCTCGAAGGAGGCATCCGTTGGAAATTGAAACGTGGACGAGCCGAGGATTCGAACCCAGCTAACCCGTAACAAAGTTACAGTGACGTAAACCAATCTCTCTTGATAGCGTATTGGTTTACGTCACTGTAACTTTGTTACGGATTAGCTGAGTTCGAATCCTCGGCTCGTCCACGTTTCAATTTCCAACGGATGCCTCCTTGGAGCGACTCTCAGTCTCGATTGCGATGGCATGGAATTAAAACTGATTTGTGGTTGATAAAGATATATAAATATACTGTATATATATATATATATATATATATATATATATACTATATATATGTATGTATAGATTTGTGCAAGTGTTTATATAATATATATATATATATATATATATATGTATATGTATATATATATATATATATATATATATATATATGTATATAGTGTGTGTGTGTGTGTGTGTGTGTGTGTGTGTGTGTGTGTGTGTGTGTGTGTGTGTGTGTGTGTGTGTGTGTGTGTGTGTGTGTGTGTGTGTGTATGTGTGTGTATTTGTGTTTGTGTTTGCGTATGTGTGTTTTTGTGCGTGCGTGCGTGTGCGTGTGTGTGTGTGTGTGTGTGTGTGTGTGTGCGCGTGTGTGTATGTGTGTGTGTGTGTGTGTCTGTGTGAGTGTGTGTGTGTGTGTGTGTGTGTGTGTGTGTGTGTGTGTGTGTGTGTGTGTGTGTGTGTGTGTGTGTGTGTGTGTGTGTGTGTGTGTGTGTGTGTGTGTGTGTGACACTTTCACAAAGAAGAAAAAAGAAATACATATTCATGATATCTTTTCCTGATAGTTGTGTGCGTGACAGCATCAAAAGGGGAAACAAGAAAGACGTTTCACCAAACAATTACGTTGATAATAATTAAATATACAACAAGTCGTACAAATACGTCTACTTTGGTATATCATAATAAAACGGCGTTTTTTATACATTTTATCCCACCCTAGTTAGGGATTAGATGTCTTATATGCCCATCTAGATGAAAACCCTAAGGATGTAGATAAATATGTCTCTAAATTAGATGCCAATATACTAATAATTCCAACATCAAATGAGGTCTTCTTTCTTTATATTATTCTCTATCTCTTTGACTCTACTTGTTCCCTTTCGTTTTATTTCAGTAGAATTGCGAGGTACAAACCTGTCTATAAATAGAAACAATATATAATCAAGTGTTAGGAATGTTAGTTTCCAATCTCTAACGGTTATTTTAACTGTGGTCGTTAGTATCGCCACGGTCATTCCTTGATCTCAGAATTAGCCTAAAATACACCTCCATCTTGTATACTGCCATTTTGAATACCGCCATTTTGTTCACCGACATGTTTAATTTCTCACTTATTCCGAGATACTTTCTTTGTGTCGTCTTTTTGTCTAGCTGGGTTGGTGGTGTCCTGACATGTTCTTTCTCAAGATTTAACATATGCGTACCATCATGTGTTGTATCACATACCCAGATATAAACACATGTTACTATAATCACGAAGAACCCACAGTCGTAATAAAAGGAAACTCAGAAGAAAGTATAACTTCTATATTTCGGCTAATAGCTATATCCCTCTCCAGGAAAATACAGGTTATAAGAATTTGCAGAGACATAAATACAATTCAGATATGAGTAGAAGGGGAACACGCAGAGCTAAAAACATGACAATCCATCGTGCAGGGCGGTGTCAGAGGGGAGGGGATGTGTGGGTGGAAGTGTGAGGTCAGAAGGGAAGCGGGGTCAAGGTTGGTAAGGGAGCGGGGTCAGGAGGATGAAAAGTTTTAACCAAACGGCTCACAGCTCCCTCACCTATCTTGACCCCGTTTCCCTTCTGACCTCACCCCTCCACCCACACCTCCCCTCTCCTCTGACTCCGTCCTGCACGATGGAATATAATGTTTTTAGCTCTGCCTGTTCCCCTTCTACTCATATCTCAATTGTATTTATGTCTCTGCACATTCTTATAGCCTGTACTTTCCTGAGGAGGGCTATAGCTATTAGCCGAAATATAAAAGTTATACTTTCTCCTGAATTTCCTTTTATTCCGACAGTGTGTTCTTCGTGATTATAATTTACAAATGTGCCACTACATTTTGTCCAAGACATGTTACTCTGTATATATATATGTGTGTGCGTGTATGTGTGTGTGGGGGTGTATGTGTGTGTGTGTGTGTGTGTGTGTGTGTGTGTGTGTGTGTGTGTGTGTGTGTGTGTGTGTGTGTGTGTGTGTGTGTGTGTGTGTGTGTGTGTGTGTGTGTGTGTGTGTGTGTGTGTATTATACATATATATAACCCTTATACACATTTTCTGCATATATATATACACGTATGTACATATACACACATACACACACATATATATATCTGTATGTATCACACATATACTAGTATATTTGCAATTATACGAATGCCTCTTTTGTATCTTGATATTGTATTTGTTATGATTTGTCTCGGATTGTATTACACAAATTCCCACATCTATTTCAACTTCACCTGTTATGCCATCAACGTTATTCAGCACATATCTTAGATATATTATGTCAAAACACTTTGCTGCATTATGATTAAAATTTTGCCAATATAGTGTACATTTTGTTTTTATATTAACTCCATGTTAGTACTAGATACAGTAGATTTACCAGTTTCTTATTTACATTAGATTGAAACTGTTTTGTTTGAAATGTACATAGCCCAGCTCAGTGGAGCTGTTGGAGAAAGCGCTGTGTACCAAACCTTCTTCCAGTAAGATGACCCGCTATGGAACAAAAACAATAAAATACCACCAGTACCAGTGCAACGGTTAACCAAAATATTTTTGCTGCGCAGGGAACCTCACATGAACAGTTTTGACAAGGGGTATCCTGAGAAAATACAACAAGACCTGAATAGCAATGAAAGTCGTCTTTTTAAGATATCTTAAGCTTAAATCTAATAAATAATAAATAGCTGCTAACCATACTTTACTTGTTCAGAAATGTTAGGTTGAACGCTAAACAGAACACAGCGCTTCTCTCCAACAGCTTCACGACGAAGTAGATAGATTTTACTTTGCACCTAATGTAGGCACAAATGTGACAGTAGATTTCATTTGCACCAATAATAGAAGTACAGTTTTATGCAGACACTAATTCAGAGTTACTTTTCTTGAAGAATAAATAATCTTAGAAAATAAAAATTTTGGAAAGGCGTCATCAGTTAGTTCATGGAAATTAATGAGATGTCACGAAAAATAATTTAGAAATATATAAAAAAAAATAGGAATCACGTGTGGAATGTTTGTTCATTTATTCATTAAATGATAAATTGTTTTTACGCATATCCTGCCATTGCGTGGAGCGATATATATATATATATATATATATATATATATATATATATATATATATATATATATATATATATTATATATATATGTATATATATGTATATATATATATATGTATGCATATATATATATATATGTATGTATGTATATATCTAGCAATAGCTTAACACACAATGAAGTAAACAGACAGTTATTGTTCTCTAGGGAGGGGAAGTGTCTTTGTTTTTATTTTTGTATTATGTAATTTATTTTACTATTTTTATGTATTTTCATGTGTGGTAGTCCGAGGATGACCCCATTAGAAATATGAGCAAATGGGTGACCTTATGCACTGTGCTCACTGTACATACACACACACACACATACACACACACACACACACACACACATATATATATATATATATATATATATATATATATATATATATATACATATATATATATATATATAATATGTAACTGAGGAGCCACGCAATTTTGTTAGCCTCCCCTCCCACCGCAGACATGCCACATGTTGAGTCTAAACAGAATTTCATAAACCGTGACATTATGATGACGCCCCTAACTCAGCAGCCCACTCGACCGTTTTTGCAACCAGTCCGTGTTCCTCACCGTTTGTCCCAGGAAGCGCCAGACGGTTTTATTCAGACTTGAGCTCCCTCTGCCAGCTGAATCAAATCACCTGACAATCCCGAGGACCAAAGTTCGCAAATGTGTCAAGTGTCTCTTAGACTCGTGTAGTTCATGTGTACCTCTGCCGAAGACACGCAGAGTCGTAGTACAGTAACTTGTTCGATCTGAGGCAGTTTGAACTTTGATATCGTCGTAGAAGTTACTCTGCTGAAACCGTCGTCCACAGCCTTAGTCACCAACAAAAACAATACCATATGTCATAAGCCGAGAAGAGGAAAACGAGAAATGTCGACGTTTTCTTTCTTTGCTCTCAATCCATATCCCCACACAACAGAGCTCATAGTCCGTCTCCACAAAATCAGAGAGTCTAAAGTAATGTATTTTCTGCTTTCAATCCACACCCCACAAGACAGAGCTCTCCTAAACCTCCAAAGAGTCACAGAAACCCAAGTGACGCTCTCAAATCACACTCTACATGACAGAGCTCCTCTTGGTAGTTTAAAAAAAAAAAAAAAAAAAAAAAGTTCAAGTAATATATGTTGTTGTTTTTTTGATGAAATCAGCAACCCCCACGCGGTCTGCCATCTAACTTTCCGTACTAACTCTCTTCTATTGTGGCACGCGCTCTTCCCCTGTGTCAAGTAAGTGTTCTAGGTTCTGGCATGACTTTTCACGTCTCTGTGTCTTGGTGTCTTATACATGTGTATTTGATATCCCCTAGACGTTTACTCACTTTTACTAAATGTCCCATTTGTCATGATCAAGTTGCATAAGTAGATGTTCATACCTACTTGCATACATGTATATATGTGTGTACGTATATAAATACACACATATATACATTTACATGAATATATATATATGACAATTTATATATGTTCTATGTATAGTATGTATGTGCACATGACATGTATATGTGTTTCAACATTTTTCTGTAATTTTTCTTTAATGTTTAATGGGTTTTTGTTTGTTGACTTAGAATTTTAAATTATGATGACATAGGAGTAAAGAATTAGCTCACACTATTATCGATTTAACGTAGGATAATGATTCAGTATAAAGTATTGTTTTTTTTAGTACTTAGGGAATCATACTTAACCTATAGGGGTAATACTTGTATAATTTTTATACTATATATATTTTTATACTAAATACCGTATATTGTGATGTTCATGAATATCAGTACAATTTTTTCATGAGTGTGTTTTTGTTGAAACCATAGTTATAATTGTCTTTAACTGTGTAACTAAACGAGGAAGTAAAATTTCCTTTAATTAAAGTTTTCACCTCTTCCCTAAACCTCCCTAAAGGCTTTTATAGTTTCATGCTAACTCGACACCAATCACTCTTCATCTCATTCAAACGTCCACATAATGAAAGTTCCCATCCACAACTAAAACACTAAAAATTTCACTCAAATCCTGTACACGACAAATGACATATCAATGATACATGTGTATATGTGTAAAAACATGTATGCCTGTGTTATGCATGCATGTATGCATGTATGTATGTATTCATGTACATATATATGTATGATGTATATATGTGTGTATGTACGTAAGTAGGTAAGTATGATGTACGAACATGTATATATATGTATGTATGCATGCATGTATGTATGTAAATATGTATGTATGTATGTATGTATGTATGTATGTATGTATGTATGTATGTATGTATGTATGTATGTATGTATGTATGTATGTATGTATGTATGTATGTATGTATTGTAACAGTTGTCTATGGGTTAATTTCTTATCGCTATAGATATCAAAAGGTTAGTTCGAATGGACACAAAAACGAAAGTTAACTATAATTGCATATTATGGAACAAATCACTAGTTATAGTGGTCTTTCACATAATCAAACCCAGCATTCCCGATGCCTCGACCCCGGGACCTCATGAACAGGAATATGTTCTGTTAACTTCTTGCCACGAAAAGTGTTTGGAATCTGCTACGTACTGTTGGTTGGGAGGCAACTCACCATCTCTCTTGCTTATTCATGCGTTGCAACTCAAAACTTGCGAGACAAAGAAGTACGCAGTTTGTAAGTATTTTTGGGGAAATATGTGTGCGAATAAGAATAAATGTGTGTATGTGTGTACGCATGCATGCATTAAACATCCATACACTAACTCCACATAGCATTTTTATGCATACACAACTAAATTCGCACTTCTGATAAATCGCACCTTTGCTGTTTTATGTTACATGTGCATCACCAGTGATCATCCATATTTCTCTTGGAACAACTACAGAATAAACTCCATCCTTCTTATACTTACCTAACATACTCCTTTCTATAGTTACCCCTTGCTGAGTGAAATATACATGGTCCACATAGTGTGTGGGAGGCCTCAATTCAAAAAGATATTTGTAAAGAATTTTTTCAATCTCTTTTTACAAGTAACAAGGCTTCACTTTATCTCCATATGCCTATGCATCTACTGCATTTTTGTCAATTCCTTTTGAAATAATTTTCATTATAAGCTGATTCCATACTTAATGTACCTTCCAAATAGTTCTGTTTTAGACTTGTGCTATTGCTCTAGATTTAATCCCAATCTCCCATGCTCTAGATTTCTTGACTTCTGCAAGAATGATCCTAGTAGAGGCATTTTTCTTAAGCGATGCAAATTTGCACCACACCACGTCTTGCTAATCTGCTTGCAACCCTTTTATCTCACCGAACTTTACCTACGTCATCCCATCAGCGAGAGACATAACTGGTACACCTTTCTAGACAATATACGTAGTAACCTCCAAAACAAAGACCTTGCATGCGATGATATCGTTTGTACAGAAGAAACGTTGGGAACTGAATATCAACACCACTGCAAAATTAATTATGGGCACGCACACATACACACACACACACACACACACACACTAACTACCGCGTAAAAAGGATTAATTCAACCCAAACATATAAATCATAAACGGTGTCATTCCTTAAGAACATAGTAAAGCACCCATCACCCTTTTCATCTAATTCTTAACTTTCCCTGCAATTGGCATTAACTCCAAATGGATAAAAACCTTTATTATAACTCTTTAGTTGCAGTCACCAAACCGGCCTACATACCTTCCTTTGTTTTCTGTTACTTTACGATCCAAAGCGCGCGCGCGCGCGCGCGTGTGTGTGTGTGTGTGCGTGTGTGTGTCTGTGTGTGTACTGGGTGATTTAAGAACACTCAGAATGGATCGTATTTTTTAACGTCCTTATGAGGAAGAGAGTAGCAGAAAGTTGAGAGCATTGGGAACTTGTCCTCAGAGTTCCTCTGCCACCATCACCACTCACTTCTGCTACATCTTTCTAAAGCCCAATTCACCACACGAACATCATACAGTGTCTGCAGACACAAATGAGAATATTGCTCTTGGTGACTGACTCCCCGCCGAAAACAGATAAATCAGAAAAATGTTGTTCGTGTTTATCTTCTACAGGCAAAGGGAATGAGTTTGACGCCGAGAACATTATCGCTTATGTCTGCAGACACTACAGGATCCTCCTCGTGTGATGAACGAGGTTAAAGGATGGAGTGATCGAGGCTTCAGAGACTGAAAACTCCCGACTCATTCTGAATTCCCTGACCACCCCACGAGACACTCGCGTGTCATGAACATTTCCGAGGTGTCTCTGTGTCCAAAAAACTCACGGGCTCTTCTCACTAACAACTCCCATTCACTCCCAGGTCCCCCTCACGTCGCGGGTCGTCCTTGAGTGAGCAGGCCGAGTGTGAGGTGTACCAACTGTCGAGGTCCTACCCACACTCGCTTCCTCAATCCCGAAGGTCTTCTGTCGCCTTCCAGAGCTCCTCTCCTGAACTTAAAGGTGAGGACGGTCTCAGAGTCGTTGTAAGAAGGTTCTGTGAACCCGTTGGACTTGGCAAACGAAGTGAAGGACATCCACCAGTTTTCACAATAGAAAAACAAATTTCTTGAAGAAAATGAGTAGTTGTTGTTGGTGGAGTGCGTATATATACATATATGTGTGTATATGTGTGTATGTATGTATGTAAACGCACTCAAATTCATCACATTTGGAAAGGTATGTCTTATGTTTTGTACTTCTCAGAGGGTTTGCTCACATTTGTAAAAAAAAATCACAAAACTACCAAAATGCTTCGGTCGCTAGGTAGCATCCAAATTTGTTTACAAAAGTTACTAGATACTGCTCTTGACCGAAACGTCTTGAATCCTGTTTTGCCATTTGTGTGGGAAAGACAAATATCAAATTAAGAATAGCTCATCATTTGTAGAACTGGTGCCGACGTTTTGGCCCATGACTAAGCGCATATGTGAGCAAATACGACAGTTTATTAGAATACTCCCTTAAACCAGTAGGTCATATTAAGATGAAGGTAAGTACTCAACCCATTCAGTGTGATATTCGATTATTTAATTTCTTTGACGAACCTGTTTCAAATGGTTAACCGTTTCAGTGTCATTTTTGACTAATATGCTTTTGTTTTCACAACTAACAAGTGGTTTTAGTTAACCGAGATAAACATTTGTCGCACTTAAAGGGTTAGACGGTAATGGAATGATGCGTTACAGCTTTAAGATGTTCTTAACTAAACTTGCTTTTACTGTTGCTAACGCGTCGCCTAACCAAGGTATCGGATTACCCAGAAATGTAATCAACCCCTTCGTTCCGATGACTTAAACCTCTTTGACATACGCCTCATAGTGTCCGCTGACATGAAAGAGAATATTTTTTTAGTGACGGACTCGCCACCTCCTGTCGTTGTTGTCGTTTCCTAGACTGTCTGGCAGAGCAGTTTTTACTTCCGTGTGAAGTAAGCTAAGCGTCCAGCCTGAAACGAGTGGCAGGGAGAGGAAGGCATGAGAAGTTTTTCATAAGTGGAGTCAGGACATACCATTGAGCTCGCCGCGGTATGATTCCCTTTAGGCACACCTGGAATGAACACTTCCGTGCTCAGTGTCAACGGCTGGTAGTGTTCTTGTCAGAATGTACCCGTCAGAACATTTAGGTCGCCGCGGTATGGTCCTCCCTTAAGCACACTATGATTAGTGCAAACGGCTGGTACTATTCTTTAAAGAACAGCTATCTTGTCGGAATATACCTGTAAGAATATATTCAGTTCGCCGCGGTATGACCTTCCCTTAAGCACACTTTTATCAAGGGTATAATGCAAACGGCTGGTATTATTCCATACGAATAGCTAGGGCATTTAAAGTCAATCCCATGACTGATCTGTTTATTCAAAATGCCGACGATACTATGTATAACAGTGATGATGAAATTCTTGATTATTTGCTGTTCGTATACAATAGTTTACCATCTTTGTACTATACATATATCCTTGTTACGGGATACACAGATTTTTTTTATTCTATTTACAAGAGAAATAAATTTGTTGGAGTGAAAGCACACATATACAAAAGTATAAAATAAGTAAATACAAGTGCCGTGCTAAGGGCTGACCATAGTATTGACCTGATCCGGAGGCATGGCACTTGGCGATCATACGAGTCTTTTAAGGGGGCACTTTGCGTGTTGGCTATACAGTCCCGTCTCCCTGAGGAACGCCACGGCTGAAAAAGGGTTGGCGTGCATGATTGTGTACAATGCAGTTTTCCATAATGTAATGTATGATATAGTGTGAAGTGTTGCATCCTGGACAGTTATGTGTGGTGTGGTCATCCAGTTTCCACTGGCAACTTAGAAATGCTGGATGGTGGCCGCACTGCAGTCTGGCCAGGTGGACCCTGTACAGTACTCTCTGAGGAAAGAGAGAATTGAGAGGGATGGATTTCAGGGGATGTGGCGGCGCCTATCTCCTGGGACAACCCCAAGAGTCGGGGGCCAAATGGTCACAAGAATCCCTTGCCACCTGCTATAACTTAAGCGGCACCAATCCCTGAGAACAGCCTCGTTTACACGGGGAAAGCGCCAGTAAAGTGTTGTTCGTTTTCGTCTTCCGCAGATAAAGATGAGTCCGTCATCAAGAACAATATTCTCGCCTATGTCTGGAGACACTATGATTGCGTGGGCGGGGTTAACTTTACGAGATTTCTCCAGATAGTTTTATTAAGTTGATTTGTGGTCTTCAGAGTGAAGGGATTATATCTAGCTGGACCTTGATTACAGCAGACGGGGATATTATAATATTTTGATTTCCTGGTATTTTGTCAGAAAGTACTTTCCCAAAGCCCCTTCTGACAAGAGGACAAGTTAAAAGATTAAGGCTCACTTAGATAAACAACTAAGATTTTTTTAACTCGCAGTAAAACTTTACAAGATCTTTGTCAGAGGTTTCTTTCCCATCAGGGTTCAACTAACTCAAACGAGAAATAATCATAGGTTATGTCTATTCACTGAACCCCTCCAACCCAGAAGAATACTTTGGAATTTTGGCTCTCTTTCGCCGGGGCATTTTAATCACCTCAGAAGTGCCCCGCGGACTGAAGGGGTTAACCTGTGCAGGTGCTTGCGGGCGAGCAGGTGTTGGTCAGCATGCAGCACCTCAATGCAGCTGTTGTCAGGTGTTGTGACATGGGACGTGCAGATGTTGGTTAGACAATTGATGTGACTGAGGTTGATGATGATGGGTGTTGGTAAATGTACAGTTGCTCAAAATAGTCTTGTCATGGATTCGCCTTCTGAGTATGTAGGTTTTTGTGACAAGACATTTTTGGTCAGTAGCTGGTTGCCCGAAATAGTTTTGTCATAGATTCCCCTTGAAAATCGGTAGATTTTTGTGACAAGACATTTTTGGTCAATAACTGGTTGCCCAAAATAGTCTTGTCATGGATTTCCCTTGAAAGTCAGTATATCTTTGTGACAATACATTTTTGGTCAGTAGTACAGCATCTTCCAGTTTGGTTATATGTACAGGTAAATGTGATGGTGGATGATTTCATTGGTATATCCAGGTGTTGGCGTGCATGCAGCACCTGATATGTGATTGTGTACAGTTGCTGTCCAAAATCATACACTATTATTTTCACCATGAAAATAGAACTATTGTCGCCGAGCTTTTAATATTTCTATAGAAGAAAATACCATATTATTCAAATACTATTGATTAGAAAAAAAATGCTAATTCACGGCAAACGTTATAGACACATAGTGGAAACCTTAAAGTGGTTAAAGACTTTTGAACACAACTGTACAAATGTGAACGAGCACGTTGCATCAGGCGATGATCGAGGAAGGCTTAGAGTCTCCATCAGAGAAGGTCTGCCCACTAACAGTTTGCGTCGGATTGCCAATCAGCCAATCAGCGAGCCCCAAGCTTGAGAGCGGCAGGGTCAGTTTACAAACCTAACCGGTATTATCTTAATGAAATTAAGTAAATATTATATAGGAAGGGGCATCCCAAAACCTGGTGAGATTTAAGAATACTGAAGTAATCTGTTGATATACCCCCCAAAAATATATATATAAATAGATATAAATATTGGCTTCCTCGATCATCAGGTTCGTCGTAAACTGTTACTATGTTGATGAATAACTAAAAAGAAATAATTGTTTGAAATGAGAATGGAACTGGTGTTATCAAGCTGCTATGTTGGTGTGCTTAAGGCTACAGTCGCACTAACCATACGTGAATATGGACCCAAATAAAAACACTTCTTTTCTTCATACCAGAATCTGTTTTATTTATGAAGGAGTGGGCACACTGTGTGAGAGGAACTCCCCCAGAATCTCAGTCTACATACGGAAGTCCGAGAATCTCTCTTTTTTTTTTTTTTAATGATGCAATAAGGTATAGCTCCTCTCCCGCACCCAGATTTATTCATTCACATACATATATATATACCTAGATATATATATATATATATATATATATGTATATATATATGTATATACCCACAGTCGGAATAAAAGGAAACTCAGAAGAAAGTATAACTTCTATATTTAGGCTAATAGCTATAGCCCTCTTCAGGAAAGTACAGGTTACAAGAATTCGTAGAAGCATAGATACAATTGAGATATGAGTAGAAGGGGAACACGCAGAGCTAAAAATATGACAATCCGTCGTACAGGGTGGAATCAGAGGGGAGGGAGTCTGTGGGTAGAGGTGTGAGGTCAGAAGGGAAGCGTGGTCAAGAATGGTGGGGGAGCGGGGTCAGGAGGGTGAAGATTTTTAACCAAACAGCTCACAGTTAGCCGTGAGATTATGTCTGGGGACCAATGAACTTTGGAGATGTTCAAGTTCCGACATTCTTTGATTAAGGCGGATTCAAGGATTAAGGCGGCGGCGGTGGTGGTGGTGGTGAGGAGGAGGAGAATAACCCAATAGACGCATACCTTTGACAAAATCCGTCCCCATTGCCCAGTTAAGCGCTTGGACATGCTGTGGAGAGATGATAGGCACTGTTGGGTATCGGAGAGAAGCGCGGGACTCAAACCCACGTTTCAGATTGCGCCCTCAGTGCATAGAACGCTCACCCTCCGTGAGTACGAAATTGAAAACAATCAGTATCTCACCGCGTAACTGAGAGGACGAAATGAAAAGAAAAAGTAATTATGGGCCCATGTTTCCGTAAGGATAATGTGACTCAAGCTTAAAATAGCCTAAGCACGGAGTTCTATAAACATTAACAGTTCAGTACCTCCCGTTGGGTAGCAGACCATCACCATTTTCCTTTTGATTATCTATTTGATTATTGATTTATTTATTATCTATTTATATTTTCCTTTTCCTTATTATATGTCTATTCATTTGTTTATCTATTTGTTACTTATCTATTTATTCATTTGTCTATTTATCTACTTTATTCATTCATCTATTTATCTATCCATTCACTTGTTTTATTTATTTGTCTATTCATTTATTCTACTTATCTATTCATTCATTTATTCATTTTATCTGGTCATCATTTACTTCCTATTAATCATTTATTCGTTTATTAATTTTACTTTTTATTTATCTATCTATCTATCTATATGTTTATTTGAAGAAGTAGAAGATTTGGTGTATGGTCTGTTTCCCCAGACGGGAGATGCAACACCCTTGCATGTTTGGTCTGCCAAGACTATAAAGCTTATGTGTTTGTCTCTCTGTCCATCTCCACGCTTCCCCGCCTCACCGCGAGTCGGGGAAGGTGTGGGATGATGCTCTACTTCCTGCAACTGTGATGATGATGATGATGATGCTACTGTGATGCTACTACGGCTGCTACCCCTAAACGCTGCTGCTGTGCTGATGGTGTGGTGATGGTGGTGATGGTGATGGTGGTGCTGGTGGTGATGGTGGTGCTGGTGGTGGTGGGTGTGGTCCGACAGCCGAAGAACTGGAAGCGCGTCTTTCTCTGTCACCTGTCCTGGACCGACGTCGTACTCGGAGTTTTCGTCTGGCCTCCCGCAGCGAGGGCCCAGAGTGCGACGATTTCTCACGGCCTCGCCCTCGAGTGTCCTCCTTCAGTGCCCCGAGTCGGAGTGCGCTACACAGGTCGCACTCGCTCAAGAGTGAGGACAAGGGAAAGACAGGTCAGCGTGTGTTTTCCTCTTGTTTGTGCTGCTGCCTTCCAAGTAGAACTTGGAGGATAAGTCGACCATGTGCTTATGTATCATTCGCATGTATGTGATGTTCGTTACGTGTGGCTATGTATCCACGTGTAAATGAGTCTTCAGGAACAGTAGGGGTCACATCGAGTGTATTGGATGGGTAGACAGGTGCTCCAAGAAGAAGGAAACGGTTTGTGAGGGGCTTCAGGAAGAGGAAGACCATGAACTAGCTTTTAGTCTCCCAACACTTATCAATTCGTACAAAAGTGTGGAATGAGGGTTGGTAATGTCATGATATAAGAATGTATACCTTAGACTGGTGGGTAGAACACGCAGGAATGTGAGGATGGGAAACAGAGAGGAGAGGATAACGTCATCAAGGAGGGGGAAATGAATGTGCACTTGACAATTAAGGTGAATGTTATGGAAGGAGAGAAAATGGAGGAGGTCTGGAAGAGGAGAGATGAGACAAAAGCAGAGATGAAATATGCTGGCTAGCGATCGTATCAAGCAGTGAAAAAAAGACAAAAACAAATGAAGGTTTAGTGGTTATGTTGGGCAAGATGTGATGAAATTTTGACAGATTAAGCTGCAACTTCAAAATGCTCTGGATGAAAAACAGGGAAGAAGAGATAAAGATAACGGGTTGGCACAACGTGAAAAAATACAATAGAGGCGTTGTGTTCGATGTTGAAGAAGTAGAGAGAATGGGAGAGTGAGCTAAAGAAGTAGTACCCTGAGGCATAAGTTCGAATATAAAAAGCCGTGGTTGGGAGAGCGATCAGGAAGTTTGGAGTAGATACGGAATAGATTAGAGAGTGAAGATGTTGGAAATGTATACGCAGAGACTGGTTAGAGAGAAAGAGAGAGAGAGAGAGATAGAGAGAAGGTGAGGAAGTGAGAGAGAATGTCCACATGCATGCTCTTTTTTGCACTTATTTATGTATAAGTGTTTGTATGTGTGTTCATGTGTGTATGAATATGTTTTAAATTGGAAAATACTCCTAATTATTTTGTTATGAATAAACCTTTGTTTTACATACTGACTAATTCAAGATGTGATTATAATCATAACTAATTATCATTCATTTTCCAGGAAACTCATGGTAAAAAAAATAATATGTATGCATGTATTTTCTATTATCGGTTGATAACCAGTTTTATAATCTTGCTATTTGTGCATGACTTTACATTTATTTCAAGAATAATATGTTTTTCTTTAATTCAGGAGTGCAGCTGGTTGGCAAAGTCTGATATTATGCACAGCCTTGGCTAGAGGGTAGTTTCCACCAATCATGCAAAAATAACCCTTTGAAAAACATTTTAGAGGATAGTCTCACGCCAACAATTTGACCATGTAAACACGACCTCCTAGACTCTAACACAATATGCTCTATTACACCAAGTTTGAGAATGGCAGACTTGCTTTATGGTAACATCAGATGATTAACTGGAGGTGTTGCCATCAAGTGAGTTTAATCTTTCTCAGACCGCAGAGATAGAGTACAATAATTTTCAAGAAATTTTATTTCTTCTGTAATACAGTTAATGTATAGGAATGTATATCAGATGTTCAATATCTATGCATTCTTTGTATATCTTTATTCACGAATAAGGACGATAGAACATTTAAGGGTGACTGTAGTATTCATAAGATCCTTAGGTACCTCTGCGGCTGAAAAGGAGATGCTGTTAAATCACTTTTATCCATAGTTTTATGCCATACTGTTAACGTACCTGTGTCTGTTTTTATAGCACTCTGTTATTTTATCTTTACCAGAGGCTTAGGCAGTCATCCCGTGCCGAGATGCTTACTAGAAAAAGACCATTGACATCCTCTCAGACGAGTGTCAAATTGCACCAGACACAAATGACACATTATCCTAATGATACTCGACACGACAACCCAACTTCATTTGGGCTCTTGTCACACTATCCAGATTCTGCTGTGGTGTGCACTAAGCGATTTTATCCAGCTGAGGGCCGAGTTCCCGGATAGAAGAGATGTCTCCGTCGATGAACATTCCGTCCAGAAACGAGAGCTAATCGTCAGCTGGAAAAAAAATTTCATGCGCTTGCCAAAACAAAATCTAAACTTGCTTTGGTTCTCAACTTGTGGGCTGTGAGCCCCCTTGTGGGCCACAGAGTCCCATAAGTGGGTCCACACACCGAAATCTAGTGGGAGTTAATGGTTACAAGACGATTTGATTTGGTGTTGACAAGTGCTCCTCTCCGGGAGGCCAAAGAAGAACAGCAATACATAAGAGTATGTAATACAAACGGAAACAGGTTGAGAACCCATGAATGTCTAGTAGTCCATGACATTCAAAATGTTCAAGTTACCCTCTCCAGGAGTCTAAAGAAGAATAGCAATACATAGGAGTATGGTATACAAAGGGAAACAGGTTGAGAATCCATGAATTCTAGTGTTCCATGCCATTCCAGGTGTTCCTTGAATCCCTTAGCGATATATCTCTAGTCCTTCTTCACTGAGGTTGTCCTTTGTGTGTTGCAGGCACGGGAGGACACTCGAGGCTAGAGGACGACCTGCGAGCGTGGAGGTAAGATCACCCTCAAGAGGTGTGTCCTTGAGGCCTTAGGCCAGCTCTTCGTCCTTGCTTCCTCCAGGAAGGTTCTCTGCCTTGCAGACCTCTTAGTTAACCCCAGAAGAGATTATGCCTCACATGAGGAGCGGGTGGACCCCATTGCGAAGGTAGGGTCTCGATTTCTCGAGATTCTGTTCAGCCTGGATGCCGCCCGCTTCACATGTGACAGAACCTCCCTGGCGCTAGCTGGGCGGCATCTGTGAAGTATGACACTATTAATCAAAATGCGATCAGGTCATTCAGGGCCAGAAGAGAGGTCATAGTGTCATGAGTGTTGACGCGTCCTTCACCGTAGTCGGGGCACTTCCTTGGTCTCCGTGGATGGTAAAGGTTCCTGAGAATTCCAACAGAAGCTTCCTTCCCCTAGAGGCCGACCCTTCTCCCCCGGGGATTCCTTGACTTGTAGAGCTAATTCCCCCCAAAGAGTACTATAAACTGGAGCTCACGAAGGGGATTGTAGTAATAACGTGTAGCAATGTTCTCAAATGAGTGTATGTGTGCCTGCATGTGTGTATGCGTGTGTGTGTGTGTGTGTGTGTGTGTGTGTGTGTGTGTGTGTGTGTGTGTGTGTGTGTGTGTGTGTGTGTGCGTGTGCGTGTGTGTGCGTGCACTCTCGCTCAGCCTCACTAAAACAGAATATCACCACATTAAGTCCCGTAACATCCAAACGAGCTCCAGGATATGGTATCTATGGGTGAAGATTAGCCCCTACGGGAGGGTGGGTGGTGGGAGGGGGGGAGGGGGAATGCTCTAAATAAACTGGAGGACACGAAATGAAAATAATCCCTTCAATCCTGTGGCCAGAGACTTCTAATCAATTGCAGAGGACCGGGTCCACGGGTGTGAAGGTCATGTTCACAGGTCGAGACCCACTTCACGTACCAATTACCCCGGGGAACGACCCCCCTCAGATCGTCTGATGCCAGCCAGAATAAAGTATCTAAAGGACGTCACCGTGTCAGAAGGGGTAGAAAAGGGGTTATGGGTCAGAGGATGGAAGGGTAGAAAGTGGTAGATGGATATCGTTTCCAGGGGAAGGTAGAAGATAGAAGTTGAGGTAGGTAGATGGATGGATTTCGCTCCCCCGTGAGGATCTGGGTCCTGTCACCGAAGACAGGATCCCATGCTTGATCGGGGTGCCCTCCCCCCCTCCTCCCCACCCACCCCCTTAGCTGGAGGCATGACACGATGCGTCGCTAGAAAGGGTCACTGTGGGAGGTAAACTAACCTAGTTTGATGATAGGATCTTCCTCACGACCCAAAAAAAAAAAAAAGTATCTTTACTCCCTGTGACGTCATCTGGAAGTCTTCTGCTTCTCCTGGCTTCGAGTTCCGATGTTATAACAAAAAAATATTTGTATTACACAAGTGAATTCTCCACTTATTAACGCGTAAGACTCAAGGACCAATGAGAAGCCGCGACTATAGTATGACGTCATCAGAGGTGTGAGTAGGCAGACCTTCTCTCTGTGGGCCAGACTCTTAGCCAGAGGTGGAGGGCGCGTTTTGGGTCGTGAAAGGATAGAAGCGCTGGAAAGTAGAATCCATAACATCAACAACAAGCCCCCTACCCGCCCGTAACCCATATAATGATAGAAACATGGCTAGAATATCAACCTAAAATTCTCGTGTATTTTTTTCTCAAGCAATACTTCTATTTAAGATCAACCAGTTCTCAGTTCTTGTTTACATAGAATAATTACATTAACCGTATCTGACATGCATACGAAAGTGTATATTGCTATGTTTGTATATGTTTGTACATTCAATTTCATATGAAAAAAAAAGTCTTGAATGCTGTCATTTATTATTTCTGAAGTGTAGTTAGATGAAATTGATTTTGTTGAAGGTAAGCGTCTCAGCTTGGGTTTAAGGATACATTGTGCTATGAATATTACGGTTTAATTCACAGATTAACATCATTTGATAATAACATAGCCATAGGCAGAATCTGAGAATAGCTTCACAAAATGTCCTTTTTTCAAAATACTTTGTAAATAAAGAATCGCCATTTTCTAATTGCGTAATTTCAATGGCTGATACCGGATTACTGTTTGTTTTATCTTTTAGAATATAATCATGAACGCCATGTTATATTATATAGATCATAACAAGAATACTGTACAGTATTTCAAAAGGGAAAAAAGTAGTTAAGTTACCCCGTAATAATGTTCAAAGAGAACTAAAAGGTTGGTATAGAAAATGTGTATTGTAAGGTATGACTATACTACTTTAAATTTCGTGTCGATGCCTCCATCTATTTATTCTGTACTATTCTTGTCTGGCATTTAATGTTGCATCAAACTAACTTCCTCATTTCTCACATCCTTTAAAAAATAATGTGAATGCAATGACATGGACGTAGTGATTTTTTAATTAGATTAGATTGACGATGGGTTAAAATATTAGCTGATTGTCGATGGCTCGACAACGCCATGTTCTTGTTTTGTATTCTTAATTCTTCAGACTATTTTTCTCACTTGTGGGACTTTTTCTCAACTGGTCTGGGAATGATGTAGGAGTTAACTTTTTTGTGGTTTAGGTTTAATCTGCTTGTTAATGTTTTTTCTGACCATGTAAGACAGTTCTGGCTGACTGGCCAGATGTCTTCAGAGCTCGAGCACTGGGAGATGTTCATTTCTCTCTTACTCTGGAGGGAGGGGGAGTGGAGGGGGAAGTCACTGGTCTAACCATTATACTTCCATTAACTTGACACCCATTTCACACAACTAGTTTTAGAATAAAGTTACCTAACTGGTTCACAAACTAGATCAAATCATTCGTATCAAATTTTAACCATATTATAGAGGAAGATTTTTTATTTTCAATCACCGACCACTTCCTCTCGTTTGGTGTCACTTACCGGGTGCCAAGTGAAGAAAGAGGAGGAAGGGGGTGCCACGTGGAGTGCCAGATAGTGCCACTGCCCCCCTCCCCCCTCGCCCAGACCCCCCTCCTCCCTCCTATTGCCACGCTCGCCCCCCCCCCCCTGACATGATCTTCGTCTTCTTCCCTCTCGGTGCTCATTGGCTGGTCGGTGCAACCAATGACGTGGGCCCCACCCCCCCCCCACACACACACCCCACTACCCCCCTGTGGACGGTCTTGGTGTTGGATGTTGCCTGCTCCTTCCTTCCCTCCTTCCTTCCTTCCTTCCTTCCTTCCCTCCTTCCTTCCTTCCTTCCCTCCTTCCTTCCCTTCTTCCTTCCCTCCTTCCCTCATTCTTTCCTTCCCTCCTTCCTTCCTTCCTTCCCTCCTTCCTTCCTTCCCTCCTTCCTTCCTTCCTTTCTTCCTTCCTTCCTTCCTTCCCTCCTTCCCTCCTTCCTTCCTTCCTTCCTTCCCTCCTTCCTTCCTTCCCTTCTTTCTTCCTTCCTTCCTTCCCTCCCTCCTTCCCTCCTCCCTTCCTTCCTTCCGTCCTTCCTTCTCTCCTCCATTCATTCATTCATTCATTCTCTCTTTCCATCATTCCCTCCTCATCCCTCTCCCTCACTCCCTCCCTCTCTCCCTTTCCCTCTCCCTTTCTCCCCCTCCCTCCCTCTCCCTCCCTCCCTTCCTTTCACTCCCTCACCTCTTCCTCCCTTCCTCTCCCTCCCTCCCCTCTCCCTCCCTCCTTTCCCTTTCGTCTTTCTTCCCTTCCCTTCTCTACGTCCCTTTCTCCCTTCCCGTCTCCCTCCCTCCCCTCTCCCTCCCTCTCTCCCTCCCTCCCCTCTCCCTCCCTCCCTCCCTCCCTCCCCCTCCCTCCCTCCCTCCCTCCCTCCCCTCTCCCTCCCTCCTTTCCCTTCCATCTTCCTTCCCTCTTGCCTTCCTCAACTCTGCCCTCCTTTCCTTTCTTCTATTTCCCCCTCCTTTCCTCCTTTCTACTCTGCCTTCCCTTCCATCTTTCCTCTCCCTTTCCTCCCCTTTTTATTTCCCTCCTTTTTGTCCCTCCTTCCTTCATTTCCTCCATGTTCCTTTCCTTCATGTTCCTTTCCTCCATGTTCCTCTCCTTCATGTTCCTTTCCTCCATGTTCCTTTCTTTCATGTTCCTTTCTTCCATATTCCTTCCTACATGTTCCTTTCCTCCATGTCCCTTTCCTCCATGTCCCTATCCTCCATATTCCTTTCCTCCATGTCCCTTTCCTCCATGTTCCTTTCCTCCGTGCTCCTTTCCTCCATGTTCCTTTCCTCCGTGTTCCTTTCCTCCATGTTCCTTTCCTCCATGTTCCTTTCCTTCATGTTCCTTTCCTCCGTGTTACTTTCCTCCGTGTTCCTTTCCTCCATGTTCCTTTCCTCCGTGTTCCTTTCCTCCGTGTTCTTTTCCTCCATGTTCCATTCCTCCATGTTCCTTTCCTCCATGTTCCTTTCCTCCATGTTCATTTCCTCCATATCCCTATCCTCCATGTTCCTTTCCTCCACGTTCCTTTCCTCCATGTCCCTTTCCTCCATGTTCCTTTCCTCCGTGTTCCTTTCCTCCATGTTCCATTCCTCCATATACCTTTCCTCCATGTTCCTTTCCTCCATGTTCCTTTCCTCCACGTTCATTTCCTCCGTGTTCCTTTCCTCCATGTCCCTTTCCTCCATGTTCCTTTCCTCCGTGTCCATTTCCTCCATGTTCCTTTCCTCCATGTTCGTTTCTTCCATGTTCCTTTCCTCCATGTTCCTTTCCTCCATTTTCATTTACTCCGTGTTCCTTTCCTCCATGTTCCTTTCCTCCATGTCCCTTTCCTCCATGTTCATTTCCTCCGTGTCCATTTCTTCCATGTTCCTTTCCTCCATGTTCCTTTCCTCCATGTTCCTTTCCTCCATGTCCCTTTCCTCCATGTTCATTTCCTCCGTGTCCATTTCCTCCATGTCCCTTTCCTCCATGTTCCTTTCCTCCATGTTCCTTTCCCCCGTGTTCCTTTCCTCCATGTTCCATTCCTCCATGTTCCTTTCCTCCATGTTTCTTTCCTCCGTGTTCCTTTCCTCCATGTCCCTTTCCCCCGTGTTCCTTTCCTCCATGTTCCATTCCTCCATGTTCCTTTCCTCCATGTTCCTTTCCTCCATGTTCCTTTCCTCCATGTTCCTTTCCTCCATGTTCCTTTCCTCCATGTTCCTTTCCTCCATGTTCCTTTCCTCCATGTTCCTTTCCTCCATGTTCCTTTCCTCCATGTTCCTTTCCTCCACGTTCCTTTCCTCCATGTCCCTTTCCTCCGTGTTCCTTTCCTTTCTCCTTCTTATTCTGCCCTTCTTGGTTCTATGTTGCGCGTCTTCCTTTCCCATTTCCCGTCCTCCTTTTCCTCCTCTCCTCCCCTTCTCCCTCCTCCTCCTCCTCCCCTCCTCTCTTTTTACCCGTTACCGCTCCATCCTCTCCTCTGTGACCTCTGTCCTTCTCTTTTCCTCCACTCTCTCCCTTTCCTCCCCATGTCATTCCCCTCCGCCCCTCTCTCTATCTCCCTTTCAACTTTCTCTTCCTCACTTTCCCTTCCTCTTTCCCTCTCTCTTTCCCTCTCCTCTTTTTTCCTTTTTTTCTCTCTTTCCCTCTCACTCTCTTCTCTCTCTCTCTCTTTCTCTCTCTCTCTCTCTCTCTCTCTCTCTCTCTCTCTCTCTCTCTCTCTCTCTCTCTCTCTCTCTCTCTCTCTCTCTCTCTCTCTCTTCTTTTTTCTTTCCCTTCATTCCGTTTTCTTCCTCCCTTCTTCTTTCCCTCTTTCTCTATGCCCTTTCCTCTCCCTATCTTATCTCTCGCTCCCTCCTCCTCTTCTCCTTTTCCTCTCTTTCTTCCTTCCTTTCTTCCCTTTCTTCTCCGTCCCCAACTCTCCCGCCTTTCTTCTCCTCTCTCCATTCTCTCTCTCTTCCTCTCTCCTGTTTCCTCGCTCCCCCAACACTCTCTCTCCTTTCTTCTTCCTACCATTTCCTCTCTCTTTATTTCTCCTTCCTCTCTCTCTCCTCTCCTTCTTCCTCCAACGCTCTCCTCTCCTCTTCCTGCCATTTTCTCTTTCTTCTTCTTCTTCTTCTTCTTCTTCTTCTTCTTCTTCTTCTTCGTCTTCATCTTCTTCTTCCTCTTCTTCTTCTTCTTCTTCCTCTTCTTCTTCTTCTCCTTCTTCTTCTTCTTCTTCTTCTTCTTCTTCTTCCTCTTCTTCTTCTTCTTCTTCTTCCTTTCTCTCTCTCCTCCCCTTCCTCCCCTGGGCCTGGCCCCCCGCCCGGCGTGTTGACCCGCCACCGCCCCCCCCCCCGCCCCGCCCCGCCCCGGTCCCTTGCAATCGTCCGGGGCTGCGCAGTAGGGGCAGGGAGAATCCGGGCGAACTTCTGGGGCCCGGACAGGTGGTGCCAAAAGCCTACTTGGCTATTATCACAGGTAGGTGGAGCTGCTACTGCTGCTGCTGCTGCTGCTGTTGCTCTTGGTTGGATCTTGCATTGTGATTTTATTCACTTATTTATTCTTTTATTGATTTTTTTTTTTTTTTTTTTTTTTGCATGTGGATATGTCAACTGACATTCTTTTTATCGTTGTTTTTCTTGCATGTGGATATTGCATGAAGTGGCTCGATATTTTTTTTTTTTTTTTTTTTTTTTTTTTGCATGTGGCACCCGTGAACGTATAGTGAATCTTGCATGCATAATTTGTCGAAACGTTACCTGAACGTTTCGTGAACGTTCCCTGATTGGCTTGCATGAATTCAGCCTGAGGCACTGAAATCGCACCCATTTCACCTTTCCCTCGTTTGCACCCCACACCCACCTGCCACCACCTCCCTCCCTCCCCCACACTCCCCCACCGTGACCCAGTGCATCTTGGAAGTCATGACCGTGAGGAATCTTCCATCGTTGAGTCGTGGAAAACGTTTCATCTTCCACCATCGGGGCCGCACCCACAAACGTACCTATCTCCACTCGAACGTTTGTTGTCCATTAACCTCCGTTTTCTGTCCCCATTACCTCCGTTTTCTGTTACCTTCAGAAGCATGTTGACACGCTGCTCTTATCGTTATGGTAAGAGTGTCTAGGTACCCTTCTCCTCGCCACACCATAGTCTCCAACTCCTTCGTGAAGTTACAAGCATGTCCACTTTTACCTCCATTTTCATTCCCTTTTTTTCTTTTTTCTTTCTTTTTTTTTTCTTTTCGTTCTCGTGTCGCCCATGTTGTTCAGTATGTACAACCAAAGTGACCTACCCTCCCTCAGCTCCCCGTAGAGCCTCGGTCTTGTCCCAAAGTGGAAGGGAAAACGTTGAGCTTACGCAAGAGGAAGAGACCACTTCCTCCTCTTCCTCCTCTTCCTCATCTTCCTCCTCCTCTTCCTCTTCCTCTTGCCGCTTCCCAACCTCATCGGAAAGCGTCCAGGGAGACGCCTTGCTATCGTGCCATCTACGAGCTCATTCTATTTATCGGTTCAACATCCAAAATGGCGGACATCCAAACTGGACCCAAAATATTCGCCAGAACTGGGGAAATATATCTCCCATTGGTGAATATTTGTTATGGTTCTCTAAACAGTAGTTCCTAGAATTATTATTATTGTAAAAAAAAGATTGTATAGATACAACTAAAGATTTTATTTGTTTTGGTAAATGGTGGGACAGATTTGGGTGTCCATATAAGTACAATTGGCGTCATTTATAGGTACTGCAGTGGCTAGCGTCCTTTGCAAAGCTGAAAATTGTACATCAAACATTTACGATTAGAAGATATATGATATCGTAAATGCCCCCGCCCATGTCGTAAGTTTACGCCCATCCTAAAGAGACACGCCCCTCGCACCTTAGCCACTGAAGTACCATAGACATGTAGGCGACTGCACAGTCGGCACAAAAAGATTTTGAAGAAAAAAAAAAGACATTGAAGAAGAACGTCAAAATAATGTGGTCACATGCAACGATGCTGAAATTCATGAAAGACATTTTCCCATCATCAACTTCAGGCGTTTCACATATTTTTCTGCCGACTGTGACGGATACAGGCCTTCCTCTTCCTCCTCCTCCTCTTCCTCCTCCTCCTCCTCTTCCTCTTCTTCCTCATCCACAGTTTCTTAGATCCAGGTTCTCATGATTTCCTGAATACAGACATGCATAAACACAGGCATGCATACGGGTATGCATACACACATGCACACATACATGATAAGATAAATTGGAGAGTAGGAAACGGGACCCGACGAGCGTTGCTCCTTTCCTGTATGCTACAACTAAGCAAATACAATTAAGTAAACACGTTCACACGCACACACACACACACACACACACACGCACATATACGTACACATGTATGTCTCTGGCTTTCCTGTACGTACACTTCATCATCAAAACCAAAACTCAAAATTGATTGGATAACCTGAGGATCGTTGGCGGCTGCTTTGGGGCCGCGGGTTTCCGGTCAGTGAAACTCGAGCCAACAGTTGCTTTTACCACGACAGCAAGTGTAGGTGAAAGGTGCATTATCATGATCTAATTTTAAAATTCTGTAGAACCTCACCGATTGTTTCTTTGTACAAGAATTCTTGTTTCAGATTTGTTCTCGTACATTTACTAAAAGGAAAGCAAGTGTTTAAACAAGTACTAGGGAGTTTAGATTTCAGGACAACATGTGATGTCAATGTCACGTCAATGTGACGTCGAGACGTCACTGGAAGAAGCTGTGACCTTACTAGTAGGAATATCTAAAACACCCATTAAATCCCCAATTTAGCGATGACTAAATATATTTTGGAATAAAAAATATATTCCACGTTTTCCAATTTAAGCTTTATGTGTGTAATAAAGATGCCAAAGGAATTGAAGTTTATATATGCTTTTTTGTTTTTGAATCGAATTTGCTATTGACTTGGTGAACACTTATTGAGATTTATATATTCTCCTTTCACGTTGACTGCTCTAGATAGTTTCAAAAGCACCTTTTCATTATTCTTACGCTTTGCACTTTCATTTTTTTTCTAAATAGAAACACATTCTTTTATCGAACGCTTCTATGCAGCACCGCTTCATATTATAATTGCAAGTCTCAGTGTGTAAATAAATACATAGACATTAATGGACAACTACATCGTATGTGTTTGTATACTTTGGAACACAGCAAACACATCCGTCAGCCTACAAGCAAACACACATACACACACACACACACACACACACACACACACACACACACACACATATATATATATATATATATATATATACATATATATATGTACATATATATATACATACATATATATATATAATATATATATATATGTATATATATATATATATATGTGTGTATGCATGAGAAATCACATAAACTCGTGATTCTAAACATGCAAAAAAAACAAGGAAAATAATAAGATTATGACCAAGTGCTTTCATCTATTTACACATCTTCAGGGTATCCTGAAGATGTCTAAATAGACAAAAGCACTCAGTCATCATTTGATCATATTCCTTGGTGGGTTTTTCTGCATATATACAGTATATATATATATATATATATATATATATATATATATATATATATATATATATACATATACATATATATATATATATACATATACATATACATATGTGTTTATATACATATACACACGTAGTTTATTTGGTCATATATATACATTTAGCAAGTCTTAGCCTTCCACTATGTAGATTCATTTGATCTTTCTCTAACTTACATCACTGAAATCTTTACTCTCGACTTTCGAATCTTGAAAAAAATTGTGCCTCTATATATACTTTTTGAGGGTGGAAGGAATATACCATTTTCTTTTCTTTTTTTTTCTTTTTTTCTTTTTCTGTAATTCTTCTCGTTGCGTCACAGATGACTTCAGCCTCGGGGAGATTCAGCTCGGGCTTCAGATGACCAAAGGCCAAGTCCAGCTGGAGGTCCACATGGCCAGCAATCTCCCCACCGCCGCCACGGGACAACCGCCAGGCAAGTGATTTCCCAGGGTCGCGGTCTATAACTGGGGGTCGCGGTCCATAATTGTTTACCATACTGGGGGTCGCGGTCCATAGGTGTCTCCCATACTGAGGGTCGCGGTCCACAACTGTCTTCCATACTGGGGGTCGTGGGCCACAGGTGTTTACCATACTAGGGGTCGCGGTCCACAGGCGTCTTCCATACTGGGGGTCGTGGGCCACAGGTGTTTACCATACTGGGGGTCGCGATCCTTGAGTGTTTCTTTCGGAACGGGGGTCGCGATTCTTAATTTTTTTCAGAGACGGGGTCGTGGTTACTGGGTGGTCTTTCAGATTGGGGGTCCCGGTCCCTAGGTTGATTTCAAACAAGGGTCACGGTCCCTATGTTGTTTTCCAAACCAGGGGTCGCGGTACCTAAGTTACCAGAGTGGAAGGTCGCGTTCACTTTTTTTTTTTTTTTCAGATTGGGGATCATGATCCCTTGGATGTTTTTCAGATCGTGGGTCGCGGTCCCTGGGTTGTTTTTCAGACAGTGGGCCGCAATCGCTAGGTGGGTTTCAGAACTAAGTTTGTAATGTGGGGTTAGATTTGTTCCATCGGTAGACGGCTTGTAGACATTAATCCGTGCTCACACTATGTCTGGACAGATTTCTTTATGTCT
>NC_134785.1:11438017-11483017 GCF_046742065.1 Oratosquilla oratoria
TCGACTCTGTCAAGCCTGTAGCGTTCTATCACATTTCTTTAAAAGTTAACGTGTCTTACATATTTCCGTTCATTCTGATGCCTGACGTAGTTATTCAGCTGAAGAGAACGAAAGTTTCTGAACGAAGGAATTTTTCTTTTTCTCAGTAGGTTGACCTTTTACCTGAATAAGATCGTTTGGCTTTGGAAAAGAACGGAAACCGTAAGAGCGTCGACCCGTTTAAGACGCCGCCATGTTGGCCTGTTTCCTTTTCAAGACTGTTAAAGAATCTATTGGGACTTCCGTGGTTCCCCAAACCTTTCTACCGTTCACCTCATCCGTTCTTCTGGTATGGACGTTCCTTGATCGTTTTCGCTCTTTCGCGCGATCCTGCGACAACGTAGTAAGCGTATTACCTGCGCGGCGAGGAGATTGGGTAGGTGGGCAGGAATGGCTGGAGATGGTCGTGTTGCAGACCAATAGGCAAAGGCTCTTTGCTTGTTATGTCGTTTTCTAAAAACTGTCGTGGAATTAAGATTTTTTTCATCTCATTGTATGCCTTGGTTTTGACATTATACTTTAACAAGTCTGAGGTGATTTTATATATTTATTTATTCATTTATTACGTTATTCGTTTATTTGTTTATTCGTTCGTCTATGTTTTTATTTACATTTGTATTTTGCCAGTGCACAATCTTGCAGTGCCCTCGACACAATAGTAAGCCGAGCTAGTAAGAAAAGTAGTCCTCTATTGCTGCAGCACGATCAGATGTCAACATGCTACTTTCCAGATGGTTGACCACGAATCTGCCAGCTCTCAAACAGCTGGTGGAACGTTTCACCACCTAGGCTGTTCCCAAATGATTACTCTTCAACGCACAAATCTTTTCTCGTACGTGTATTTCTGTGTGTTTTTAATACTCTACACACACACACATCCCGTGTGTAACTGCGTGTTTATAGTAATTTAACTTTACCACATCTACGTGTGTGATGACATTGGCATGAGCAAATGGACGCCAATTCATTCATTACTTCATTACAATGAGTGATTGTTTTCTCACATCACCCTCCCACCACCCTTCATGCAGTCAGACACTTGATCATTCCATCTGCCTTAGATGAACTTTCTTGAGGAAATCTGAAAGATGAGGAAATTGACGGCTTTCTTCCCAATAGCTTTAGAAGTTGTTTTTAGCTTAGCAAAGCCCCATCCCGTGGCACGAATTACGAGTGAATTGATTCAGCATTTGACAATCGTCGCTTGGATGGCATTCGACAATCTAAGCACTGGTTCGTAGTTAACAATCGACATGCTTTTGTTTTTGTTTTGTTTTAAGGTCCGAGGAGTAGATTACTTTTTTTTCTTTTTTTGGTTACAGGCGAGTAAATTATTTAGCACAAGACAATCAGTCGACGCCTCTAATCAGGTCAGTTCTCCATGATGAAACGAAATAATGTCAGTCTGTGGGCAGTAACAACAACAATATGCTAGATATTATGACGTGATTTCCTTACGCGAGAAAAGTATTATGTATCAACTGACAGACACGCCAGACCACATAAAGATTTCACCCAAAATTTACGTTTCCTTTCAAGAACAAGAACAAAATAATAATTTCCTCAAATCATTTTAAAGGAAAAGTTGAAGAGCAGGAATTAGTAGCTATGTATTGTACTCCAACAATGGAACCAAATCCTACACAGCGATTCTTGGACCGGAATCCCGAACATGCGACATGACGTCATAGACCTTGACGTAGTCGCTTTTAACACGCAGCTTCAAAACGTCAAGATCTTTTTTAATAAATTTACACCTAAATCATCTAGAATAAGTCCCACCTATGTTACCCTAGGAACTGTACATTCTAAAAATATGTAATATTTTATACATCCATGTAATCATCTTGCATTCCTTATATTGCACAATTCTTTTGCATTTTTTCGTTTTCTTAGAAGTATTTGATCATTGTTTCTTTTATATAACTCTCACAACTTTTTCTCTATCCATCATCTGAACGCTGTTGTTTCTATTCCCTTTTATTCTCGTTGTTCTTTTTCTTTGGCCAATTTTCAACTTCATTCTGAACCTACTCTACCTCTCTCCCTCCTGCCAAGAAAGGAGGAGATTTCCATGCAGAAAACACTCACGATCTCTCACTTTCAAAACATCGTACGTATATGATGACGTGAGAGTTTTCCCGTGAGTGTGTCTGCTCTACTGTGTGTGTGTGAGAGAGAGAGCGAGAGAGAGAGACAGACTATGCAAGTATGTGCGCGTGCCTATGTGTGCGTGTCTATGATTATGTGTGCGTTTACATATATATGTATATTTGTATGTATACATACGTGCGTACGTGTGTGTGTGTGTGTGCGTGTCCTAACTCGAGAAGAGGTGTCTGTTAACTTACACGTGCGGTATGGCGATATTGAAGATTCGCCAGGTTTGTGGCCTAACTAGCCAAGGGGAATTTATGCTTATTTCGGGGTTTTTAACCCTACGCACCGTGTCGTGTGTGCCTGATGTTCGGCGTGTCAAGTAGCGTGTCATATGCCTGGCACAAGATTTGGTCACTGTTTATATACAGGACCGCGTGTGTAACATTATGTGTAGGCTTGTGCATATGCATACATCACTGCGTGTAGGATATCTTATACTTATGCTTCACCATTTCCAGTAGGGTTATATATATGTATACATTTTGGCGTATGGTTGTGCACAAAGGTGTAATAGGTCGTGTAGGTTTGCACATAATAATTGTACCTATATATAGATTTTGTACACGTCCATGTATTACTCAAAGTATGTTTGTACACGCGTTTCAGCTCCTTTATAGTTGCTGCGGACTGTACATCTTCTTTTGTGGCATTCGCCGGGGGGAGATTTCATTCTTCCAAGGAGGGACCCCGGACTGAAGAGGGTCTGTATAGCTTGCGACCCCAATCAGAATGGATTGGGGTCCCTCTTCGAATGAGTTGTGAAGTGGCTCGGCGCTCGCCATAATAAAGAATGTAAAGTCCATAGCGGCAGGGATGAAGGTAGCGAATGCCTGCTCAATGCACGTTTGTTAGCTTGCTACATTGGGTGTCACTTGTTCGTATGTGGACGTATTATGTCACCTTAAGTTTAGTTTCTACTACCTATATGTATATACGATTATGTTGTGTGTATTTGTGCGTTTGTACTTGTGTACGCGTTAGTGTGAGAGTCTTTGTGTGTGTGTGTGTGTGTGTGTGTGTGTGTGTGTGTGTGTGTGTGTGTGTGTGTGTGTGTGTGTGTGTGTGTGTGTGTGTGTGTGTGTGAATTAGTGTATATGTGTCCTTATATCCATATCAGCCAATGCCTATGTAGCTGTCTGTTTCTATAACTGTGTGGACACTTTCGTTTGTGTGCAAAGCGTCTAAGGTATGACAACTTTTCCTAAGGGTGCAAGTGTACTTATGTATCAGAAACACGTTCTGTCAGCCTTCGAATTCCCGTAGCCCCTCCTGAATATACGAAAACAATGACACTTTCAAGGTGCTGTTTCAGGAATGAAATCCTATTCGTGAAAATTCCAGTTTTTTTCTTAGTGAATTTATGATAAAAAGGCATGTCTTTTCTAATTGGAATTTTCAGTTTTGTTTCAGTAAATTCAGGAGTGGTGCCAGCATTTAGGGTGATGATTTCTCACCTGCACTAGTACCACTAGTAGTCTACTTGCTATCCCAGAGAACAGATGGCGTCTTGGTAAATGCCCGATTTGACTAGACATTGACCGGTGAATAGTTGAAATGCCCAGTCGATTCGTGAAACTTCTATTCAGCTTGTTCATCCAATTTTCAAAATCAGTCAGAACTTTGTTCTCTATCTTCTTTGACTATTGACAATTTGGTGGTGAAATGTACACACAGACGCACACCCATGTGTACATCCATGTACACATGTGGATGTAGTCTTTTGTGTGAACGTCCACACACTTTTGAGTGTGACTGTGTGCGTGTGTGTGTGAGAGACTTCATGGTCTTGGATCACGTGCTGAACTCGTGATCGACAGTTGTTACCCTCATGGATGAGAGCTCTGATTCTACACACATTACACATCTATCCCCTTGATCAAAGGGAGTGTGTGTGTGTATGTGTATGTATGTGTACGTGTGTACGTGTGTGTACGTGTGTTTGTGTATGTACGTGTGTGTGTGTTTTCTCTTTGTTTACTTACTGCCACAGCTGGTTCTGTCTTACACACCAAGTGAATCTTCGCTTACTCGGGGGGAGGAGGTGGAAGAGAAGACGGGGGCGGACATTTCTTCCGACAATAACCAGCGCTTCTATCCTTAAGGACAAAATCCCACCGGAGAGGCGGAGTCTCCCAGAGGTGGTCAAAGAGAGATTTAAGAAGGGCAGCAGAAAATAAAGAAAGAAAACGGAAGTTTCAATTACAATTTATTTTCATAAGTGGAGAAGGAAGGGGAAGGACCTGGAGAAGGCAAATAAGGAGAGGCACTGATGATGGGTGTGTGTGTGTGTGTGTGTGTGTGTGTGTGTGTGTGTGTGTGTGTGTGTGTGTGTGTGTGTGTGTGTGTGTGTGTGTGTGTGTATGTGTGTGGAGGAGGAAAAGGATGGAAAGGTGGCGAAAGAACAGAGAATTATGAAAAAAAATCAAAGATCAGAGTAGAAACAGACGAAGAAGGAGGTGCAAGAAAGAGGAAGAGGAAGAAAACAAATGAAAAGGAAATTCTAGAAAAAGAGAGAAAGAGAGAGAGAAGGAAATCAAAACGAGAAGAGAAAAGTCTGGATAAAAAGAGTCCATCAGAGAGAAAAACTATTGAGAATGGGGAAGAGTGGGACGGGGGAGGGGGAGAGGGTGAATGAGGAGTAGATGAAGGATACAGATAGATTGTTTGAACACCTTAAACAGGGTGGCGTACCTTAGACACTTTGTCCTGGCGAAGAACGAGTGATTTTTTATGAATCTGAGAAGACGGACACTGACCTGAAGGAACCAGAACAAGACCGAGACCCCATATGGTCCTATTAACTTCATAAAAATCATTCATTATCACCCAGAACAAAGACTATAAAGAGTAGCATTGTGGTGAAAAAATGAATTTATATATTTCTTTTTAATTAAAGGATATTGTTGAAGAGATCAATTGAGGATTTCACACCACGCTCATGTTACTGCACTGGTAGCCCCTTCCGAGGCGTTACACCAACCGTGACGTCATACAGTGACGTCACACCGTACCCTCTCGAAGGACATCCTGTGTGACCTTACAGGAACTGAGCCTTACTGCAGAGCGGACGAGAAACAGAATGTCCTTAGGTACCAGGTCCTTCCCCCGAGTCCCCTAAGGTCGCCACCCTGACGTCATAATACGTGACGTCATTGAGACGTCACAAGGCCGTTTTCTGTGGATGTCAGGTCATTGAAGGTGCTGCCGGGCGACCTTAGGGCATCGGAAGAAAGAGTCGGGATCTCTAACCTCCAAGTCCTCTTCCTCCTCCTCCTCCTCCTCTTCCTCTTCCTCTTCCTCTTTCTCTTCTTCCTCCTCCTCTTCCTCCCCTTCCTCTTCTCCTCTTCTTCTTCCTCTTCCTCCTCTTCCTCCTCTTCCTCCTCTTCCTCCTCCTCCTCTTCCTCCTCTTCCTACTCCTCCTCTACCTCCTCTTCCTCCCCCTCTTCCTCCTCTTCCTACTCCTCTTCCTCCTCCTCTTCCTCCTCCTCTTCCTCCTCTACCTCACTCCACCTAATCCACATTATATTTCTCCTCTTCCTTCTCTAACTCCTCTTTCTCCTCCTCCTCCTCCTCCTCTACATATTCCCCTCTCCCGTTTTTATCAAGTATTTCCTCTCTCCTCAATACTTCTCCACTGCCTGTACTCTCTCTCTCTCTCTCTCTCTCTCTCTCTCTCTCTCTCTCTCTCTCTCTCTCTCTCTCTCTCTCTCTCTCTCTCTCTCTCTCTCTCTCTCTCTCTCTCTCTCTCTCTCTCTCTCTCTCTCTCCTGTCTTCTCGTCGTCTCACTGGTGTATTAGGTTCTGTGTCGTCTTCGCTTGGCTATGGACCAAAAGGTCCCTCGCTTGTTTGTTCTCCTGCTGTGTTCTTATGAAGATGCCTTTCTTGCCCATTCGCCTCTGGGGGGTCAGTTGTCCGCTGTGCCCCCAGAGGGACATCACCGCTAACACCACCACCACCACCATCATTATCACCTTCAACCCTTTCCCTATAATGGCTGTCGAACTCCGAAAATTCTGTCCTGGCTCGTATTGGGAGGGTTTTTATTTGGATAAGGGGGACGGGGGACGGGGGATGGGGGGGAAGGGGGGCTTTGGAACGAATGGGGGAAGGGGGGGATAGTCCCGAGTGTTCCTCCTTCCCCACCAACCCTACCCCAATCCCTCCCCCCCCCCCACAAATAAATAGTATCATACAACGCTGGCCAGAAGTAAAACTTTGGATGGAGTCGCGTAATGAACACTTTCAATACGGTGGTAAAACCTAAAGTTTATTTTTTATCCAATGGTTTCCCCCCCTCCCCTCCTCAGCGAGATTCTTCAGCCATGGGGAGCACTGACCCCCAAGTGGGGGGTCCCTATGATCCCCCCCCACATCACTAAGACAATATATTTTGCAAATATTTTTTCTGTAAGGTATGACACCGTATTGGAAGTGTTTTTCATAATATTTCTTTAAGTATGAAATTATTTTAATCAAACCAACACAATATATATATATATATATATATAAATATATATACATATATATATATATATATATATATATATATATATATATATATATATACATCCCTTACCATCTTCATCAGAGTTTAGTATAATTTAGCAAATTGAAAAATGTTTCATACCATAACAAACTCATTATCATCATCTGGGTTCTTCCCACAAAACAGTTTTTCTCATCAGTTATGTGACTGAGACTGAAAACACAAAGATTTTCAGTGTTTTTATATCCACGACTTGTGGTGTAAATACTGTGGATTATATGGTACGTTTTAATGTTTAATTGCATATAACTGAATGCTTTGTCAAGTACGTTGAGGTTACCAGCATTTTAATCACACTATTATGCATATTAATGTTGAATTATGGTCGGTTGTTTGCATAGAGAATATGTGTTTATTGTGAAAGATCATAACCACGATCTGATCCAACAACGTTCTCATTATCGAGGGCATTGTCGTACTAACTACTGTCATCGTCGTTAATGTTATCACAGTCATTGTCATTATCACCGTAGTTACCATCATCATCATCACCATCACTCCCACCATCATTATCACCATCAGCAACACCATCATTATCATCATTATTATGCGAATCTTCATTCTTATGTACTTGTGTTTACATAACGTATGTCATTTTCTTGAACCTTCATATGATGACGTCATGTCGTTGAATTCTCATCACTTCGCCATCATGGTAATACGATTTACTGTAAAAATCAGATTATCTTGGTATCACTAATCATTTCCTCTGCCACAGTATGTTTTGATAAGATGTTTTTTCACATTTCCTTATATGAAACTCATTTTGCTGCATTTCTTTTTTATCTTGGTAATAAAATGGCATGTTTGTCTTCGCCTTCTTTTCAAGGCTGCAGTTCTAAAATAAGATCATAAACTAAGAAAGGGAACGGTATATACGAATCAGTATATTGTGAAACAAAATTGACGACTGTAATATCTGATCTAGTGCTCTTGAAACATAGCGTATGATCGCATTTAAGTGTTACAATAGTATATGTTCCTTGAAGTTCGTGAGAAAGTTCTGATGGATTCTCAAGTTTATGTATAGAACGAGTTAGGTGACCGTACCTTACTTTGGCTGTACTAAATGTGTGAATGTGTACCTCCCCCCCCCTCTCTTGTTTCAAATATTAAGGACAAATAACTCGAGTATATATTACTTTAGATGTTTTACATATGTGAATAACAAAGCCTCACCTCTTGTTTATGATGTATAGAGAAAAGATTAGTCAAGCATATCTTACTTTTGGGTGTTTTACATGTTTGGACACAAACCGAGTCTCTTGTTTATATCTATTATTGTTATTTCTTATGAAACTTACCTCTCGTCACTTGGGAAGCCATGTGATCAGAATGAGAAACTCAGCTGGTACGACGATATGCTAATCTATTCATTACACCTTGGCCCATTAACTACCCAATTCCTTCGCTAACAGACCAATTCCATCTCCGCTACCCAGTTCCTCCGCTCTATGCACTTGCCTGCATTACTTTTTTTTTTTTTTTTTTTTTTTTTTTTTTTTCCTGTGGTCGTTCCCCAGGTCTCCTGTATCCCGTACCAAGTACCATTCCACCTCATTTTACATGTAGCACATGTAATACACACCTTTTTTTCTCACAACTGCCTGTGTGGTGCAAAGGCCTCATCTTACAAGACCCCCAGTCTGTGCGCTGGTAGCGTCATCTGAAGTCTTTTGGTCACCCATTCGCTTAGTTCTGGGTTCGAACCTCCACACTACCCTCCGATTCCCAGCAGATACTGTTGTTACTTGCCCCCCAACAGCCCAAGAAGCACATAGGGCAAAGGTGACGGCTTCGGCCGCAGCTACTTAGCGCCTCCTGGCGTATGGTCTTCACCTTATACACACTGTTACATGGTACACATTTCCCACCTTCACCTTAGCACCCTGAGCGTCTTACTCGCTCCTACACACACACGTCACTACCATGGGTCCGACCTTCCGTACCTCTAACCAGTGCTGCCGATGATAATAATTCTTGTTAATACGTGACGTCTTGAATTCCTATTTTCTAACGTTTTCTCAGACCATAGGAGGTCAACAGGTAAGGAACACATAATAGGTGAGACTTCCAATACACACATACACACACACACACACACACACACACACACACACACACACACACACACACACACACACACATATATATATATATATATATATATATATATATATATATATATATATATTAGGAACAGTATCCATAAATACAGCTGATGACGTAGAATGACGTCATGAATCAAGTCGCTTATGTTTACCACTATCAGTGGGCATTCTTCAAATCGGCAGCCCTGGTAAATACCCTCCCTCCCCCTCTCCCCCTTTCCCTCCCCCTCCCCTCCCCCCTCCCCCTCTCTGTCGTTCTTGTCCTGAAAAAAAATCAGTAAAGTGTGTCGCTTTGTTGTTTTTTATCACCATGTTTATTCATATATTTAGTCATTTATTCATTCATTTGTTTGCATATTTTATTTATTAATTCATCTATTAATTCATTTAATTACATATTTATCATTTATTCACTTGTTAAACTTTTCATTTATATGTTTATTTATTTTTCTATCAATTTTCTATTAATTGATTTACCAATTCATCTATTCATTTATATTTTTATTCATTTATCTTTTATTTATTTGTTTATTAATTTTTATCCGTCTTAACCAGCCCACTAACCTGCTCTAACCTCTTTAGATATTTTATTCTATCTATCGTCAGACGGGGAAAACTAGGAACTAGGGCTGTTCATTGGCATCCACCTTGTCAACCGGATGTCCCACTCTATTCATTCTAGAAGGCTTCCTAGTTGAAATAGAAAGAAAATATATCTTGTGGAGCAACAACAGGTTCACAATTTCTCTCCCACCTTTGCACTCCATTCCCCTCCACTCTCACCCCCCCCCCACCTCCGTGGAGTCACTCCACACACACACACACACACACACACACACACACACACACACACACACACACACACACACACACACACACACACACACATACATATACATACATCTCTATGATATCAGCCTCTTTCTATGTGCTGGATAGAAGCACTGGTGAACTACTAAATCCTACAACAACAACAACAACAACAACAACAACAACAACAACAATTTCTATATATTCGGTCTTCTATATACCATGAAACGTGGTTACATTGTTCTTGTGTACAGTACAGTCAATGGCAAAAGTTCTTGAAACGTTGAGTAAGTTTAGCTTTATATGTTGCTTATGCTATAGAATCTTTCAAAATCAAAATTTCATTTTCGTAAGCCAAGTACGTTATAAAAACTCTTCAAGTAAGCAAAAGCAAAATAAAACTCAAACAATTAGATTTGTTTTTTTATATGATAAAATATTTTTGTTTGCCAATGCCATTATAGAAAACACAAGAAGTATTCACCAAGAAAAATGTATTCACAACAATGACATTGTAAAATGGCTGGCTGTGCACATGGATACAAAAAAAACGAGAGAAAAAATTTGCCCCACCCTCTCATAAAAACAGGGTCAGACATATTGAAGCCTAGACTAGTTTTGTCCATACATACTTCGGAGTAACGTAACCACGAATTTCTTGGCATTCTTGTATCCACGCACGCACGCACGCACGCACAGGCAAGGCTTACCCCCCCCCCCTCAGGTCTCTACAACAACACTGCGCACAGGCCGACGAAAATGGGCACTCTTTGCGCATGACGTCAATGTAGTCTGTGTGACGTCACTGAATTTCTTTGCCTGTGTTGGTTGTAAGAATATGTTGGCAAAAATATCATAGAATAAGGGAGATTTAATACTATTTTATTTATTTTGTTTGTTTATCTATTTGTTTTATTTACTTTTTTTTCAAAACTCGCTTTTTGCCTCAAAACCAAAACAATGTCAGCGGTTGATGTCCGACTTTCTCTGCAGGTGATCAGCCCTGTTCTTGTATGGACCTTTCTCGTTCCCATCCCTCGGCAGGCCTTCACCCACTTCACCCATTCTCATACTATCACGATCCCCCACTTCCCCCGCTCCCCCTTTCCCTTTCCCCTCCTCCCCCTTCCCCTCCTCCCTTCCCCCTTCGAAAGCCTTGGTCGGGCTCGGACGCGCGACATGACGTCACGTGACGTCACGTGTCGCCGCCCGATCCTCTCTTAACTCTGCCTTTACACATCTGCTTCAAATTTACAGATGTTGTTTGTAAAGCCTCGTATAATATCATTAATAAGATAATAATAATACTAATAATACTAATATTAACAATGATGATAATAACAACAATTATAATTATAATTAATAAACTATTTCAGTAGATGTTTGTACGTATGTTTTGTTTTATTTGATCCTAGAGTACCTGATTATTTGTATAAATCTGTAAAAGTGTGTATGTGGCACTTACAGACTCGTTCACATATGCATATTGATAAACATATGCACATACATTCTATGTGTTTAATACGTAAAAACAGTTGAGAAGTTTGGAAATAAGTCACAAGTTTTAAACGATAGAAAAACGTTTTCTTGTGACAAACAGACAGAACGAAGAAGCTGAAGGAGATGGGACAAAATGGTGATGGTAATGGACTATTTTTCCTCCCACATCCTACCTCCAACCGTCATTTGAATAAATAGAATATAACCTCATTTACAGAAATCTAGAATTCTCTAAGAACATTTCAACAGTATGCCTTAACATTCATACTAGTTTACAACCTCTTAGCTCATCATTCAACTTTATTATACACGACGGAATGATAATTTGATATTTGGATATTTGAGAAATAGAATATTGTGACTGAAGTTGTGTTTACTCAAACGAAATTTCAACTGTCGTCATATCGAAGATGGAGAGACTAATTTGTAATCCTTTAGAACAAAGACAATTCTTAATATAAGTGATACAAACAAAAATGGAGGAGGAAAAAAAGAGTGGAGGAATGAATGGGGGAGAGAGAGAAGGGAATGGAGGACGCGGAAAAGTGGATGACAAGTCGAAATAAGATGGAAACATAGAGAGTGGTCAATATAGCTTGGGGGAGAGGTGAACATGAAGGTAAAAGAAATGAATGATTTAGGGACGAAGGTCTTTAGTAATATACTGAAAACTCAGAAGATTCCGAGCAAGAAGAGAGAATGCAAGATTTGTAGAAGAAGAAGCCTGTTAAGTATACTTGGCAAGGTGTAAGAAGAAAAATAAGAGAAGGGAAGAAAAATGGCAGAACAAGGAAGGGTATGGGATGTGTGGACCAAGAAATTACAGCAAATCAGTGAAAAAATATTTTATTTGTTATTTACATTATTAAAGTTTTTATTGTGGTTTTTTATTATGATTTTTATTATGACTTTATATTATGATTTTTTTTCGCATCCGACCTAGATATGGACCAATAGGTCTCCTGTCGGCATGCTCCGCCTTTGTAATCCTTTGTAATACAAAGAAGAAGGAATGGAAGTGTGGGTGTCTGGCGTTCATGAACCTAGAGAATGTATATGACAGTGTAGACAAAAATTCATTGTTTAAAGTGATTTAGGAAATAAAGTTAAATTAGCATACGTGAGAGGAGCTTGGTATTTGTATACGTGTAGACAGGGAGGAGTGGTATGCCTGGGGAGATGGTATACAGGCTGGTATGTATGATACCACCGTGTTTGTTTAATACATTCGTGAAATATAAAGGGACAATTCAAGTAGACGAGTGAAGATATGAGGAGAAAGCTGTGGAGAAGACGTACTTGCAATGTATATAAGCATTATGCCTCTGAGAAATATTACGAGAAATGTTGAAAAGGTTAGGAAATGTAGAATATTTAGGAGGAGATGAGGATAAAGGAAAATAAGATTAAGGTTTGTGATGGTGGGAAAAGTGTAAAGGGAGGGGTGATATTTTGAATAATATGCAAAAATATATATTATGGAGGCGATATAGTGCCCAAACAAACTGAACTAACATACGAAATATATTATAGCACACCAAAAAGGCTCGAGATTACCCGCATGGATAGAAACGCTAGTAAACAACCCCAACACAAGATGACGGATTATTATTATAATTATTATTATTATTATTTATTATTATTTTTTTTTTTTTTTTTTTTTTTTTTTTTTTTTTTTTTTAGGCATGATTAAGATTACACAATGGGACCAGTGTTCCTATCTGGGAACAATTTTTAACCTCTCGGGAGATAAAGCTGAGAAAGTAAATCAAGAAAGAAATGATGTAAAATAGATGTGCAATTTTACAGGCAGAATTTCTTTCGTTCAATATTGAACTCGGTTTCAAAGCATTCAACTATCCATACAACTAGAAACACATAAATTATACAATAATGAAATGTCTGAGTACATTTAGTACTACAAACTCTCTACATCGATTGTCCAATAATTAAAACTACAAAACATCAAAACAATTAGAATTAATGGTAAAAGAAGTGAAATGTAATACATTAAAACCAATTTATATCTTGTCGAACTCGTGAGCATGTAGTCGTGAGTTCGATTCCCGGGACCCGCTGCGTGTTTCTTGCCTTGGTTCCCGACAGCCTTGGCCAGGTGAGGAGGCGACCCAACTATCGGCAAAAAAAAAAAAAAAAAAAAAGGGAGGGGGGGTTTGCCGCATTTGATAAGGCTTGCCCTGCCAGGGGTTTCTCACTTCCCACTTTGTGGGAGTGGGATGGGGAGTGAGAAGATAAGAAATATATAAGTATATATAGAAAAATACAAAATACACAGCATCAAAATTAACATAAATGAAACCGTGAAAATAAATAGTAAATCAAATATATATATATACAGCAGTTCAAAGCATCAAAATTAACATATAAGGGACAGCCAAGATGAACAGTAAAAAATTAAATATATATACAGAAGTACAAGGCGTCAAAAATAACATATAAGAAACAAAGGGGGATTGTTATATCGCGTAGCCCATGTTAAATTGCTTATCGTCTTATCTCCTTTATCGAACGATTTTTTTTCATTCAAAAGCCATTTTGATCGGGAAGGATGGAGGAATTAAAGGTTATTGTATAGTTTCTATATAAAAACCGTTGTTTCTTTATAGTTTAAGGAGAATTTCTTATTTTTACCTATGAATGTTTGTCAAAGCATTGAACTTAATACGCTTACGTACTTTCACAAGCTGCACTAGAAAAAGTAGTGTAACGAAAAATCCAAATGAGATGCCAATTTTTTAATGCAAAAGAAAAAAATACTCTTTATGAAATAAGAATAATGTCATCCGTAAATCTTTTGAAATTAAAACATTCGCTATTGATATTCAAAATCAATTCAGCCTTTTGAAATTTTCATCCAAGCAAGCTGCAAATAGTTTGGGTTAAAGTTTGTCGCCTTGCAATACTCCTTTCTCGATCTATGTGTTCTGTATATTTATGTAATCGAATTACAGATATCTTTCGCATAAGTCTTTTCTAGAACCCTTACGGTGTGCTTGCACCCTGCTTGCATTGCGATTTTAATATTGCTATTTGTTCTACCTAGTCAAAGGCCTTTTCGTAATCTACAAAAGCTAAACAAAGAGGTATATTGTATTCTGTTGTTTTCAAAATGGTCTTGAGTCGAATATCCGTTTCTAAAGCCTGTATGATCTCCTGGTTGGTTTCCATCTGAAACTTTACTTAGTCTATTTGTAAAGATTTTGGAGAATACATTATGTAATTTGAGAACAAGCCAGTCGGTCGGTAATTACTAAGATCTATCTTGTCTCTTTTTAATGAACCAAAAACATAATAGCATTACGCCATGATTCAGGAACGATTTCTTGATATAAACACTGGGTGTACAACTGAGCTAATTTACAATGACCCTACGAACGTCTAGGGGTGAGTTTATTGACTCAATTACAGTCTTTGCATTTAATGATCTCTTCATTTCCATCTTTTAAAGATATCATTTGCTGCCTCCCTAAAGTTAGTCTGCACTCGGCCCCTTTAATACTTTTACCTTTCCGAATATCTGTCTCTATTTCATCTGTGTTTCTCTTTCGTTTCTCTGATTTCTGCAATTTGTTGATAAGCTTCTTTAGTTTTACTCTCTATTTCGTCTCTCCTGCTATTAATCTACATAGTCCCTCTTCTTTTAATTAGGTCACTTGTAACTTCGGAGTATCTATTTTCTCTAATTCTTCTTTAATTTCTCTAAATCTCTAATGCTAAGTACTTCCTACTCTCCCTGCCGATTCCCTAATGATATTCACTAAATTCAAATCCATCCCTTCGATGATGTTCTCGTTATTTCTTAGGGCTTCGAATCTGTTTTTAATTTCCAACTGAAATTACCTTCTTCGCGAAGATTACTTTCTTTTTCATAACAAATTTATATCTCGGCTCTGATATTAGATTTATGAGTGTAACAGTGATAACGTCCTTTACCGTCATCTCCTAATATGAGGTCTTTTCGTTTTTTATTGCTCCATTTGGACTTCTCCAGATCCATTTACGACCTACACGCTTTTGGAATAAACTGTTCATTATTCTCATGTTGTAGTTATCTGCAAAATTGACCAACATCTCGCCTCTGTCTAACCTACACACAATGGGTCATGATTTACCGTTACTATGTTTAGAATTTATCATATTTTAAAAGATAATGTATGCCAGTGTTCTTACACGTGAAATGTGTGCCAGATTAATGCCATCAAAGAGGTGGCTTTACCCAAGAACGCCCACATGAAGAATCGTCACCCCATGAGATCCCACCTGAAGAATTGTCACCCCAGTACGCCGAATATCAACAGTGGAATAAATCTTAGAATTTAACTTAAACTAGTAAATTGTACATTTTATTACATAATTCCATTAACAAATTAACATGTTAAAAAGGTATTTTAAACTGGGTGTTGAACAGCAATGTGCCCGCATAATACAGTACTTCTAGAGCATTATCAGAAAAGTGATCATGCCACATGAATTCTTGAAAGTAAGAATTTAAGAAACTCTTTTTGCAACCACGCATGGTCTTAACGTAACTTTTGTTCTTGTCCCAATAAGATTCAATCGTTTGTGTGAGGACACCTGTGTTAGCATAAGCAAAATTGACAGAGTAAATCACAGTTTTGTACATGTATCCAAGACCTTGAATATTCCTGTATGCTCTCCACTCGTCACCGTGAATGACAGATCCTTATCAAACTACTTTGAGTATCGTAGGGAGAAGGGTGACTACACTCCTTGTCTCAACCCTTTCCGTAGCCAACTGAAGGTTTTGTGCTGGTATCGATGATACCAAAAACCCAAATGGGAGAATGTGGTCCACCTTCACGATGATGTTTCGGTTTATGGGGAAAGCAAGGTTCGTCGATTTCTACTGTAACCCCAGATGCACCAATTTTAACGGGGTTTTGTTGCAAAATACATTGCACAGACCTCTCTGAAAAAGTTATAATAGCTTATCATCGTTTTCTCAGAAAGATTCACCTGACAGCTTGCTGCTTTCTCCAATATCCTCACACCAAAGATACATAACATGAATCCACTTTTGACTTGGTATATTTGTACTTCAAGCAGTCTTTTCGTTGGCATTTCCAGATAAACCCATCCTTCGATCTGGAATATTTTGTCCAGTTCATCCAAGTAGCGCAACTATCACACTTCGCTCTTTAAAGCTTCCTCTGTTGCATCCATCTTATAACTTTAGAGGAACCATCACTCAAAAACTCGAGAACGACATCTTGAAAAGTATTGCGTGCCATAGCTAAATGAGGGTTATGCTTATTGCCATCAGCTTATACAACCAAAGAATCGTAAACCCAGATGGTCCACATGAAGAATTGTCACCCTAGGATAGCCCACATGAAGAATTGTCACCCTGTCGAAGTCTGGGGTGACGATTCTTTTGTTGATACAATGTTTCATTTGTAACAGCTTTTTCAAGTACATAGTCTTGATACACATGACAGGTTACATAAGAACTGGAGGAACGAGGGAGGGAGGAAACGAGGGAGGGGGTATCACTGAATACTAGGAAAGGTTAAGGAGAAGGTGGACCAAATGTCTGGGAACAGGAAAGGTTAAGGAAAATGTAGACCAAATGTCTGGGAACAGGAAAGGTTGAGAAGGTAGACCAAATGTCTGGGAACAGGAAAGGTTAAGAAGATAGACCAAATTTCTGGGAACAGGAAATGTTAAGGAGAAGGTGGACCAAATGTCTGGGAACAGGAAAGGTTAAGGAGAAGGTAGACCAAATGTCTAGGAACAGGAAAGGTTAAGGAGAAGGTAGACCAAATGTCTGGGAACAGGAAAGGTTAAGAAGGTAGACCAAATGTCTGGGAACAAGAAATGTTAAGGAGAAGATGGACCAAATGTCAGGGAACAGGAAAGGTTAAGGAGAAGGTGGACCAAATGTCTGGGAACAGGAAAGGTTAAGGAGAAGGCAGACCAAATGTCTGGGAATAAGAAAGGTTAAAGAGAAGGTAGATCAAATGTCTGGGAACAGGAAAGATTAAGGGTAAGATGGAACAACTGACTGTGTGAAGGACATTAGCTCACAACCGAGGAACAAAAGGAAGAAGAAAACAAAAAGGGTCAGTAATTGTCTACTGAGGTCGTTGTCCACCCTCAGTAGACAACCCAGTTAATTGTTCCATCTTATCCTTAACCTTTCCTGTTCCTAGATATTTGGTCTACCTTCTCCTTAACCTTTCCTAGTATTCAGTGACCCCCACCCCCGATATCCCCTCTTACCTCTATTCCTCCTTCCCTCCGTTCCTCTTATTTAATCTCAGTCATGTGTTTTACGACCATACATTTGATAAAGCTGTAATAAGCGAAACGTCGTACTAATAAAAGCTCCATTCTCACGTGGTGTTTATTTCGATAGAATAATAATGGAATTCTGGCACAAATTTCACATGCATGAGTATTAAAGGGCATTGTCTATTGATATATTACATTGGCCAGCGCTGTTTTCAAGATCTAACATATAATACCTGATTTTAGGACAGTACTTTGCACTGAATCCAAAAATCATGCTCATTTTACTCAATCAAATCAAGTTAATGAAATATTAGCACATTTATAATATCCTAAATTCCGATCTATTTGTAGGTGAATGAAACACAATGTTGAAAATATTAGACTGATTTATTCACAGAAGGCTTACAAAATATTGTTAATAGGTAGCAAGAAGAGTATAATAAACTATGGAAGCTACTCATGGATGAATGGTCTCTTCAAAGACTTCCGTTTGTGCCGAGCACACTCCATATCCCTCTTCAGGCACCAGCAGTAGTCGGCCAGAAAGTTGACATCACATCGTCCTTGATAGCGTTCCTCCATAACATTGATATCTTTGTGAAAGCGGTCACCCTCTTCTTCACTGAAGTCTCCACAATTCTCTGGAAAATAGTCAAGATGAGACCGTAGGAAGTGTATTTTCACTGACATGCGCGCACCAAGTTGGCGGAGATTCTCCATTAACTCATCAACCATCTCCTGATACTGGGAACGTCTGTGGTTGTCAAGGAAGTTTGCAATGACTGACTTAAGGGACAACCAGGCAGGGAGTTCGACAAGATTCAGTGCATTATCAAAACAAGTGTCCTTGATGAATTCCCTTGAGGACAATTGGGTCTACGACTTTTTGTATTCGAATGAATATAGTTCAAGAATTGAATTTGAAATTAGTACATGTATACAGTCAAGAAAGTTAATAAGGGAGGGCACCAACTTTTTGGTTGATATTTCAGTTATTGCTGTTGAGCGTGAACACAGGCTTGCATTTTCCGTTGATTTTATGTACATAATCACGTCGATATCTGAAATGTCGACATTTTGTCGCAGTCGACATTCTGTCGTTTCGACGTTCTGTCTTTCGACATTGTGTCGTGCACCGAGGACAATCAAATACACCTGCCTTATGTTTCTCCATGCTTTTTCGTTGAAACTTCTGGTGGAGGAAAGCAAATCCTCTACCTTCCTTGTCCAAATCGTTTACAAAATTCTTCATGAGACCGAGTTTGATGTGGAGGGGTGGAAGCAATAGCTTGCTTGGTTCAACCAGAGGATGGGACAGAACGTTGTGTGACCCAGGTTTGAATCCTTGTCTTGATGGCCACTCTTGTCTGACCTAATGCTGGTCATCAGCACGGCTATTCCATAAGCACAGAAAGCCTGGATACTTTGTGCAACCACCTTGAAGTCCTAGGATGAGTTTAACAACTTTAAGATCTCCACGGATCAACCATTTATGTTCCTGGTAGTTCAGAACAGACAACAGACGTTCCATGCTTTTGTGGGATTCTTTCATTTCAGCTGAGTGCCCAACAGGGATCGATGAAAAAACTTATTTCTGTTATTCAGAAGAACTGCCTTGAGGCTTCTGTTAGATGAGTCAATGGAAAGTCTCCATTTCAGACCAAGTAATTCAATCAGGTCAGCAATATTGTTACAGTAGATCAGTGAAGATGCTTCACCAAACGTGAAGAATTGTCTAAATTCTCTCTCGCGGTCCCGATACCAATAGAATGTTGTTCCTGGTGTCAGTAGACGTTTCTCTCGAAGAAGAGAACCCAGTAGTAGCTGGGCAGACTCCTTGGAAAGGTTCAGGTCTCGTGTCAGGTCATTGAGTTCGACTTGGGTCAAAGCCACCGCTTGGTCGTCCTTCTCTGGCCTGTGTGCAAACTTAGTAACCACGTAGTAAGCGCTGAAACTATCAGTTGTTTTAAAAAAAACGATTAGACAACTTTATGGATGGGGACGACAGGTGGTGATGGATACGGAGCTGCCTAGTATAGGCCTTATGGTCTCTTGCAGTCTCTTTTATTCGTATGTTCTTATGTATCAGTCACGTCAGTAGATTCGGAATCAGAACTAGATTCCATGGTGACATTCGGCTCAGGAACAGGAAGATCGGGGCCATGGTGGGATTGGCTTTATGGCACAAGGAACATCAGGGTATCGACCATGTCGCTTGCTCTTGCGATTGATACCTTTCAGATTTGTCATGCAAAAGTTGCAGTCGGTAACGTGATCTTTCCCCCCCTCCCCCACCATTGATTGATTGATTGATTGATGGAATTTTTGGCTTGAGGGCCAAGCGCGGGAGCCGTTAGGTCATTCAGCGCTTGTCTATCATATATGAGTATATAAGAGGGAGTTTACACGGTCTAACGGTGAACGTGTGAACGGGGTATTTGGGGTTTAACCGACGTGTTCGACAACCAAACACCCCGTTCACACGCTCACACATCACTTCAAACACGTGTCTGTCGAACCGCGTTCGACGAACCGTTAGACCGTCTAAAATTACAAGTAAAACAGTGAAAACAATAACCACTCACAAAAACACATCAAAACAAGATACACTCACAAGCAATCATATACGCAATTTTAAATTTCATAAAATGAATTGATGTTTTTTAAAAACTTTAAAACCCCACATTATTGGGACACCAAATGACATACTCTTCCTTTTCTTGTTCTTCCAATCCCGTAAGTTCTCTACACATGTTTTACAGCAGATGTGGGGAGCGAATGGCTTATCCTGGTCCCCTAGTTTGACTCCAAGATAAGCTTTATATGCCTTCTTCACAAAATTCGTGATTTTTGCTTGCCGGTCTGGAAGAACCACATGTTTGCAGATGTAACAGAATCTATGAGGATGGTTTTTACACTTCCGATCCCTTTTTATATATATCTAGACCTGAAGAGAGAAATAAAAATAAATATTATAGGTTACCCACGACCCGGTTTTGTTAAAACAAAGCCCATAAACGCTTGGATAATTGCGATATTTTGGAAAAACATGCTGGAAAGGAAATAGACTATATCTTAGAAACCAGACCTGACCAAGAAAAATGAAGTGCACTTTTTAATTTAGCATGCAAATAGGGTCATAAATCGGTTGGAAAACCTTTGACCTTTCTAAAAAAAAAAAAATTAAAACGCAGTGTTATCGATTCTAAATATTATTGTGTTTAGAATTGATGATATATCAATAGGTAATGTTTTGCGTGCACTGTATGCTTACATGGTGCTTACGAAATGTTTAGAAAAGTTCACGACTTTTAGTATGGCCCCTTCAAAGAAAACCTATAGCATATACATGCACGATGATTACAAGGATTACATTACAGTGTAACTATAATAATTTTCATTTTTTCTTTATGCATATATCATTACATAAATAACTCTCAGGCCGGTATTACTTACTGTAGATGCACTATTCGTCTTGGCTTTCCTTTAAATTGTGATAAGATAATTTGAACTATCTCGTTATCAAACATTATCTAGTAGAGCGAGGCTGCTAGGTAGTTTATTGCTTCAAGATAAAGGTGATGATAACAATCGTAAATAGATTTCATGCCGATGCATTAAATAATAGGCACATATTCCGCAACAAGTTCGAATACGTGACATATATTAACCTTACATGTGTATACTTAGCGGAATTTGAATGAGCAGTTTAAAACGTATGTAGCAAGTGTTTACCAAAACAAAGTTCGTAATGATACATTACTGTAGCAGCTGAAAATAAGCAAATAGGAATTCGGGGTGACACCATGGCAACTGCTGAGGTGAGCTGAATGTGTTTTACATAGATTGATTTGTTTACAGCTTTTATAATAAAACCTGCCGGCTACACTATGGTCTTGTAAATCTACCGGGTATTAGTGTATTGAATGAGTACAACTCTGTCGCAATCCATAAATATATTCATACACCTTTTGAACACCGATATTTTTCAGTTATATTATCGTCTTTAAGACTATGAAAAGTGTAGTTATAAATTTAATGATACGTACCTACGTTTCTATAACATAGAACAGACCTCTCGTAAAAATATATATATATTTTTTTTCTGAAAGACCATATCCATGAACACATATTCACTGTAGTCGGGTGATTTATTTTAGGGAACCAGAAAAAGAAATTAATGACGTGGTAAAATATTAGCTATTTGTATGTATTTATATTAAACCTGATCTTATCTGCAGGCAGGGACCATTTGCATTATTTTCAATTTAATGTTCATATGAATTGAATATTTGAAAGAGGATGAAAGTGATGTGACATTTCAATTCATTGGATTCAAAATGATGCATTATTAAGATAAGCAATGCTTAATTCCTAAGCTCTCATTGATGGTATATAAGTAACTTAAGGTGACAATATGCCATCTGTTTCTGTAAGAAATGTAATTTTGGTACATAAGGATTTTAAATGGATCATGAGGGAAGGATAAAGTTTAGAGAATAATGTATTGGGTATTTTTATGTAGAAGTGGGGTGCCATTGATTGCTCATTTCACTGCCGCTACATGGTGTACACAGGCATTTCTTCCATACAAAAACACACGCACACATACATACACATATACATACACACACACACGCACACACACACACACACACACACACTAAAAGGACAGTTATTGAAGAGATCTGAAAAAGAACAGTTTTCCCTATAGAGTGGTGGATGTATGGAACAAACTGGGCAAAATGATAGTGTGTGCAAAAACCATACATGAATTTAAGAACAGTTAAGATACTGCAGGATACAGAGACAGGATACCATGAGCATAGTTCCCGTTCCCATAAGATACAACTAGGTACAACTAGGTAACTACACACGCACAAACATTCTCACCAAAAGTGAATGATGTGATGCAAAGTATAGTCTGCATAGGCTGACCAACCAGAATAATGGCAAACCAAATAGAAAAAGTGATTAGAAATAGAGGAAAGTAAAAGTAAATAGATTCATGGTTGAATTGATGTATCTGTAGAAGGACTTGAGGGTCATTGATGGCTACTGTGGGGCAAAAGGTTTTCCTGTGGTGTAATTTGAGACGGCAACTACGCATTATGTTTGGTCAAGCCACACCTTACCCTGAAACCATCACATTTGTAAGAGAACCAACACGGAAGTGTACAGTTTCAGGTTCTACTACGTTAAAAGCAAAGTTTAAAACAAGTTATTAGAAAACCTCACCAGTCCAGAACATCAAAAAAGGAAAAGGTTTGGCAGATGAAGCAGTCTTGTATGTAGTAACCAAGGAATTTACCTAGAGTTCATAGAACATCATCATTACTGAATTACACCACACTAGACCAGATCTTAAAGATAACATCTTATTTATAATGATTTGGGTCAAGGCTAGCTAATTTAGCAAAATCCAAAATGTTATCACAAAGGTGGTGTCTCCCTTTGTATGTCACAAAGGACTTTCAAGTTTTTCCTCATAATTGTTTATAGCCATCTTGTTCTGGTTCTCCTTTGTCACCCTCATTTCTTTTAGAAATGAAAATGTTATTTTTATTATTATAATAGCATTCACACATGATACAATGGCTGCTGTAGCATGCACCGAAGTTATTTGTGAGGATGTCAAATACACAAGTAATTTTAATGTTCATTAATATTGAAATTAGGATGTGGTTCCCACAGAAGAAATACCCAGAATGGTTAGTGATATCTTTGTTTTCAAACTAAGCACAAGAATGAAATTTTATTGAATTTCATAACCATGTGTGTCTTGCAGGATGATATTATTTACAAACTGTTCATTTTTTAATCCTCTTATAACAAGGGTATCCAGAATAGTGATATATAGCAGGAATTTACTATATTGAGCTGTTGTATTCAGAAGAGTGTCTGGATAAGTACATTCAAGAATATATCTGTTAAAGAAATATATGAATATTGTCTATATGAATACATACCGTACTTTATATATGTTATCGTAGATATGTTTGTATTGAATGCTTTAGAGCTGTTTGTCCAATGGAAGGGAGTCCAGAAGTAATTGATTGACCAGTATTTATAGAAATTGTACTTGTGAGTACCAGTATGAAATGAAATGCAAGCCCTTTTCTGGTTGGCCAATATATCAGCAAATATGACTAGATATTTCAAGCTGTGGTGAAAGAATTTTATTTTTAGCTTTGATTGATTATTAATTGAAACAGGGACCAGTGATGAGTATCTCTGAGTGGTGGTCCTGTAAGATGGAGATCAAAGAGTATTATCTCTCTGCTACCCATCTTCAAAATCTGTCATCACCCTCACTTCTGTCTCGAGGTGCAGGCCCAGGGTGCTGACATCTTTACAGACTGTACTAAAGATCTTTCTGTCAACTTGACTGTATCTCCTCCCATCATTTCACATGAGTTAACAACTGGCAATCACTCCCTTTCTCCTGCTACTATAAGCTGGTGATGTAGAAACATCCTACACCGATACAACTCAGACAACAGTCTGTTTCTTCCAAGAAAGAATCATAGGAGGGCATGGGGACCACTGCCAGCAGTTTAGAGCTGTGGGTTACCTCTTGGTAAAGCTTGAGGTGACCATTATAATTGCTGTGTACTATCTATAGATTTAAAATCATTCACTTCTCATTTGGAGAGATTAGACATCAGCATATGTGGTGATTTGGAGATTTCCTTATGTTTAATTGTCTTGTGTTAGTATTGAGAATAAATATATCTACAGTTGAGACCACTACTAACAGGTAAATTGAGATTGGTTTTCACTCACAGTTAATTAGAGGATTTCAATTAGATAGTCACCTAGCAGCAGCTAGAATAAAGACAACAACACTCTAAAATGGATTGATATTAATTGTGTGATAGATGGATGGGAAGATAGACATGTATGCTATTTTTGTTATGAATGTGTAGATAAAGACGTGGACAATGTAAGATGACAGTATTGCTGCATTAATCATGGAGGAACAAATAGACGAGGAGCCTATGCTAGGGGGCACATGGCCGCAGCCAAAGCCGTCATTATTACCCCATGCACTTGGACTGTTGAGGCAGGTAACAGTTACTGCTGAGAATCTGAGAAAAGTGCAGGACTTTAACCCACAACTATGAAAATACAAGACTAACACTTCCAATTACTTCCTGGAGATGACTCTTGGACACCAATCCCATAGGATCACCTTATGCAGGCACCTGATGTTGGTCCCTAATCTAACTCTATTACAACACAGGCAACAGTTCATTGTTCCATTCTAGAGAGTTCTATGGATGGATTGAAGGACTATTTCCAGCCACTTGGGTGTGAATTTCCATTCAGTGAATCTTTTAAGTGACAGTTATCAATATAACTTTTTAAAAAAGTAGGAGAAGTATTTATTAGAAAAAAACATTCATAAAAATATAGAAGAGGTGAGTGTAGATCTGGAGCCACATAGCAGCAACCAAAACCATCACCTTTATCCTACATGATCACAGAACCAGGGGATAGCCAATATGAGGCGCTGTTCAAAAAGTTCCAGTAATTTCACCCATGCAGGAAAATAATTTATCCCACCACTTAATTTCCATTTCCTTCTTTGAAGGAGTTAACTTGGGCATGCATACGGCAGTCCCAGCATTTTTTATACGATTCCATGCATCACTGGAAGTTTTCCAACTTTGGGTCATCTCCAAGTTGATCTTTCAAGTTTTTGCAAACTGCAACATGGTGTGTATTCAGATCGTCACTTGGCAGTTTGTCACAGATTTTGTAGCAATACATTTCACATTTAACAACCCCAACAAAATGAGTGAAATGCTCCTAGAGGACATTCCTATGATATTACAAACAGTATGGATACTTTCCCTATGATTTGCTAGGATAGCCTCACATACTTCTTCAGTATTTTCTGGTGTGCTCATTAATGATTATAATCATCCAGATGTTCATAATTATCAAAGGATGTTCATCCTTCTTGAATTGCCTTTACCTGAAAAGTGTTGTGCCTTGGGATATAACATTGTCAACAAAGGCATCCTAAACCAGTTTGGTGAGTTTCTGTGATCTGTCTTGTTGTTCTTGATGCAAGGTCATTGTTCTGAAATATCTGCCGATTTGAAATAGCCAAATCATATCAAGACTTTACAAAATTTGAGTGTAACTTGATGTGTCCAATTCACACTCATGCCCACGAACAAAGAAAGCGGCTTGTTTAACATACTTGCTCTTAACATTCCTGTTATTAGAACTTTTGAGTAACTCACTCCCGTCCCAACATCCAATCAGGATGACAGGGGAGAGGAACCATCACGGGTGTCTCTTTTATTCCTTCCCACTTCTTCACCCTCCTGGCAATACCGTAAGCTCATATTCACTGCTTCTAGTAGTAATTACTCAATAATAGTTTTACAGTCTTGAGACAAATTTCAACATTGATACATATTTTCTTCTTTTCTTTTCTTAGTTCAAAGTGATCCATTGGATTTGCAAGAACTTGTGTTTCATGTTTGTTTTGGGATGTTTAGTTGCATGTGTGTTCAGTGACATGTGCATGTATTTTTTATTTATTAAATTATTTACTTATTTATATATATATTTCTTTTCTTTTCTTTTAGTTCATCACAGCAAGGATCTGTGGTTGTGGAGGAACTTGTAGAATTCTTTTATTCTTATCTTCATTCATAGTCTTTCCTTCCATGTTTTTCCTCTTCTCCATACATGCAGCAGTCACCAGTAAGTTGCTCCGTTAGTTTTCATGCATTGCACATACACCTAGGCCTCTTAATCCAACGCTCACCAACTGCCACTTGTGCAGACATTTGGGCCCAGGACATGAGCCCACTTCAGAAATTGGCAAAGGACATAAGACACCACCAATTCTCAAAGCAGGTTTATGTCTGGGGCCCAAACAGCTGCACAAGTGACAGTTGGCTAAGTGTACTCTTATTAGGACGTTATTGAGCTTGTTAAAGTTACATACTTAGCTTGACTTAGCTGACAATCATTTACATAGTGGAAGGCTTTGCATGAGGTTCAGGGCCCATAACCTAGGGAGTTTTTAATTCTTTGGGAGATGTTCCTTTCCTGTACAGTCTTTTTTTGCTTTTGGAATCTGGCCTTAGGTGCCTTGGTTGTTGTAGTTATTGTTATTTACTAATGATTTTCATCATTATTATTGATATTGTTTTATTGTTATTATTACTTTTGTATTGTTACTATTTTCATTGTTTTATTATTATTATGATTGATATTGCTGTACTAATTATTATTATTATTGTTAATATTGTTGTTATGAATGTTATTGTTATTTTTGGTATTATTATTTATTATTATTATTGAAAATATGGAAGCTTGCTGGCTGAGCGAATTAGGGTATTGTTACTTGCGGTGAAGGTTAAGGGAATGGCAGTTTGGATCCAGCCACCAGTGAAATTGAACCAAGGGCACAGTTCATTAAATTCCATGCTACAAAGTCTTCTGTGAGGGGCACCATCATAGCCTTCTGATAGGGGGAGTTTGTGAATGTTAAAACATATCGTCATCATCATCATTATAAAAGTAAATACAGTAAAATAACTTTCAGAATGTATTTGTAATGTTTGTATGAAAGAATTGTTATTTAGATTTACAAGTAATGTCTGAAAGTGAATGTTTTGGTTTCAGAAAAATCTTATCTTAACTTCTTTTTGTAATTATTGGTTTAAAAATTACTGAATATATATTGACAGCTCGTGATATGAAGATGATATGCAGTCATGCTATCTTTTAAATAACCAGCTTCAAAATTTGGGTTTAGAAATTGGAATTAACACTTTCATTATGGTCATGCACTTCACCAATTTAATTCTGTCTAAAAAGAAACAATTTCATTCAACTGAGGAGTTGGACTTAAGTCTAAAAGGGGTCCGTATGGACCAGGACCCCAATTTAAGAGGCATCCTTTCCTTTAAGCACACCAAATTGCATGTTCTTAAGCATAACAAAATTGTAAAAATGCATCTCGGTATTGAAGGAGTTAATTGGACATGCCAGAATACTTTTTGTTGATCAGACGTCACAGAAAATGACTTGTAATTCTGCAAACAGTTCTTTTTTCATCATGGAACTTAGAGTTTAGTCTTAATATCAGAAATGTCCTCTGACTGAGAATTAAAGAATGCATCTTAGCCTTACCAAGTGCCTCAGATCTTTGTTACTGCATGTTCAAGGATGGACGTGCTGGTAAAGTACACCCCATAACAACAACAATGTTGCATCTCCATAGCTTCAAGGAAATGGGTAGCAATCATTTCGTTTCAGTGTTTGTTTACAATTATCAGGTACATTATCATCTATATTATTTTTGAAACCTATTATCACTCAGAGATGGTGGCGTCATGTGGTGTGAGTGGGTATATGAGGATGCTGTTGTTGAAATCTTGATTATATTTATTTTGAAGTTGTAGCTGAGTGTCCCCCGTATTCTGTGAACTGGCTTGATCATATTTTCTGTGGTTATTGATATTCAGAGTGAAAGAGAATAAGTAATACAGTCGTAACTTCATATTTCATAGTGCGAGTATTGTGATGCATCATCAAATCATCCTACATCAAACAGCTGTTGCTGCCCGTGAGAGTTTGACTTGTATTGAAAAGGTTAAACTGAAGATCATGACATAAGCCAGAATGAAATTTTAATACACTGAGCTTTAATGGGTTATTGATATTGTTATTATTATTGTTGTTGTTGCTATTGTTATTATTATTATTATTATTACTGTTTATTTCATTTCTTGTTTATTTTTTTATTATTATATCTTTATAATCTTTAATCTGCTATCACCTAGAGTTATGAAGCATTCATTCCAAATAAAGAATGCTGGTCAGATTGAACCCCCATTATCCCTCGTACTGCTGACTAGACTGGTTTAAAAGAACATGCACGTAGTGAAACAAAACTATGAAATTAAGGTTGCCAGACAAGCGAGACCTAACCACAAGGTTTCTTTAATCTCTACAGAACTAAAATAAGGAAAAGATAGGCACAATTAGATCTGATGATGTCTTGATAGATACAGAGGAAAAAATGAGCAAGGCATTAATAAATATTTTATATTGGTATTTACAACAGTTTCGATAGGTACTTTATTCTAATCCGATCTTCAGTGGGGAAGAGAGAGATAGACTAACTAGCACATCAGCATTAGCAAGGAAGATGCAGTCAAACATAGACTTGAACCTACAAAATCCCCAGGTCCAAGAGAAATTTTTCCAAGAGTGCTATAAGAATGTAAATTTGAAATCTGTGAGCAGTTAACAGAAGTATTTAGTAAGTTGGTTGAGACTGGATTCATGGCTATTTCTTTGGGGCAGATAAACATTGTTCCTGTATTTAAAAAGGAGTATAAATCTTCTATACACAACTACCAATCAGTCAGTTTGATTTAGGTTTTAGGTAGAATGCAAGAATCATTAATAGCAAATAATATCAGGGAACATTTAGAGAAGCATAATCAGATTCATGACTCAGCATAGGTTCCCCAAGGGTAGGTTGTGTGTAATCTTTTATCCTTTTACCATACAAAGTGCCCCATCTGAGACTACTTAATAAAATCAAAGCCCATGGCATAGGAGGAAGAGTGTTTAAATGGATTAGTGACAGGAAACAGCGGGTCAACATGGACAGTAAAATCCAAGTAGGGTAATGTTACTAGTGGATTTCCACAGGGCTCAGTTTTTGGTCCCTTATTGTTCATCATATATATAAATGACTTGGACAGTGGGATTAATAGTGATTTTAGTAAGTTTGTGGATGACACTACATTGGGTCGGGAGAAAATGCTGGGATACTACTGGAAGATCTTGATAAATTGCTTTCTTGGTCGGAGAAATTGCAAAGGGTTTTCAGTAAATTTGAAGTTAATGGAAATAATTAATAAGTCAGTAGAGACTGTTTTTGTGCCTATTCCATGGGGCAGGCAAACATTGTTCCTGTTCTCTAATAGGGGGATAAATTGTCTATGCAACTACAGGCCAATCAGTTTGACATCAGTTATAGGTGAAATGCTTGAACCAATAATAGGTGATAGAATCAGAGATCACATCAAGAGACATAATTTGATTCATGACTCACAGCATGGTCTCGCCAAGAGTAAGTCATGTGTTACTAATCTTTTATCTCTATATTAAAGTATACAAGTCATTGGATAATAATGATACGATGTTATTTACTTTGACTTTAGCAAAGCATTCAACAAGGTGCCCTATTGGAGACTACAAAGTCCATGACATACAATAGGAGGAAATGTGTTTTAATGGATTAAAGCTTGGATCAATGATAGAAAACGGTGGGTCACCACAAACTGTGTAAAATTCAAATGGGGAGCATTTCTAGTGGAGTTCCCTAGGGCTCAGTTTTGGGCCCCTTATTGTTCATTATGTATGTAAAAGACTTGGACAATGGGATTGATAGTGGTTCGTTTGTGGATGACACTAAAATATGATGCTTAATTAGCTCAGGAGAAGATGCCAAGATTCTGCAGGAAGATCTTAACAAATTGTTCACATGGTCAGTGAAATGGCAAGTGGACTTTAATATCTCAAAGTGCAGCGTGTTAAATATAGGGCTGCACAACCCCAAAAGCAGATATAGGTTAGATAACACGTTTTTAGAGAAAACTGAGTGTGAGAGACTTGGGAGTTCTAGTGAGTCCTGACCTTAAATCCAGGAAACAGTGCATTAGTGCCAAGAATAGAGCCATCAGAGCATTAGGTTTCATTGCTAGGATGGTTACGAATAGAAGTGCAGAGGCAATTATCAAACTCTACTCAGTGTAAACCCATCCTTGACTATGCAGTGTAGGTTTGGTTTCTGTCTTATAGAATGGACAATTCACCAGAATCAGTACAGAGGAGAATGATCAAAATTATACATGGGCTCAGAAATTAACCGTACAAGGAGAGGCATAGGCACCTTAGTTTACATTTTCTGGAAAGATGCAGAGTGTGGGGTGATCTAATAAAGGTGTTCAAGTGAATCAAAGGCTTTAACAAGGGTAACACCAGCAAGGTCTTTATATTGAGACAACAGGGCAGGACTTGCAGTTATGGATTTAAATTGGACAAATTTAGATTTAAGAAGAAAATAGGCAAGAACTGGTTTACTAATAGGGTGATCAACAAATAGAATAGACTTAGTAACCAATTAGTGAATGCTGAAAATATCAGTTGTTTTAAGAAACGGTTAGATTCCCTCCCTCCCTCCCTCAACTCTCCACTATCTTCAATACTTCCTTCCACTCCGCCCCTCCCTAACTCCGTCCCTTCCTCCACCCCGTTCCTCCCTCCATCCCGTTCCTCCCTGTTGTCCACCCCTCCCTTCATCAATTCTCTCCACTCTCTCCAGTTCCTCCCTGTCCACCCCTCCCTCCATCAATTCTCTCCACTCTCTCCAGTTTCTCCCTCCACTCTCCACTCTCTCCACCTTCCTCCCTCCACCTCCTCCCTCCATCCACCTCTCCATCTACCTCCTCCCTCCACCTCCTCCCTCCATCCACCTCTCCATCTACCTCCTCCCTCCCTCCACCCCTCCCTCAACTCTCTCCACTCTCTCCACTCCCTCAATTCTCTCCACTCTCTCCACTCCCTCAATTCTCTCCACTCTACTCCCTCAATTCTCTCCACTCTACTCCCTCAATTCTCTCCACTCTACTCCCTCAATTCTCTCCACTCTACTCCCTCAATTCTCTCCACTCTACTCCCTCAATTCTCTCCACTCTCTCCACTCCTTCAATTCTCTCCACTCTCTCCACTCCCTCAACTCTCTCCACTCTCTCCACTCTACTCCCTCAATTCTCTCCACTCTACTCCCTCAATTCTCTCCACTCTCTCTACTCCCTCAATTCTCTCCACTCTCTCCACTCCTTCAATTCTCTCCACTCTCTCCACTCCTTCAATTCTCTCCACTCCCTCAATTCTCTTCACTCCCTCAATTCTCTCCATTTCTCTCCACTCCCTCAATTCTCTTCACTCCCTCAATTCTCTCCATTCTCTCCACTCCCTCAATTATCTCCATTCTCTCCACTCCCTCCACTCCTTCCTTCCCTCCTTCCCAAGTTGGGCAATTCATTCGTCGTGGCGGGCGGACGCGCGCTGCCGGCCAAGGTGAAGTTGGGCAATTAAGTCTGATTAGCCAGCTAAGAAACGGAGTCTCCTCCTTATGCCAGCGAAGAAAAAAAAACAAGAAACAAAGAAAACAAAAACAAAATACCCTCCTCCTCTTCCTCTTTCTCCTCCTCCTCCTCCCCCACCACGTCATCCTCTTCCACCTCCACCCTCTCCTCCTCCTCCTCCACCTTCTCCTCCTCCTCCTCCTCCACCTTCTCCTCCTCCTCCACCTTCTCCTCCTCCTCCACCTTCTCCTCCTCCACCTTCTCCTCCACCTTCTCCTCCTCCACCTTCTCCTCCTCCACCTTCTCCTTCTCCTCCACCTCCTTCTCCTCCACATTCTCCTCCTCCTCCACCTTCTCCTCCACCTCCTTCTCCTCCACCTTCTCCTTCCTCCTCCACCTTCTCCTTCCTCCTCCACCTTCTCCTTCCTCCTCCACCTTCTCCTTCCTCCTCCTCCACCTTCTCCTCCACCTCTTTCTCCTCCTCCTCGCCTCGCCCCGCCCCAGTGCCGCACTGTATGGATGACGGGTCGAAGCTTCAGATAATCGGCTTCGGTTGTTAGTCAATTTCCCGTTTTGGCTTAGTTAGAGTCACGCGCGCGCGCTCGCACACACACACACACACACACACACACACACACACACACACACACACTCATGGCGCAGTGGTTAGAGTTCCCGGCCGCCAATACGGCAGTCCGGGTTCGAATCCCGCCCAGGGCTGAAATAATTTCAGTATTACTGCGCTGCGGGTCCTTACTCCAACTCTCGTGGGCGGGGAGTTGGGTGTGTATGTGTGTGTGCGTGTAAGGTCACAGTGTTACCCATAGATCTTTCATGTATGAGCTCTGAGCTCTCTTCCGGGAGGGAAATAGCTATCGATCACGAGCCCAACACGTGATCCAAGACCATGGGGGAATAGAATCGCCTGGGGTTTAGATATACAGTGCGCCACTGTAGTGGTGGAGGGCGTCCGAAGGAATTATACAGCGTGTAGAATTTATTTGTTAATTTATTTGTTTGTTTATTTGTGTGTGTGTGTTTTGGGGGGCTAATGTATTTGTGGTTGCGTATTTGTTTACTTCAAATTTATTAGGGATCCGCCCTCCCCCTCCTTCCCCGTTCCCTCATCCCCCTCCTTCCCCGTTCCCTCTCCCCCTCCTCCTTCCCTCTCCCCTCCTTCCCCCTCCTCTCCCTTTCCCCTCCTTCCCCCTCCTCTCCCCTTCCCCCTCCTTTCCCCTTCCCCCTCCCCTCCTTTCCCCTCCTTTCCCCTTCCCCCTCCTTTCCCCTTCCCCCTCCTTTCCCCTTCCCCCTCCTTTCCCCTTCCCCCTCCTTTCCCCTTCCCCCTCCTTTCCCCTTCCCCCTCCTTTCCCCTTCCCCCTCCTTTCCCCTTCCCCCTCCTTTCCCCTTCCCCCTCCTTTCCCCTTCCCCCTCCTTTCCCCTTCCCCCTCCTTTCCCCTTCCCCCTCCCCTCCTTCCCCCTCCTTTCCCCTTCCCTCTCCTTTGCCCTTCCCTCTCCTTTGCCCTTCCCTCTCCTTTGCCCCTTCTCCTTCCCCCTTCCCCCTTCTCCTTCCCCCTTCCCCTTCTCCTTCCCCCTTCCCCTTCTCCTTCCCCCTTCCCCTTCTCCTTCTTCCCCTCCCCTCATTCCCCCTCCCCTTCTCTCTTCCCCTCCCCTCCTTCCCCCTCCTCTCCTTTTCCCCTCCTTCCCCCTTCTCCCTCCTCCCCCTCCTTCACCCTCCTCCCCCTCCTTCACCCTCTTTCCCCCCTCACCATCTTTCCCCCCTCACCCTCTTTCCCCCTCCTTCACCCTCTTTCCCCCTCCTTCACCCTCTTTCCCCCTCACCCTCCCTCACCCTCTTTCCCCCTCCCTCACCCTCTTTCCCCCTCCCTTACCCTCTTTCACCCTCTCTCACCCTCCCTAACCCTGCCCGCTCCCCCTCCCACCCCCCTTCACCTTAGGAAGACCGCTTTGTCGAGCCATCACCCACCTTGCACCACCACCCCTCCCCCCCTCCCCCCACCACTGCCACTTCTGTCATCAATTCATACCACTTTGGGGAACTCCTACCACCACAGTCATATTACCACCCATTTACTCCACCCCCCCCCCCTTTGTCTACCCGCGGAGTGACGCGGCTACCCCCCAAGCAGCGTGGAAAGGATCGTTGGTGTGTACAATAGTGTTGCTTGTGGCGCGATTTTTTTTTTTTTTTTTTCTAATTAATCTCCTAATTAATCCTGTGGACGTTAACCCAACCTGGTTAGGATTAAGTAATCGCCTATCATCACCATCACTATCACCATCGTCACTATCACTATCATCGCTATTACCATCACTATTTTCACCATCATCACTTTCACTATCACCATCATCAATATCACCATCATCACTTTCACCATCATCATTATCACCACCATCACTATCACCATCATCATCATCACTATCACTATCACCATCATCAATATCACCACCATCACTATCACCATCATCATCATCACCATCATCATTATCACCATCATCACTATCACCATCATCACTTTCACAGTTATTAAGTTTTTCACCATTTTCCGTTTGCACCAGCAAAGAACGCCAGCTCCACTCCCCCCACTCCCCACCCCACACCTTGTGTTGGCGCAGTCACGTGACGTTGCCATCACTACTGAGCTCCCCCTCTCCCCCTTCCCCCTCCCCCTCTCCCCCTCCCCCTCTCCCCCTTCCCCCTCCCCCATATTCCCTTCCCTGCCCCCTTATTCCCTTCCCCGTCCTCCCCTCCTCCCTCCCCCTTCCCCTTATTCCCTCCCACTCCTCCCTCCTCCCCTTCCTCTTCCCCATATTCCCTTCCCCGTCCCCTTATTTCCTTCCCCGTCCCCTTATTCCCTTCCCCGTCCTCCTCCTTCTTACCCCTCCTCCCCCTCCCCTTCCCCGTCCTTACCTTCTTCCCCCCTTCCTTTCCCCGTCCCCCCCTTCTTCCTCCCCATCCCTTCCCCATCCTCTATCATTTCCCCCTCCCCTTCTTCCCCCTCCTTTTCTCCCTCTTCCCCTCCCCTCCTCCTCCCTCCTCCCCGTCTCCCTTCCCCCCCTCCACCTTCTTGCCCTCCCTCTCCCCCCCCCCCGAGGGCACCCCGTGTGACACGGAGCCGGAAGCGGCACTGTCTTGAGTGACTGCGGTCTTTCTACGGATTCACCCTCGGGGAGGGGGAGGGGGAGGGGGAGGAGGAGAGGGCAAGGGGGCAGTAACCCCTACCTCCACACTCCACTCCACCTTGCTCCTGGCTATCTTATCTATTTACTTATTCATTTATTTATTGGTGTTATTATTACAATCATCATTTATTTTATTTATTATGATTTGATTTGATTTTTTATTTCTTTTTTAAAAGTAAGGATGAGATGTACAAGGGGTGAAAGTGGTAGCAGACTGGAAGTGAGCATTAAGGGAGAGTGACTGGAGGAAGTGGATAGTTTTAGAGACTTGGGTGCAAATGTGGCAGGAAAGGGTGGAGTGGAGGTGGAGGTAGAATGTAGATTGAGAGAAGCGAGTAAATCCCTTGGTGGATTAAAAAGTGTAATGAGGAATAATTTGGGAATGGAGGCTAAGAGGAGATTGTATGAAGGAGTGATTGTGCCAACAGCACTGTATGGGGCAGAAACATGGAACATAAGAGAGGAAGAGAGGAGTTTGAATGTGTTTGAGATGAAATGTCTGAGAAGTATGATGGGGGTTACTAGGCTAGATAGAATGAGAAATGAGGAGGTGAGGAGGAGAACAGGGGTGGGAAGGGAGTTGGGAGATAGGGTTGATGAAAGAGTATTGGGATGGTTTGGACACATGGAAAGAATGAGTGAAGAAAGACTAGTAAAAGAGGTATGGAAGGCAGATGTGGAGGGAGTGAACATGAGGGGGCGACCTAGGATGAGATGGATGGATGAAGTAAAAGGGGCTTTGGGGAAGAGGGGAATGTCTGTTGAGGAAGGATGAGAGAGGAGAGAAGACAGGGATGAATGATGAATGGTTGTATATGGATGATGTTGTGATGCATGAGGTGGAATGGATGGGGGGGGTGAGGTGTTATGTGTGAGAAAAATTTGACGTAGCCCGAAGGGATTTCTCCCCGTCTTCTCCTTTTCTGCATGAGGGGACGGAGAGGGGGGGGGGTTGCCGAATTAATGAAGCGGCCTTGCTGTGGATATGCTGTGTCTTGCGACACTGCTTCTGACCCAGGGCAGTGGACAGGATGCAGGGATGACCCGTCATCCAGGAGGTGCCAAGATAAGAGAGAGGGTGGAGGGGAGGGGAGTGGAGTGTATTTAGGGATGGAATGGGTGGGAATGGTTTTTATGCCTTTTTCTTTTTTGGCTACCTCCCTTGTAAGGGGGAAAAAACCTTTAGTATATATATGTATGTATTTATTTCTTATTATTATTATTAATTTTATATTTATTTCATTTATTATTATTATTATTATTTTGCTGGGGTTTTGTCACTCGAGCAGTAGCTTGGGCAAGTGGCAATTACCTTTGACTTTTGACCTTTTGGAATCGTTGCGGGACTTTCTGACACGCCGGACATTGCTTTGCTCGGCACTTGCCCCACTCCCCCCACGTGCGCTCTCGTGCATTGGTGTGTGACGTCATAAGTCCTGTCAAGTAATGGTGCAGTGAAAGTCTCCTTATAAGTTTTTTTTTTTTTTTTTTTTTTTTTTTTTAAGGGAATTTGGGGGAGCGGGGCGAGGCTAGGATTCGTCACAGGTATTCTTTCGAGGTTGTGACGTCATAATTCATTGCAAGTAATGGTGCAGTGGAAGTCGCCTTGTAAGTGTATTTATTTATTACATACATACATATACCAAGGCTTTTTCCCCCTTACAAGGGAGGTAGCCAAAAAGGAAAAGGCATAAAATCATTCCCACCAATTCCATCCCTAAATACACTCCACTCCCCTCCCTTCTACCCTCCCTCTTGTCTTAACACCTCCTGGAAGACGGGTCATCCCTGCACCTTGTCCACTGCCCTGGTTCAGAAGCAGTGTCGCAAGACACAGCACATCCACAGCAAGGCCGCTTCATTAAATCGGCGACCCCCCTCTCCGTCCCCCCATGCATTTATTTATTTTATTTATCTATTTATTTATTTATTTATTTATTATGGAATTTGGGGGACCGGGGCGAGGCTAGGATTCGTGAACCCAGACCTGGAATTGGGTTTTACTCTCTCGCCTCCTCGCCCCCTTATGAAATTTCAGGGTCATAGAGGGCGCTGGGTCCACACAAGGCCTGGACTCTTCTTGACGTCATTAATACGTCATAGATCGTCATCGAACTCCAGATCCCCACCGCCGTCTTCCTTATAAGGTTGCGTGTTGCAACGAGTTGCAAGTCACGACGATATCTTCCGGTTTCCACAGCTGGTGAAGATGGATTTTATGTTCGTATTTGCTAACCGTTTCTTGTGTTTTATGTTCATATGTAATCATATATGTATATATATATATATATATATATATACATATATGTATATACTGTATATATACATATGTATATATATATATATATACATATAATTTTTTTTTTTTTCATAAAAATGAGCTGTAATCCAATTGCTGTCTACAAAGGGTCGGTGTCTTGGGAATGAATAAACTACACTGGTTGTGGCACTCTTTGAATATTCTATTCTGGTTGCCGCCAGGCGATTTTATTCACCCGGGGACACGCCCGTCGCCATCCTGATGGGAGTTGGGAATCGAGCTGGGGCCTTTGTGCTTACGAGGTGGGTCAGGAGTCGACTGTTCCAAGGCGGGCGTGGGGGGTGAAGCCGTACCACTGGGCAAAGGGGGGCGGGGTGACGTCATTGGTCGCTGGATGGACGTCGATGAGATCGACTTTATCATAACTCGACAACGACGACTCTTCGCGTCTTTCTTGCTCTTTTTCCTTTCTCATTCCCCCTCCCCTTCCCCTTCCTTGTCTTCCCTTTCCTTGTCTTACCTTTCCTTCCCTCTCCTTCTCTTCCCTTCCCTTTCCTTCTCTTCCCTTCCTTCCTTTCCTTCCCTTTCCTTCTCTTCTCTTCCCTTCCCTTCCTTGTCTTCCCTTCCTTCTCTTACCTTTCCTTCCCTTCCTTGTCCCTTCCCTTTCCCTCTCTTCCCTTTTCTTCCCTTCCCTTCCCTCCCCTTTCCTTGTCTTCCCTTCCTTCCTTTCCTTGTCCCTTCCCTCCCTTCCTTGTCCCTTCCCCTTCCCTCTCTTCCCTTTTCTTCCCTTCCCTTCCCTACCCTTTCCTTGTCTTCCCTTCCTTCCTTTCCTTGTCCCTTCCCTCCCTTCCTTGTCCCTTTCCTTCTCTTCCCTTTCCTTCCCTTTCCTTCCCTTCCCTTTCCTTCTCTTCCATTCCCTTCCTTGTCTTCCCTTCCTTGTCTTCCCTTTCCTTTCCTTCCCTTCCCTTCCCTCCCCTTTCCTTGTCTTCCCTTCCCTCCCCTTTCCTTGTCTTCCCTTCCTTCCCTTCCTTGTCCCTTCCCTTCCTTGTCTTCCCTTTCCTTCTCTTCCCTTTCCTTTTCTTCCCTCCCCTTCCCTTCCCTCCCCTCCCCTCCCCTTCCCTCCCCTCCCCTTCCTTGTCCCTCCCCTTCCTTGCCCCTCCCCTTTCCCCATCCCTTCCCTTCCCTTCCTCTCCTTGTTCCCGCCATTAACTAGGGGGGGGGGGTGCATTATTGTTCCCGGTTACAACGCGTTGCATTTTAATTTATTTATTTTAATTTCATTTTTTGTGTATTTTTCTCCAGCTGTGTGTGATCACGGTGTCTGGACTTAAGACGTGTTTTTTATTTATTCTTTACTTAATTATTTTTTATTTATTTATCTATTTATTGTTTTATTTTATATTTATTTATTTTTATTTATTTATTTTTATTACTTTTATTTATTCTATTTTTATTTGTTTATTGATTGATTGATTTTTTTTTTTTTTGTGGACGCATGCTCCCCTTGGTATGAACGATGTCCCTGCGGATCGAGACCCCGTTCAGGTTCCATAATAACATTTTGTTTTGGGCTGTTTTTTTAAGTTTTCGTTCATAAAATTTATATATTTTTTTCCAGGTGAGTGAGGAAGCATTGGATGGGGGAGGATATGTCCCCAGGCAAGTCTCCAGTCGGTGATGTAAAGTCCTCCTTTTTTGTCTTGTCCTCCTCTTTTGTCTTGTCCTCCTTCCTCTGCCCTCCCCCCCTTTTTTTTGGGGGGGGGGAGGGTGCTAGTCAAGGATGCATTTGTGATGAGATTTTTTTTTTTTTTTTTTTTTTTTTTTTTTTTTTCGTCTATTATGTCTCACCCTTTCTTATGTTTTGCTGTACAAGTTCTGCAGGAACTGTATTAACCCCAAAGGCCATTACGAGGAAAACCCCTTTGTATATGTATATGTGCGTGTGTGAGTGTGTGTGTGTGTGCGTGAGTGTGTGTGTGTGTGCGTGCGTGCGTGCGTGCGCGTGTGGCTTCCAGCTGTCGGAAGAATACTTATAATCCAACTCATCGTCTGCCTGATGACGTCATAAGTTATGTCCTTATAAGGGGGGGGCGGCTACCACGAACACGAATAAAAATCCCCTACCGGCATCCAGGGTCAGAGGAAAAGGATCATCGGGTACGCAAGGGGGATAAACCAAATCCTCGTGTTTACTGGGGACGTACCGAAAGGACCCGATGCCCTGTCGTGCACCGCCAACGCTCCCATCGTGCGACCGAAGCTATCGGTTACACGATGTTCTTCTTGAATGTGGGCGTGTGTTGGTGAGGGCGTGAGGAAGGGTGGAGTGTACTGTGCGTGTGTGGGGGTGGAGGAGGAGGGGGAAGGGGGAGGGGGGCGCTAAGTGAACACGGAATTGACGTGGGAGGCTGTACTCTATGCATATACAAACACGCCAGGCCTTTGGGGGGGGAGAAATGAGGGGGGGTTGCCTTTCCTACTTAGATTCCACACCTGAATTAATAAACAAATAAATGAATAAATAAATCAAAACTTTTGATGAACTTTTGAGGTTTGGTCAGGTATAGAAGAACAACTGTTTGGCCCTGTTTGTGTTTACACGCGTCGTGTTTACACGCGTCGTGTTTACACGCGTCGTGTGTACCCTGAGGGTTTGTGTTTACATTGTGTGAACGTGGAAACCTGGTAGAATGATTTGTACACTGTGTACACTGTACATGTGATCATGTGTATATGTGTTTGTGTGGACGTGTGTACATGTGTACGTGTAGACGTGTGTATTCTTACGGGTGAATGTTCGTGTGTACATGTGTATGTGTACATACGTGTATGTTTACATGTGCACGTGTTTACACGTTCTTAAGCTTACATGTATTTACATGTATACATATATGTATACGCGTACATGTGTGTACGTGTACATATGTTTCGTGTTTATACTAAAGCTGATCATTGGTTTTGTGGCTTCGTCTACTGGAAAATTGACTGGCATTCATCCATCCATCCATCCATCATCCACGTTAATCCACTGTTCAGTTCGTGACCTTCTCATGACCTAATGTGATGTATGACCTTATGAATCTGTATGACCCTGTGTGACCTTGCATGATTTTGTATTACCTTATATGAACTTGCATGGCCAAGTATGACCTAGTTTGAACTTCCATGACCTTACATTATGTATATATATATATATATATATATATATATATATATATATATATATGTGTGTGTGTGTGTAAACAATGAAATAATGGGTGGACATGAAATAACTACATAAAACAACATTCCCTCTCTCTCTCTCTCTCTCTCTCTCTCTCTCTCTCTCTCTCACTCACTCTCACTCTCTTTCTCTCTCTTTCTCTCTGCCTCATGCATTTGCGTTTAAGTTTGTGTCTCCTTTTGTCTTTGTAATTGCCCTCCCTCCCTCCCCTCCCCCTGCCCTTCCCTTCCCTTGGAGAGGAAGGTACAATGTATGTTTAGCATTCGCCCAAGAATAGGGACCTAACAAGAGGTAAACTAGTTAAATGCCTTTTTTTTTTTTTTTCGAGCGTGAGGATACACTACTGTTCCGTTTTCTTTGCACGTCACGTTTTCCTTCTCCCTCCTTCCGTTTTCTTTCATGCAAGCTTTCGGTATGAGGTCTGCCCCCGACTGAATAAGATCACCAGGCAGTGGGCACCCTACAGGGTGTTCCAAAGTTGCAGTTAGTGTCGCTGTTGCAGTGTTAGTTGTTGTTTTGCAGTTGCAATGTTGCAATTTCAGTGCTACAGTTGCAGTGTTGCAGCTGCAGTGCTGCCGTTGTAGTGTTACAGTTGTTGCAGTTGCAGTGCTACCGTTGCAGTGTTACAGTTGTATTGCAGTTGCAGTGCTGCCGTTGCAGTGTTACAATTGGAATGTCGCAGTTGCAGTGTTACATTTCCAGTGCTGCAGTTGCGGTGTTGCAGTTGCAGTGTTGCCGTTGCAGTGTAACAATTGGAGTGTCGCAGTTGCAGTGTTACATTTCCAGTGCTGCAGTCGCAGTGTTGCCGTTGCAGTGTTACAATTGGAATGTCGCAGTTGCAGTGTTACATTTCCAGTGCTGCAATTGCAGTATAAGTTTTTGAGTTGCAGTGTTGCAGGAATAGAATTGCGTTGTTGCACGTCTTTGTCGCTTGTGAAGCTCAAGACTGCTGCATGGAAGGCTGGAGGGAACCACTGCCATGAACATTTCAGCAATTATTTATTTATTTATTTATTGTGTGTGTATGTGTGTGTGTTTGCGTGTGTGTTTGTGTGTGTGTCTGTGTGCGTGTACATAATTTCGTTGATAAACATGGGCTTCTATATAGTCACTCAGAAACACCCTTCAATACACGTACACACATATACGCGTATACGCATATGTATACATGCAAATACATATAAGCCTAAGAACATATAAACATGTGCACATTTAAACCTACACACATGTACACACAAACATTCACACATGAAAATGCACACGTTTACACGTGTACGTGTAGCGAGACCAAGGACAGCCTCCTGACCGTAATAGTCCTGCGAGAGGGACGTCAGAGAGGATCGTCTCCCTGCCTCCCGTCTTCAAAGCCTGTGAGGACAGAAGCGCTGGCGAATTGCAGTCCATAACAACAACAACCCTTGTTCCTGTGCCTTTTCGCATGAGCCGACAACCGGCGACTGATCGCTTCGTTCTACCTCTACAACCCAGTGACATTGATACAGTCCAGAGAGACGTCTGGGAGGGTTCATGGATCGTTGCCGGTCGCTGTGGGGTCGCGGGATTCGAGTTAAAGTAACTCGGAGTAAAACATATCATGCTAGTGCATATGCAGCCACTCAAAAACGCTTTTATCAATGCAAATGGAACTGCCCATGTTTCATATGTAGCGCACTTCTTTGAATTAGTTGTTGCACTAAGTATTTTTTTCTTAATTAGTTGTCGCGCTCACTTTTTTTTTCTGGGTGAGATTTTGTTAATGCAGCAGGATCTAGAAGTTGCATTTGTGTCATTGAATTTAGGCCTGGCAACATTACTTTTTAGAGCGACTGTGTTCTGGTTTGGGCCTGCCTTTCGTTAATGCATTTGCCTAAGATGAATTTACCTAAATGCGTTGTCTGTTTTTTTTTTTTTTTTTCTTCTTTCTGGAAAAGAGGCGTGTGCATTCTCTCCCCCCTCCTCTCTCTCTCTCTCTCTCTCTCTCTCTCTCTCTCTCTCTCTCTCTCTCTCTCTCTCTCTCTCTCTCTCTCTTTCACACACACACACACACACACACACACACACACACACACACACACACTCTAACTCTCGTGGGCGGGGAGTTGAGTGTGTGTGTGTGTGCGTCTGCGTGTAATATCAAAACATTATCCATAGGTCGGTCATACACGAGCTCTGAGCTCTCTTCCGGCCGGGAAATAGCTGTCGATCACGAGTCCAACACGTGATCCAAGACCATGGTGAATCACACATACCATGGGCTGCTTTGATCCCTCAGAGTGCTCGGGGATACGTTACCCCTGCCGCAGGTTCGAATCCTGCCTACGGTCACAAGGCGTCGCGACGGTGCAATGCCAGTGCTGGAAGTGTGTTTGTTCCTTGTTTTCCTTTCTCTGTTTTTGTTTTTATGATCCCCTTCCTCTCTCATTTTTCTTTCATTCTTTCTTTTCATTTTTATTTCTTTTTCTTTTAATCCGTCATATATATTTGTCGCAGTGTGTGTGTGTGCGTGTGTGTGTATGTGTTCGTGTGTGTGTCTTCGTATGTGTATATGTGTGTGTCTCTATGTGTATATGTGTGTGTGCGTATGTATGTATATATGTATGTATTATGTGCCTGTGCTTGTGTGTGGGTATCTGTTTCTTTGTATGTCTGTATGTGTATATGTATGTATGTATTATGTGCTTATGTGCCTATGCGTGTGTGTGTGTGTGTGTCTCTGTATGTGTATGTCTCTGTGTGCGTGTGTGTATGTACGCATCTATTATGTGCGTATGTGCCTGTGTGTGTATGTGTCTATGTACGTCTCTATGTGCATATGTGTGTGTGCGTACGTATGTACGTATTATGTACGTATGTGCCTGTGCGTGAGTATGTACGTAACCTCGTGCGTGTTCTCATTTTAATCAACTACTTAGTTTTGATGGCAAAGTGGGCGTGCGTGGGTGTGTGTACACGTAATGGCCAAAGCTACCTGGATCCCGTGTGGGCGTGAGGAGGACTTAGGGGGGCGTGGGTGTCCACAGGGGTAAGGTGCGATACGAGGTACCGTGGGCGTGATTATGGGCGTAAACCCCAGGTTTTATGTCATTTTAATCCATACATTAACCACTAAAACCCTTTCACTAAAGAAGGTACAGCTTTTGTTATGTTAATGTAATTTCGGTGAAAATAGCAGGTGAATTGTAAAAACAAATTATACCAAGTGAACAAAAGATGAAATGGCTATTTTCACATTCATAGTAATCAAGAAATGGTGTGACGAGATATTATGTGAAGTCTGTCTGGTGCCACGGAGATGAATAAAATCGCCTGACGACAAACAGAATCAGTGAGAAAGTACTACCAGGTGCGGAAGGGACAAATGGTCTTTTCGTCTCACCCGAGATCCAGTCCCGTATAGATTTTATTCTGGTTAACGCCGGTCTATTTGATTCAGGGAGGGTTCGACGAGATCCTGAGAGGGGCCACGCCCCCTTGTTTGAATGAAATCTATTGGCGCCAGTCTGCGTAAAGATCGGCGCCCGGGAAAGCTGTTGGCATTTGGAAACGTGTATTAGGGTGCCAGATGCTTGGGGTGCCACTTGGCACTCCCGGAGTTGACGTGGCACCGTTGCCCTCGTTTGGAGTGGCAGAGAACTCCCCGTGTTCACATTGAACACAAAGAGTGCCACAGAACTCTTCTTGTTCACATAGAACACGTTTACCTCGTGTTCAAGAAGAACAGGGCTGGAAAGAAGGCGTACTGGAAGATAGGCACCGAGGCGGGCTGGTTCCTGGAACAACGTTTCATTCATTCGTTGCTTCCAGACTTCACAGCTTCCAGCACTCCTCACAGCTTCCACCTCTTCTTTGGCCTTCTGGACCCTCCTGGAAAGCCATCATTCTCAGATCATTTGTGTCTTTTTTTCTTTTTTTTCTTTTTTTCTTTTTTTTTTTAAACTTAATATATCTGGTCCGTGGCTAAGAGCATCGTAATTGTAGATGTTTCGACTCTACTTACGCATCTCGTTGATCAATAAACAAAGACCGAGAGGGCCCCCCCCCTCCACCTCCACTCCCGCCCCCCCAACGTCACACGGGGAATCGCTACGTCACGCGAAGGCCAGCCAATCAGAAGGCGGCCCTAGCATTTCCAGGAATCAATACTGGCTGCTGATTGGTCGAGAGAGGTTGCGAGTCGCCTTTGCCCGCCTGCTTGCCATCCAGACCACCTCCTCTTCCTCTTCCTCCTCTTCCCTCTCCTCCTCCTCCTCGTCCAGGGAGAGTGGTGTTGGGATGGGGGCGATGCGAAACGAAGCGAAGCGAGGCAGTGTTTGTTTGAGAGTGGAATGGGCAAGTGACGCAGCGTCTCACTTGCAATCGGGTGTCTACTCTCAGGCCGCCTGTCCCGCCGGCCTGCCTGTAGCCTGCACAGCCGGCCTGCCTTTAGCCTGCACGTCGGCCAAAATCCTGCCAGATCAAGTTTTCGTATCCGTTCATTTTAGTGCTTCCATGTGACCTGCAGGACCTGTACGTGACCTGCAGCCCGAACGGCAACAACACTCCCAACCCCTCCCAATCCACCTCATGTGACCTGCAGGCAGGCCATTGCAGGCCAAACATTGGATCCACACGTTACCGTCCGTGACCTGCCCTCCGTTGTGACAAGCCCACCCTCACCCCCTCCCTTCCATCCTCGTTACCCTCCATCGTAGGTCTTCCCAGTGCCCGGCACCCTGACCCTGAGTGCTGCG
>NC_134785.1:11495517-11540517 GCF_046742065.1 Oratosquilla oratoria
TTCCGCCCGAAAGGTGTTTCATTCTCGTAATGGGACCCGTCGTGGTTGCCACTGACCACCAGATAATTTGGTGTGGTACGAGGTCAGAAACAACAGCCTCAGAATACCATCAAGTATCCCAAACTTTTTCTTGATGACATTTAATCTTACAATATACTTGTGACGTTTGCGTATATATATATATATATATATATATATATATATATATATATATATATATATATATATATATATATATATATATATATATATATATATATACCCCATTTTACCCCGCGCCTGAGTAATGCCATCTGTCCACATTCCCTCTCTTTTCTGTGTTTCTGTAGCTTATAAGTCCCCTTTATCCTCCGTCTTATGTACTTTCCTGAAGAGGGCTACAGTTGATAGCCGAAATATATGAATCTTCTATATTCGAAGTTTATTTTCTCCGACTGTGGGTTTCCTGTGTAATATATATATATAATTTTACTCATAGGTTTTGCTTAAACGTGTTTTGGGGAAATGTGTTGTTATTAAAGACGGCAAAATAACCGGTTAAATAGTTCACGATATTTTTTACGAGTGCTTTGGAACACATTTGGTTGGGAAAAAAACCCGCAATTTCCGGAGAAGGCAGTGCCTTGTGGGAAATGCTTGATAAGAATTTACCCGCAGGAAAAAAAAAAATCGAAAAAATAAGGAACTGAGACACCAAGACCGCAAAAGCCTTCCCTTCCCCTTCCTCAATCCCCTTACTTCCCCTTCCCCTTTCCCCTTTCCCCTTCCCCTTCTCCCTCACCCTTCTCCCTCCCGGTCTCCCTCCCCTTCTCTCTCCCCCGTCTCCTCTCTCCCCCGTCCCTGTTCCCCTCCCTATCCTCCTCTCTGTTTCCCTCCACGTCCCCCTTCCCTGCGGCGTTCCCTCTCCCCTCGCTCTCTTTCCCCTTGCTCTCTTTCCTCTCGCTCTTTCCCCTCGCTCTCTTTCCCCTTGCTCTCTTTCCCCTCGCTCTCTTTTCCCTCGCTCTCTTTCCCCTCGCTCTCTTTCCCCTCGCTCCCTTTCCCCTCGCTCTCTTTCCCCTCGCTCTCTTTCCCCTCGCTCTCTCTCCCCTCGCTCTCTTTCCCCTCGCTCTCTTTCCCCTCGCTCTCTTTCCCCTCGCTCTCTTTCCCCTCGCTCTCTCTCCCCTCGCTCTCTTTCCCCTCGCTTTCTTTCCCCTCGCTCTCTTTCCCCTCCCCTTCCCACCCCTCTTCCTCTTGCCCAGACGACTTTTTTCAGTTGGGAAGAAGACTGGGGGAGAGTTGAGGGGTGTGGGGTGGGTGGGTGTGTGTTTAAACCCATAGACACCCCATTTTGTGTCTTCCCCCCCTCCCCCCTCCACAGCCCCGTAGCTGAGCAGAATCTTGTGGCTGTAACTAAGTCAAGTTAGGTCACTATGCAGGAGGAGGAGGAGGAGGAAGAGGAAGAGGAGTACATGTAAAGCCCTCCAATCAGAGCAACTTCAGGCTTCAAGTATCGTGATTTCAGTGACCTTGCGGTCGGAAACTTGTCTGTTACCTCGAGGAGGAGAACGTCGAGGGCAAGATCCTCGAGGACGAAGATCTCGAGGGCGAGATCCTCGAGGACGAAGATCTCGAATGCAAGATCCTCGAGGACGAAGGTCTCTAGGATAGGGACCTTGAGGATGAGAGCCTCGAAGACGTCGAGAACGGGAGAGAAGGCCCCTAGAATGAAGATCTCGAGGACGAAGACCTTGAGAACAGGAACCTGCAGAACGAGAACCACGAGAACGGGGACGAAAACCACGAGTGAAGATCTCGAGGACGAAACCTCGAGAATGAAGATCCCGAAGACGAAAACCTTGTAAAAAAAAAAAAAAAAAAAAAAAAAAAAAAAATCGAGACCTCGAAAATGAAGATCTCGAGGACGAAGACCTCGAGATTGGAGATCTCGATGACGAAGGCCTCGAGAATGAAGCTCTCGAGGACGAAACCTCAAGAAGGAAGATCTCGAGGACGGAAACCTCGAGAATGAAGACCTCGAGAAGGAAGAGCTCGAGGAAGAAGACCCCAAGAATGAAGATCTGGAGGACGTGTACCTCGAGGACGAAATCCAAGAAACGTATTCCCAAGTTTGTTCGCGTCTTCTTGTGGTGGCGGGAGCCAGGGGAGGACCCTCCACGGCATGTCAATGAGCCTGTCTTCGCTCGAGGATTAATTTGTTGATCTTCGCTTCCGCTTCGAGACTTCGAGACTTTAGTTGTCGGACACTTTGCCGAACCGGAAGCCACAAGGTTCCTCCCCAGCTCTCAGTTCAACTCTTAGCTCAGCTCTCTGCTCAACTCTCATTTCAATTCTTAGCTCAGCCCTCAGTTCAACTCTAAGCACAGCTCAACTCATAGCTCGGTTCTCAGTTCAACTCTTAGCTCGGTTCTCAGCTCAACTCTCAGCTCAGCCCTCAGCTCAACTCTTAGCTCAGCCCTCAGCTCAACTCTTAGCTCAGCCCTCAGCTCAACTCTTAGCTCAGCTCTCAGCTCAACTCTTAGCTCAGCTCTCAGTTCAACTCTTAGCTCAGCTCTCAGCTCAGCTCTCAGCTCAGTCCTTGGCTTAACTCTTAGCTCAGCTCTCAGCACAACTCTTAGCTCAGCCCTCAGCTCACAGTGCTTCGTTCAACAACCTCAGCCCCCTCCTCCCCCTTTTTATCTTATTTATTTTATTTTATTTTTTCTTGAAGAAATATGATTCTATTAGCTATCGGTTAAATACGTGTTATACCAGCGACGTTTTTTCGCCACTTATAAAGATGTTCGAACCACCAATCCATATTGTCTCTTCCGGGCTTATTGATATTGATTTCACTTTGGGTCGAGCCTTGATGGCTGAAACATTCTGGCCTGTTGCGTCACGCCCGGGGAAGGTCGCGTGCACGAATGAAAGCGTCCTGTTTTAGCCTGAACAAAATCTGTGAATGAGTTACCTTTGATATAATGAGTACAAACAAGACGTACCGTGTTTCTCGCAAAGTTTTTCTTTTGTGTTTTTTTTTTTTCTAATAATAGATTAATAAAAAGGTAAATAAGTTAATAGAATAAATGTTGTGGCGAAACATTTTCTTAATTTGATAAGTACATACGTAAAAAAAATAATTTAATTATTTAATTAAATAAAGATCTCGTGCATTGAAACTTTTCTCACATAAATTAAATTGATAATTAGATAAATTGACGAATAAATATCTCTTGTATTGCAGCTTAAATAAATTCATAAGATAAAGAAGTAAATAAATAAATGAAAGTAAAGCGAGCTGCTTCGTTTCCTCCTCGCGAGCGCGGCCAGTTTCCAGGAAGAAGATAGATTGTAACGGCTTTAACGGTTTTAACGGTTTTCGACGTTTCTGCAATTCCAGACGCTCCCGAAACTCTTCGCTTCTTCAAGGCCACACACGCACCTCTCCCACCACCTCTTCTACCAACTCTACCAATTCCTCTACCATCTCTTATACCTCATCTATCTCTACCACAGTTGCTACCACCTCTACCAATCCTCTACTTCATCTATCTCCTCCACCACATTTTCTACCACCTCTATCAACTCTACCATCACATCTACTACCTTATCTACCACTACTTCTACCACCTGTACCACCACCTATACCACCTCTTCTACTATTACGTCAATCGCCTCCTCTACCACATCTACCATCTCCTCTACCTAGATGTCTACAATCTCCTCTACCTCATCTACCACTTGTGCTACTTCTACCTTCTCTACCATAATATCTCCCAGTACCTCTATCGCCTCCTCTACCACATCTACCATCTCCTCTACCAAAATCTCTACAACCTCCTCTACCTCATCTACCACTTCTGCCACTTCTACCTCATCTACCATAATATCTACCATTACCTCTACCACATCGTTTACCACTTCCTCCACCATAATCTTTACTATGACCTCTACCACCTTTACCAAATTCGGTACCACCCTCTCTACCATGACATCTACCATCACGTCTACCACCTCTACCTCCTCCTGCACTACTTGTACCATCGACTCTGCCACCTTTTCTACCACATTTTCTACCACAACTTCAAACAGAAATCCATAAACGCTGGTGGACTCGACCAACATTCGAGCTATCAGATAAAGCAAGACGGGCCCGCGGGATTGTTCTTTTGGATAGAAGAGCTGGTGAACTACAGCCCATGGCAACAGGAGCGGTTTCTCTCTCTTTTTCTCTCTCGCTCTCGCTCTGTCTGTCTTCTCTGTTTCTCCCTCTCTGTGTCTCTCTCTCTCTCTCTCTCTCTCTCTCTCTCTCTCTCTCTCTCCCCCGAAACCTCTTCCAGACTCGCCATTGAATTTCGTCCTTATCAGTCAAAATACTCCCGTGATATTATCAATGTTATTGTTATCAGTCGTTATTGTTATCGTTTATATTAGCGTTATAATTTATCATTACTATTATTTTTTCATGTTTTGATATTTATGTATTTAGTTTATGTAACTATAAAGAGAGAAGGCGAGAGAGAGAGAGTTCTTATGGAACGCACTTGAATATTAGGCGTCGAACACTCTTGAATCTGTGCCCCTGAGTGCCGCGCCTCTTTGAGTAGTGCCGATGGAGAGTGCCACACGATGCCACAAGGGGTGTGGACGAGGAGGAAGAGGAGGGGGGGAGGAGGATTTCAGGAAGAGTGCATTGGGTGGATGGCAACGTAATAACAATACAAACGCCAGGAAGATCTCTCCAGGTGTGTGTGTGTGAGAGAGGGAGAGAGAGATTCCTTGGATCACGTGTTGGACTCGCGATCGACAGCTATTTCCCTCCCGGAAGAGAGCTCAGAGCTTAACCGATGTATGGGTAAATGCTGTGACCTTACACACACACAACTCCCTGCCCACGAGAGCTGGAGTAACGACCCGCAGCGTTGCGATACTGAAATTATTTCAGTCCTGGTCGGGATTCGAACCTGGACCGCCGTAGTGGCGACCGGGACCTATAAGCCATCGAATCGTGTGTGTGTGTGTTTACGTGTACATGTGTTTCTGCGTGTGATATATATATATATATATATATATATATATATATATATATATATATATATATATGTAGAAAATTGTTTATATGTATATATATATATATGTATATATATATTATATATATATATATATATATATATATATATATATATATATATATATAAACATACAAAAACGTTAAAAATTCAAATGTAATTTTTTTCCTTCATGCCTCAAGCAGTGCCCCTCATCGTCTTTGTACACATCGCTTGACGTGTCTTCCCCATCAAGCCTCCTCCTCCTCTTCCTCCTCCTCCTTCTCCTCCTCCTCCTCCTCCTCCTCCTCCTCCTCTTATCCTCCTCTTCTTCGCCCCACAACTACCATACAATTATTTACTTCCTAATTAATATGAAGAAGGTGTCTGCGTTTCTCTGTGACCTGAACTGCATCACCTCGCCCCTTGTGGACTGTGTGACGTCACACCGCCTTTGATACGCCACTAGGGGAGGGTGAAGGAGGGTAGGGTGTCGCTCAACTGAATAAAATCGTCAGACGACAGCGAGAACAAGCTCGTGAACTAACAGAGAAAGATTTCAGATTGGTTCGACATTTTCCCAGCGTGGAGGGGAAGGGGGTGGGGGGAGGGGGGGTTAACCTTGGATGAATAAAATCGTCTGCCGACACCCACAGCACATGCTTAGGGCGAGGTGACGACATCCTCGAAGATGTGGCGCACTTTACATGCTTTGTTCTGTCTGGTGGAAGGTGACTTTGATCACATGATGTGCTGAAGATGCTGAAGCCTCACGTTTGCTGAAATGGGGGGAAGCAGTTTACGCCAGGAGGCGCTGAGCTGTGACTGAAGCCGTCATCTTTGCCGTGTGTGGTTGGGGTAGCCAGGGCAAGTGGCAGTCACCGGGAACCATTCGGGATCGAACCCAGTTCTGCGTTGTTGATGTAAAATGAAAATCTCTCTCTCTCTCTCCCTCCCTCTCCCCCTCTCCCTCTCTTCTTTGTCACTCTTTCTCCCTCTTTTTCTTTCTCTTTTTCTATTTTCTCTCATTTGTTTTCTTTTTTTTCTATCTGTGTATGTGTGTGTGTTTATGAGTGTGCGTGTGTGTTTGTGTGTTTATGAGTGTGCGTGTATGTGTTTGTGTGGTTATGAGCTTTCGTGTGTGTATGCATGTAAAATGAAAATGTTGATGTGTGTATATATATATATGTGTGTGTGTGTGTGTGTGTGTGTGTGTGTATAATGTAGGCATGAATACGAAAATATAAAGTGCAGACAAATTTGGATTATTTTCTTAATTCATATCCTATTTATTTAATCATTATATATTTATGTATTTGTTGGGTTGCTTGTTTGTCACTTTATTTGTTTCTCGAATTGAATATTCCTCTCAAAGGTCTCGGGCTCTCCAGAGATGAAATCAAAGCTCCTATCGCCCTGCATCAATATGCAATGTTGACACGAAGCTCGACACTTGTCGGGATGATGCGCCAACAGAAAGCCGTTATGACGGTTAGAACCGTTGGATTTGAATTTTCAAAAAGGAGGAAACGAATGCGACAGTCTCGCGTTTCTCGCTAGCTTTTGTTTCGTTCAGTTGTAAGGGGTCACGATCGGTCGCTGTTCCTTTCAGAGAGGGGTCCAGTGACCTTCAAAGTAATGAAATAGAGGAGCGTGGACCAGAACAATATATTTGATGTATGGTGCCGTGATGAAGTTGTTTTAGCTCTGGGACCCCAGGGAGGCGATGGGGGAAGAGGAGGAGGAGGAGGTAAGGAAGATGTGAAAGAGGAAGTGGTGGTGAAGAAAGGGCTGGTGGGGGAGGAGGAGGAGGAAGAAGATCTGGTGGAGATGCAGGAATAGGGTAAGGTGGAAGAGAAGGATGTAGAAGAGGTGAAGAAGAGCTGGAAGAGGGGGTGGAGGAAGATGAGGAAGAGCTGGTGGAGGTGGAAGAGGTAAAGGAGAAGAGCTGGTGATGGAGGAGGAGGAAGAGGGGATGGAGAGGAAGAGCCTGTGGAGGAGGAAGAGGAAGAGCTGGTGGTGAAGGAGGAGGAGGAAGAGCGGGTGGAGGAGGAAAAGGAAGAGCTAGTGGAGGAGGAGGTGGAAGAGGTGAAGGACAAGAGCTGATGGTGGAGGAGGAGGAAGAAGAGGAAGAGCCGTTGGAGGAGGAAAATGAAGAGCTAGTGGAGGAGGAGGTGGTAGAGGTGAAGAAGAAGAGCTGGTGGTGGAAAAGGAAGAGCCGGTGGAAGAGGAAGAGCTGGTGGAGAAGGAGATGGAAGAGGAAGAGTAGGTGGAAGAGGACGAGGAAGAAGAAGAGCGGGTGGAGGAGAAAGAAGAAGAGCTAGTGGAGGAGGAGGTGGAAGAGGAAGAGCAGGTGGTGGAGGAGGTGGAAGAGGAAGACCAAGTGGTGGAGGAGGAGGAGACCGGGCTGGGCCGGGGTCAGGCATCCCCGATCGAGCAAGATCGATGGGTCAACTGCAGCAGCAGCATCCATCCGTGGCACCGTTTGGCACTGTGTGGCACCGTTGTGTCACTTTGTGGCACCGTTGTGTCACTTTGTGGCACCGTTGTGTCACTTTGTGGCACCGTTGTGTCACTTTGTGGCACCGTTGTGTCACTTTGTGGCACCGTTGTGTCACTTTGTGGCACCGTTGTGTCACTTTGTGGCACAGTTGTGTCACTTTGTGGCACCGTTTGGCACTATCCTCGCCAGTGTCACACAGTCAGCATTGGCTATGGCACCATGACCACGAACGTCATCCGAATAAAATCACCTGGCGACAGCTAGAATGTGATTGTCACTAGTTGCCCTGCTTTCTTCACTTTAGCTTGGTGTAGTTAGCACAAACAACCTCGTTAGGGCCAGTGGGCCGGCTGTTCTTTGTTCTTCCTTTGTTCTTCCTTTGGGATCCTTTGTGTTCTGAGACTCTTTCGTTCTCAAGTGGTTCTCTTGGCATATTTTGTTTTGGTGAATGACAGGTTGATTTGTTCAGTTCAAGGTTGGGGAGGGGAGGGGCTAAATGGGCTCGCGGTGCTTCAACCCCCTTTCCCCCACTCCCCCTTTCGCAGTCTCCCCCTTCCCCCTCTCCCCCTTTACCTATCTCCCCCTTTACCTATCTCCCCCTTTACCTCTCTCCCCCTCTCCCCCTTTCCCCCTCTCCCCTTTCCCCCTCCCCCCCTTTCCCCCTCTCCCCCTTTCCCCCTCTCTCCCTCTTCCCCCTCTCTCCCTCTTACCGGATTGAGTGGGTTAGAGACGTCTACCCAGAAGATCCTTACGTAAGGTCTTTCCGAAAAGTTCCCGTGAAAGGTCTTTCCGGAAGGTCTCTTACGAAAACCTTTCCGGAAGGTCTCCGGGCGGTCTTCCGGGAAGGCCCCCCAGGAAGGTCTGTCTTCCTGGAAGGTCTCCACAGAATATCTCCCCGGAAGGTTCCCCAGGAAGGTCTCAGGGTGGTCCTTCTGGAAGGCCTCCCCGGAAGGTCTGTCCGGAAGGTTCCCCAGGAAGGCCTCACCGAAAGATCCCTCCACAATCTCCACACGGAAGCTCTCCGGGCGGCCTTCCCGGAAGGTCTCCACAGACTATCTCCCCGGAAGGTCTGCCCAGACCCAAGATCCCTCCGGACTACGCCGTGGACGGGCCTTCCGGGTTGAGCAGGTAGCGAATCAATGCCGAAACTCTCTCCCCCGGATAGCGCCCGGATGTGGCGTTAACGGCCGCGTTAGGACGTGACTGAGGCCGGAAAGAGGACGTCCGGGTGCCTCCCGGAGTGCCTCCCGCAGTGCCTTGTGCTCCGGATCCGGGGTTTCCGGTGTGCCTGCTAGACATCCGGATCCGGGTCTTGTTACAACACCTGGTGAATGTAGAGCACACACACACACACACACACACGCACACACACGCACACACACACACACACACACACACACACACACACACACACACACACACACACACACGCACATAATGGCGCAGTGGTTAGAGTTCCTGGCCGCCACTACGGCGGTCCGGGTTCGAATCCCGCTCAGGGCAGAAATAATTTCAGTATCGCTGCGAGTCGTTACTCCAACTCTCGTGGGCGGGGAGTTGGGTATGTGTGTGTGCATGTAAGGTCAAAGCATTGCCCATAGATCAGTCATACATGAGCTCTGAGCTTTCTTCCGGGAGGGTTATAGCTGTCGATCACGAGTCCAACACGTGATCCAAGAGGTTTGGCCTAATAAATGACAACTAATGCTACAAGGATAGTGTATTGTTATACATGAATTTGTTTTTATGGGGCGGAAATTTTATATTTTATTTAGTTATTTATTTGTCTACTTTTGTTTTTCTGAGTAGAACCATATGGCGAACTTGTTAATATAATCACCATGAAGATCTTCCTATTTAAAACTTCTTAAAATGTCTTTTTAATTTAGCTAAAGGATCCTACCTCCTCACACCTCACCGTTCGATAGTCTGTTCATCACTGTGGTAGAGCATGATGGTCGGCAGTAGACCATTTGGTCCATGACAAGGTCAGAGAGAGGTGGAGAGAGAGAGAGAAAGAGAGAGAATGTTGTTACGGGCGGCTGGTATGTGAAGAGACGTTACGTATAACGTCTAAGTGCTTAAGAACCAGCTCACTTCTAGAAGCCACTGTAGGACTGAACTATCTGGTCAGGGCCTAGATAATTCGTAAGACTAGAAGTAAAGGTAACAAAGAAGATTCCAGGAAAGGAATATTAAACTAGCGATAAAACTAGTAAACGAAATTATTAATGGAAAATATTTACAGGCAATCAACACAAAAGAGAATGGGCAGTAGGGTCAATGGGACCGTTACATGATTATAAGAATATGGAAATTATCGTTCAAATAAGAAACAAGATAAGTATACAATATGGTACTATCTAAGTACAAAGAGATCAGGAACATGCATCAGAATAAGTAATAAGTACAAATATAAGTATAAGTAATGCAATGTATATCAGACACGTAATGTAGGCAAAAAGGGTGATCACTTCACACCAATCGTCTCATGAATCTAAACCTAGTTTTTATCAAGAGATCAATATGTGGGAATATGACAAGGAGTAAGCGAGTTCCACCGCTTATATACCATTGGACCGGAAGCGGGATACTTCCGGTGAAGTGTGCGAGTGAGTGAAAGGGGGGGGAGGAGGGTAAGTTAACACGTCAACATGGGTAGTTTTAAGACCCTCGACTCGCTTGAACAATCTATTTATTTAGTAACTGTCAAATCTGTGCGCTCCGAACTATTCAGGATTTCGCTTGTCTGTTTGTTCTACAAGAGTGCGCACCTCTCCGCACGTAGGCAAGATTACATATAGTGGACGGGCGTTACTGCTTAACATTGTTACAATACATACATAGACAAGAAATATGAACATAGTTATGTAATACAAAGGAACACAATTCTATAACATAATTACACATATGACGTAATATCTAATATTACGTTACACCTCCACCGTTTGGGAAAGCTTTTCACTTTCTGTTGAAAAGCTATGTTCTAGAAAGGACGTCGGCTAAAACATTAAATACGCCTTTTATATGATGAATTGTTAGATTAAAGGGTTGGAGAAATAAACTCCAACGTGTAAGTCTCGGATTCTTGTTTTTCATAGTCTGTAGGAACTTTAAGGGGTTGTGATCCGAATATACTTGAATGGTAGTTGAGGAACCCAAGTAGACTTCGAAGTGGATAAGGGCCTGGACCAAAGCGAGCGTCTCCTTCTCAATTGTTGAGTAGTTCTTCTGCGCAGGGGACAGCTTCTTGCTGTAGTAGGCGATAGCGTGAAGAACTTCATTGTGTTCTTGCAAGAGGGCGGCACCGATACCGGTGTCGCTGGCGTCGACTTGCAGAAGAAAGGGTCGTTGGAAATCGGGTGCCCTTAGAACTGGTGCGTTAGTGAGAAGGGACTTCAGGTTTTTGAAGGCCGTCTCACAGGTAGGTGTCCACACGAAGTCGTGGTCTTTTCTCAACAGGTCAGTCAATGGTTCTGCTACATCTTGTTTCTCAGATAAGTGTCCTACTTTTATCTGAAGATTTTGTAGTATCTGAGAGTTTTCCAAGGGAATCTCAGGAGGATTAGGCAGGTTATCAGGAGGCTCTTCCGATTTTATTGTGGTAGAGCTGCAAGCTGGAATTGGATCTCTGGAATGATAAGGTTTTAAGGTATTTATGTGACAGAGACGGGAACTCTTTCTTCTGTCTGGAGTTTTGATTATGTAGTTGAGATCACTGGCTCTGGACAAGACTTCATAGGGTCCTTTGTATTTAGCCTGCAATGGATCTCCTGGTATGGGAAGATAAAGTAACACTTGATCTCCTGGAGAGAAAGTTCTAAGTTTAGAATTTTTATCATACCGACCTTTCATTACTCGTTGAGCATTCGTCAAGTTCTCTCTTGCCAACTTCCAAGCTTCTAACAACTTCTCGGTGACCTGTGACACGTATTTCAAAGAAGGAACAGGTGGTTCTTCTTTCATCCATTGTTCATGAAGTATCTTTAGGGGACCACGGACTTCATGACCGAAGACTAATTCTGACGGGCTGAATCCAAGGCTTTCTTGAATTGTTGTTCGGGTGGCGAACAACAAAAAGGGGAGTCCGTCTTCCCAATTTCGAGTGTTCTCAGCACAGAAGATTCTTAACATTGTCTTGAGCGTTTGGTGAAAGCGCTCTAGAGCACCTTGTGATTGAGGATGATAGGCGGAGGAAGTTACATGATTTATACCTAGTGTTACAAGAGTTTCTCTAAACTTGTTGGAAAGAAAATTACTTCCTTGATCACTTTGAATGTTCTTAGGAAATCCTACCATAGTGAAATATTTCAACATTTCTCTATGTTTTGAGCTTTAATATTTTTCAAAGGAATTGCTTCTGGAAAACGAGTGCTCATACACATGATTGTGAGAATGTACTGATTTCCTTTACTTGAAGGAGGTAAAGGTCCTACACAGTCAATAAGAACTTTTTTAAATGGCTCTTCCATTACAGGAATGGGATGGAGTGGAGCTTCTACAATTTTCTGGTTGGGCTTACCTACAAGTTGACATGTATGACATGTTTTACAATATTGGGCAACATCTTTGACAACCGTGGGCCAATGGAAATGTTGGGTTATGTTGAACAAGGTCTTTCTTACCCCTAAGTGACCTGCTAAGGGAGTATCATGAGCCAATCTTAGAACATTATTCCTGAAACCAAGAGGGAGGACTATTTGATTCCTTACTTGCCATGGCTGGTCAGCGGTTGCGGTGGATGCTCTCCATTTTCGCATTAGGACTCCGTTTTCTATATAGAAACCTCGTGACATATTTTCAACTTCTTCTGGAGAAGAAACAATCTCGTACAAATTTTTAAGAGAATGATCTGACTTCTGTTCTTTGATTAATTCTGCTCTAGATAGAGAAACTGGTGAAGAAGAAGATGGGTCAGTTTGGGAGAATAGGGATTCTAAATTATAGGTCTCCTCTTCAGATTTCTTGTACTGAGATCTGGTTACAGCACAAGCGGGAAACAACTGTAAGTTATCTGAAGGTTCTACTGAGGTCTTAGGGTTATTTGTTATTAAGGGAGAAATGACTTTGCTTCCAGCGATGTCATTGGCCAACAATAAGGATATTCCTACTATGGGAAGAGAGTCTACTACTGCTACTTTAACCATTCCGGTTGTTAAATCAGACCGCAAGAAAACATTATGTAATGGACATTTTACAATTCCTCCAACTCCTATCAATATATCATAACCTGTATATGACTCACCCAGATTCTGCAAGACAGAATTTAAAATCAGACTTTGCTTTGCTCCTGTGTCTCGGAGTATGGAAATAGGATATTGTTGTGAACTACTACTATGAGATATAGTTCCTGAAGATACAAATGGTTTGAAACAAGGATCATGATCTGATGAGGGGGGTTCTACATTACTTGACAATACCGGCTTCTTTGGTAGTTTATCCTGAATAGAGGATTTTGAATCATCTGATTTTATATTACTTACAAGAGTTGGTGTCTTATTGGAGAATGAGGGTGTCAGTCTCTTTCTGCAATTAGAAATGTGATGGCCAACCTGTTTACAATATGAACAAGTTACAGGGGGATTAGTCTTAAACCTTTCCATTCTTTGCCAAGGTTGGTTTGGAGGATATTGATTGAAATCAGACCTGTAACTGAAATGTGATGGGCTAGACTTATTTTCAAAGTGTTTCTTTGGGGACCAAGGATCAGAGTATTTTGTTGAATCTGGAATATATGACATTTAATTTTGTGATTCCATTTGTCTTGACTTAGGTTTATGATTTAGTGTGAACTCATCAGCCAATACAGCAGCTTTAGTTAAAGTTTCGGGAACATGATCATCTATAAAAATCCTAAGATCTGTCTCTAAGGTATTCTTAAACTGCTCCAATAAAATCAACTGTTTAAGTCTATCTAATGTGTCCGTTTCACTAGCCAAACACCACCTATTGAATAACCTCTCTTGTTGAGCCGCATATTCTACGTATGTTAACTGAGGTGTCTTCCTATAATTACGGAATTTCTGTCTGGTATTATTTCATAAGCTTTTAAAATACAAGCTTTCATATTATCATACTCGCTTTCTGCTTCTGAAAGAGAAGTATAAATTTGCTGAGCCTTACCCTTAAATTGTGTTTGAATGATTAATGGCCAATTTTCTTTAGGGATTTGTAACTGTTGCGCCAATTTTTCCCACTGAAGAAAGAAAATTTCTGGCTCTCCTTCTGAAAATATGGGTAAAAGTTTTACATACTTGGAAATATCTATATGACCTTCCTGAACTACGGGTCGTCTATCAACAATCCTAGCTTCTACTTCTGCCTTCTTTAATTCTAACTCTGCCAATTTGACTTTAGTTTCGTTCTCTCTTTCTATTTGTTTCACTTTAGCTTCCTCTTCTCTAGCTCTAAATTCTGCCTCAATTTGCATTTGTTTCAGTTTAGTTTCCTCCTCTTTAGCTACTTGTTTCGCTTTAGCTTCCTCTTCTCTAGCTCTAAATTCTGCCTCAATTTGCATTTGTTTCAGTTTAGCTTCCTCTTCTCTAGCTCTAAATTCTGCCTCAATTTGCATTTGTTTCAGTTTAGTTTCCTCCTCTTTAGCTTTAAATTCTGCCTCAATTTGCATTTGTTTCAGTTTAGTTTCCTCCTCTTTAGCTTTAAATTCTGCCTCAATTTGCATTTGTTTCAATTTAGCTTCCTCCTCAAAATCTACTCTCCTGACCTTTAATTCAATCTCCTTAATCTTAAGTTCTGTTATTTGTGCCTCTATTTCTAACCTATTTGAAGGAATTTGTATAGCTGTAATCTCTTCTGGAGATTAGATCTCATCTTCGATCAGATTTTCAACGAGTTCCTGAAGTATTTTTTTCTTTCGCAAACTTGTATCAATGTCTACTCCAAAGTGCTTGCCTATTTCTATCAAAGTGTCTTTAGTTTGTTTCTTTAAGAAACTTACCTTGGGATTTTGAACGAATTCTTGAACTATATCATCCATCTCTATAAGAATGTGTTAAATACCTGATCCAATATCCTTGGCAAGGGTCGCCACTTTGTTACGGGCGGCTGGTATGTGAAGAGACGTTACGTATAACGTCTAAGTGCTTAAGAACCAGCTCACTTCTAGAAGCCACTGTAGGACTGAACTATCTGGTCAGGGCCTAGATAATTCGTAAGACTAGAAGTAAAGGTAACAAAGAAGATTCCAGGAAAGGAATATTAAACTAGCGATAAAACTAGTAAACGAAATTATTAATGGAAAATATTTACAGGCAATCAACACAAAAGAGAATGGGCAGTAGGGTCAATGGGACCGTTACATGATTATAAGAATATGGAAATTATCGTTCAAATAAGAAACAAGATAAGTATACAATATGGTACTATCTAAGTACAAAGAGATCAGGAACATGCATCAGAATAAGTAATAAGTACAAATATAAGTATAAGTAATGCAATGTATATCAGACACGTAATGTAGGCAAAAAGGGTGATCACTTCACACCAATCGTCTCATGAATCTAAACCTTCTAGTTTTTATCAAGAGATCAATATGTGGGAATATGACAAGGAGTAAGCGAGTTCCAACGCTTATATACCATTGGACCGGAAGCGAGATACTTCCGGTGAAGTGTGCGAGTGAGTGAAAGGGGGGGGAGGAGGGTAAGTTAACACGTCAACATGGGTAGTTTTAAGACCCTCGACTCGCTTGAACAATCTATTTATTTAGTAACTGTCAAATCTGTGCGCTCCGAACTATTCAGGATTTCGCTTGTCTGTTTGTTCTACAAGAGTGCGCACCTCTCCGCACGTAGGCAAGATTACATATAGTGGACGGGCGTTACTGCTTAACATTGTTACAATACATACATAGACAAGAAATATGAACATAGTTATGTAATACAAAGGAACACAATTCTATAACATAATTACACATATGACGTAATATCTAATATTACGTTACAATATCCTCACTGGTTCGCTCCCACGTGAGGCCGTCCATCCTTAGCGCTTTACCCTACTTCAGCCATTTCTACCCCCAGTTGCCCATTCCCCGCTCCCACACCCTCATCTCTCTCCTGCTCCATCTCCCGTCCCCTTTCCTCCCCATTCCCTCACATCTTTCGCTTCTCTTACCCGAGTTCCAGTCCCTTCAGATGTGGCTCAAAGCTCGTTTAGAAGTTTGCAAAAGTATCGAATGTAGGCGGCACCTTTATAGACTTCCACCCCGAGCGTCGAATCTTCCTGAGTGACATTCTCCTTTTCTTCTCTTTCATTACCGTCTCTCGCTGGCTCGATCTCACGTCGTTCCCTCCATCTCCTCCTCTTCCTCCTCCTTTATCATTCCTTGTTTTATTTATAATTTTTTCGACTCTTATCAAGTTTTCCGCTGGGTCTTCCTCGATGTTTTTTTGTTTTTTTTTTTTTTTTTTTTTTTTTTTTTTTTTTTTTTTGCGCCGATGCGTTTGTTGGCCCACCATTACTTCACAACCTTTTCCTTTCCTTTTCCTTACCTTAACCTCCGTCGAATGACGTAAACTATTTCACCTACTATTACCCCTGTTCTCCACCCCCATCCCCGCAACGCGTTGCCGAGAACGTCGCACAGTGTTCATGTGTTATTCATGAACACACGCATCTCCATACCCCCAGCGTTCCCTCCTTTTAACTTTGTGCTCATTCCCGGAGGCTCAAGTTGTCAGGATTCATTTTTAATTGCTTTCTGCCTCTTCCACGCGATCCACTTTTCTCTTTGTAGGTGTTTCCACCTCTCTCTCTCTCACTCTCTCTCTCTCTCTCTCTCTCTCTTTCTCTCTCAGCAGTATCCCCCTCTTTGGTGAGAGGCTCTTCCACATCAAACAAGCCCGCCCCTTTCTCCCCCTTTCCCCCCCTTCTCCCCCCCCCTCTCCCCCCTCACCTCCCCACCAAGCCATGAAAACAACTTCAGCGAAGCCTCCTCTCTCTTTGTCTCTCTCGCTGTCTCTCTATCTCCCTCCCTCTCTCTCTGTCTCTATCTCTGTCTCTATATATCTGTCTCGATCTCTCTCTGTATATATCCCTGTCTCTATCTCTCAGTTTTTCTGTCTGTCTCTCTCCCTCCCTCTATCTATATCTGTCTCGATCTCTGTCTCTGTATATATCCCTGTCTCTATCTCTCTGTTTTTCTGTCTCTCTCCCTCTCCCTCCCTCTCTCCCTCTCTCCCTCCCTCTCTCCCTCCCTCTCTCCCTCCCTCTCTCTCGACCTCTGTCTCCTCCCTGTCTCTATCTCTCTGTCTGTCTCCCTCTCTCCCTCCCTCTCTCTCTCTCTCTCTCTCTCTCTCTCTCTCTCTCTCTCTCTCGATCTCTCTCAGTCTGTATATATATCCCTGTCTCTATTTTTCTGTCTCTCTGTCTGTATCTCTCTCCCTAAGTCCCCAAGGGATTTGTATCTTCTGAGAGGAGGGATTTGAAACCGCATAATGACTTCTCGCCCCGGACGTCTGGCGGACCTCATTCCTATGCATCCCACACTCCCTCTCTGATCCTTGTACCTTCATTGCACCACCTTGTGGATTATGTATGTCCGCCTGTGTGTGTTAATATATATATATGTGTGTGTGTGTGTGTGTGTGAAACTAATGTTATGACACATTCGTTAATGTACACTTTAAACCCACTATCAGAGAAATAATATCAGAAGTAAAGGAGGTCCGTATATTTCGGCTACTATCTGCAGTCCTCTTCAGCAGAATGATTACAAGAAGATAGAGTACAGGTATAAATGAGGTAATCATTCTGCTGAAGAGGACTGCAGATAGTAGCCGAAATATACGGACCTCCTGTACTTCTGATATAATTTCTCTGATAGTGGGTTTTAAGTGTACATATATATATATATATATATATAGTGTGGTCGTGTGTGCGTACGGACATGTGGACCAGTGTTGCCAATGTGATCTATTCCAGTTCCCACAAATGAGTGATATTTTTTTCCACAAAAAGAAGGAACTGTTGTATACACAAATAAGTTCATTGCAACATATAATTTGCTCACAAAACATCCCATGTGAGCAAATTTCTCAGACACAAATTTGCGGAAAATTTCCCACAAAATGGCATCCCGGGTGTGGACTTTGTTCGAGCTGACGATAGAAATGATACTGAAATTAATTATTGATTATGATTATAATGAAAATAGTGATAATAGTAATAATAGTCTAGTCCCTTTTTTTTTTTTAGGCCCAGGAAGAAGGCGCCAAGCTGTGTATTATGCCGCAGATGTCGTCTTGTCATTTCCGTGTATGTCACCACCTACGGCGGGGGGGCGGGGGGGGATGAAGAAAAAGAAATCTGAAAAAGAAAATATGAAAGGAAAAATAGAAACGAGTACAGCCTTCCAGCTGTAGCGACATTTCCCTTAAATCCAACATGTACACGGAATTATTTTATTTTATCTTTTTTATGTCATAAAATATTTTATGAAAGCGGGACGTAATATGAATTATATGTACCTGTGTATATGTGTGTGTGTGTGTGTGTATATATATATATATATATATATATATACACACACACACAAAAACTGGTGTGAAAATCTCTTGAGCGAAATGGAGGAGAGGAGGAGGGAAGAGGAGATGAGGAGGAGAGGATCTTGCCAGGGGCGTGGCCCGGACAAGGACGGACGGAGCGACCGGAACCTCGGCTCCGGTTCCGGGTAACCAAGGAGCCGAGCCAAGGTCGTCCTACCGATACCCTATGGCCGCCGGGCGCCCCTGGGTCCTTCTGTCGCAGTGGTGGTCGTGCTTGGCCGGTGATCGTCTCCGGGTGTGATGACCTAAGTGTAGGTCAAAGAGAGAGGGAGAGAGAAGAAAGGGGTGGGTGGGAGTTAGATTTCTCTCTCTCTTTTTTTTTTTTTTTTTTTTTTTGCGTTCCAGCACGGTTCCAGCCCTGGAACTGGAGAGACACTGGAAGGAGGAATCCAGCCATAACTTCATTTATGCTTCGTGATTTTTTTAACTCGAGACTTTTTTCAAGAAAGTAGTGAGAAGAATCTAAGTTTTGGCTACAAACTCTCTTTGAGTGCCTCTCGACTTGCATTGCTTCAAAGACGCGAAGAGAGAGGAGGAGGAGGAGGAGGAGGACAAGTTTGTTTCCATTTGTACTCTTTTCCCAGGCTCTTTTATCCAAGCTCTTTAAACATATTTCAGCAAAGTAAAATCGGTTATCACTCATTAACAGAATGATTAAATTTGTAAAAAATTATTAAAGTGAGGAACTTACACCAGGAGGCGCTGAGTATCTGCGGCCGAAGCCGTCAGGTAACGCACAGTCACTGCTGGGAATCGGGAGAGGATTGCGGGATTCGAACCCACACCTAAGCGAATGCGAGACGAGCACGGTCCTGATGAAGTCACCAGCTCACAAATGAATAGATAAATAGATAATTAATAACCTAATGTTTTAGAAGAGAGTTATCAAGAAAGTCTGATCGGGTTATTTCTTAACTTAATCTCTCTCATTATTTCCTAAATTGGTTCTAGGAATGTTCAGGAAGTGCCTCGTTTTTCGTCAGATTCTTTGAATTTGAATATCTAGAAGAATACTTTGCTTCCTTAAGAACACTTCTAGAACATGTCTAACATTGAGTTTCTCTAACGCAAAGGTAATTTGACATTTGAACATTTGGAAAAACGAAAGATTGTAACCATAGGTGGTAATGGACATGGAACTGCCTAGTGTAGGCCTTATGGTCACTTGCAGTCTTACTCTTTCTCATGTTCTGTCGTTTCTACTCAATGGAACTCGCAACAGTTAAGGAGAATCTGCCCAGACTTGCCCGGTGGAAACGCAGTTTTAAACCTTGTTTACTCGGGTCAAGTTGAGAGGCAAGTCAAGCGTGCAAGTTACTTGCTGCAAGTTACTTGCTGTGTGTAAACATCTGATTGACAAAAAAAAAAGATGGACAACTTGGCCAATTTTTTGCCAAACAGATGTTCACACATGGCAAGTAACTTGCACGCTTGACTTGCCTCTGAGCTTGATCCGTGTAAATGACGCTCTATGCGCTGTTGACGAAGTTTCTTCCTTATCCATCCACCCCGAGAACAAAGTAAATAATCCATAAGATTATCCTGATGAATATATTCCGATACGAGTGCCGATACTCCTCTAAACTTTCCGATACAACTGCCGATACTCCTCAAAACTTTCCGATACGAGTGCCGATACTTTTCCAAACTTCCGATACTCCTTTAAACTTCCGATACGAGTCCCGATACTTATCCAAACTTCCGATACTAGTCCCGATACTTATCCAAACTTCCGATACGAGTCCCGATACTTATCCAAACTTCCGATACGAGTCCCGATACTTATCCAAACTTCCGATACTTTTCCAAACTTCCGATACGACTTCCGATACTTATCCAAACTTCCGATACGAATTCCGATACTTATCCAAACTTCCGATACGACTTCCGATACTTATCCAAACTTCCGATACGACTTCCGATACTTATCCAAACTTCCGATACGACTTCCGATACTTTTCCAAACTTCCGATTCCGATACCTGCGTTGTTCGTAATTCATAATTATCTTCAGGCCCTGCAGTTGCTTCGGGGAAAGAAATGATTTGATAAAATGCATTCATCGATCATTTATCGGAATCTGGAAGTTTAGGGGAGTATCGGAAATCGTATCGGAATAGTTAAAAACGTTGTTAATGTCCCATCATCGTTAATATTTTCATAGTATTTAAACAATTTATTATATTTTTTTCAAATACAATTGATCAGAGAAACATCAGTTTCAGGCGTTCTGTTCTCAGAAGACCGATATGTTCTTTATCTGTTCTTATCTTTGTTATCACAAGAACATCTGCCACGTCATTAGGTGTTCTGTTCATCGCAGCACTTGTTCTTCGACCGTGTGCAGAACAAAACCCATGGTGACGTCATCGGAAGCCAGCGTAGTTGTGGGTTCGAGTCCCGCACTCCCCTTCGTTCCTCATCCGTGACTATTTTTTCTTGCCCCAGAGGTCCCTAATAGGGCAGTGGTGAGGCCTTTGGACACAGCTGCTCAGCGCCTCCTGGTGTATACTATCTTCCGGCTCGAGTGTCGAGGTCACCGTTTCTTTTTTCTTCTGCTTCCTCCTTTTCTTCTTTTTCTTGTTCTCATACTTCGTCGTCTTCTTATGCTTCTTCGTCGTCGTCTTATTATTATTATTATGGTTCTTATGAAGAAGAAGATGAAGAATATATATATGTATGTTCTTGATGTTCTTCATCTTTTTTTAATCTTCTTATGCTTCTTCTTCATCTTATTCTTCTTATGCTTCTTCTTCATCTTCTTCTTCTTCTTCTTCCAGGAGTTGGAATCTGCTCCTCTCCTTAAGAAACCATTCTCACTTTTCTTTCACATTTTCGTAAGTTGTCGACACAAAGTCCACATGTAGTGTTACCCACTTCTTACACATTTTTTTTCATACCCTGGCCTGTAGGGTTGGTCAGAAACAATCCAGTTTCACTCGCATTGTTTTTTTGTGTATCTCTTTAAGTATTTACCTATATTCATTTATTGGTTTATCTACTGTATTTACTATAGAGCGAAACCGGTCAGGATTAAACTAAAAAAAAAAATCGGAACTAGACCCGTGACTTCTTTTTCCACCTTCATCAACACACACGCACACACACATACACACACACACACACACACACACACACACACACACATATATATATATATATATATATATATATATATATATATATATATATATATATATATATATATATATATATATATATATATATATGTTGCGCTCCAGTAGGCTTGGGTGATGTATATCCAGCGAGTGAAATTATTCTCTCTTTCCCCATCCCCATTCCCCCCCCCACACCCACCCACTTCCTCCTCCATTACTGCCGTTGACTCACAAATAACACAATTTGTTGACAATAACACACGGCTCTTTCGGATCCGAAAGGCCGCATATCCCTCGAGAGGCAGACAGATTTTAGTTGATGGCGTGTGTGTGTGTGTGTGTGTGTGTGTGTGTGTGTGTGTGTGTGTGTGTGTGTGTGTGGAGAGAGAGGGAAATGGGTTGTATGAGTGTTTTGTGTGTACACTACCGCTGTGTGTGTGTGTTTGTGTGTGTGTGTGTGTGTGTGTGTGTGTGGAGAGAGGGAAATAGGTCGTATGAGTGTTTTGGTGTGTATACTACCGCTGCGTGTGTGTGTGTGTGTGTGTGTGTGTGTAGACAGCGATGGTTTGTATGATTGTTTCAACGTGTACACTGCCCATATGTGTGTGTGTGTGTGTGTGTGTGTGTGTGTGGATAGAGAGATGGGTTTATGAGTACTTTAGTGTGTACACTACCCCTATGTCTGTGTGCGTGTGTGTGTGTATTTTCACCTTGGTCTTCACCTTGGTCTTTGGATTACGTGCTGGACTCGTGATCGACAGCTATTTCCCTCCCGGAAGAGAGCTCAGAGCTCGTATGACCGATCTATGGGGAATGCTGTGACCTTACACGCACACACACACACACACACACACACACACACACACACACACACACACACACACACACACACACACACACACACACACAACTCCCCGACCACGAGAGTTGGAGTAACGACTCGAAGCGCAGCGATACTGAAATTATTTCAGCCCTGGGCAGGATTCGAACCCGGACCGCCATAGTGACAGTCGGGGACTCTACCAACCGCGCCACCGAGTCGTGTGTATGTGTGTGTGTGTGTGTGTGTAGACAGATGGTTTGTATAATTGTTTCATTTTATACACTGCCCCTACTTGTGTGTGTGTGTGTGTGTGTGTGTGTGTGTGTGAGTGCGCGCGCGCGGGCGTGTATTTCGGCCGGGCCACCAAGCCGTGCGCATGCGCACAAGGACAAGAATGGGCGTGTTCCTCTCACGCCCATGTAGGTCCCGGGCGTCTGCTAGCTGAGTGTGTGGATTGGGCGGGAGGAGGTGGAGGTGGGAGAGAGGGGGAAGGGTGGGGAGGTGTTACTGCCACCTACTTCAGGAGATGGCACGTGGCACGCCCTAGGTGGCACGTGGCACGCACTAGGTGGCACGGCACAGGCACTCCTCGTACGTGGCACCGCCGTCGTCTTCGCCTCTGATGGGACGTAATTAACGACGTCCTCGTTTAACGGGGGGATTGTTTCGGGTGGCTGGCGAGGTGGCTGCCCAGACGCAGCCACCGCCACAGCCACCACCACAGCCGCCACAGAAGGCGCCCTCAGCTTCCGGCAGCTTCTTGTGCCTTCTGGGGCTTTGATTTATATGTCTCGAGTTCTCGTCGTCATCGCCCTCCTCCTCCTCCTCCTCCTCCTCCTCCTCGTTCTCCTCCGCTACCTCGTCTTCCTTGCTCTCCTCCTCCTCGTCCTTCTTTTCTCCTTCGTCGTCTTCCTTCGTGTCCTCCTCCTCGTCCACCTCGTTCTCCTCCTCGTCTTCCTCCTCTTTCTCGTCCCCCTCGTCCTCCCCCTCGTCTTCCTCGTTCTCGTCCCCCTCCTCCTCCTCCTCCTCCACCTCGTCTTCTTCCTCTTCTACCTCGTTCTCTTCCTCGTCCTCTTCCTCGTCCTCAACCTCGTCCTTCTCCACCTCGTCCTCCTCTTCGCCCACCTTATCTTCCTCTTGATCCACCTCCTCCACCTCGCCCTCCTACTCTTCCCCCTTTGCCTAAACTCGTACTCTTCCTAATGGTCCTCCCCTCTTTCACTCCAGCACCTCCTTCCTCTCCTCCTCCCTCTCCTCCCTTTACTCTTCCTCCTCCTCCTGCTCCTCCTACTTCTCCTACTCTTCTTTCTGGGTCTCCTCTTTCTCTTCCTTTTATTCATCCTCTTTCCTCTCCTCCTCCTCCCCCTTCTCCTTCTTACCCTCTTCACACTCCTCCTCCTGCTTCTCTTCTTATCTCCCTCCTCGTCCTCCTCCTCCTCCTCCTCCTCGTCTTTCCCCTTCTTGCCCTCCTCTCCCTCCTCCTCCTCCGCCTCCTGACCTCTTTTGACCTCCCCCCCCCCCGTGAGGGAAAGGCACCTTTCTCGATTCGCCCTCGAGGACCACTTCGGGCCACTAGCACGCGAGACTTCGATGGCGACCTCGTCAGGATGACCCGTGGAGGCGCCACCGCCGCGTACCTGCTGCAGATAACGGATCCTGAGGCACTCCAGGAGCTCGAACGAAGAGAGAGAGAGAGAGAAAGAGAGAGACTTGTCAAGCAAAGGAGTTCCACGTCGATTCTTTTTTGTTTATTTAATGATTTAATATTTATTTCTTTGATTAATTTGTATATTTAAATCGTCTGGGCATTAGTCTGGACATCGTATATGAACCCACGCCCCCTCCTCACGGTATGTGTGTGTGTGTGGGGCAGGGGTTCGAGTCCTGCTGAATAAAATCGACAGACGGCAGCAAATAGGACAGAAACTCTTTATCTTTTTATTTCTTTTTATCTCTCCCCCCCCTCTCTCTCTCTCTCTCTCTCTCTCACACACACACACACACACACACACACACACACACACACACACACACACATACGTGTGTACATGCGGAAAGGTGTGTTCGTAGACGCAGCGTCAGCTTCTTGCCTTTGCGGCTCACGCTGGCAGCTGCGAGAGAGAGTGAGAGAGAGAGAGAGAGATGAAGCAAGACAGGCTGGGCGTTTCTATCTCTACTCCCAGACACCCTCACTCTCAACCTCCTCCTCCTCATCATCATCATCTTCCTCATCTTCCTCCTCTTTATCCTCCTCCAACTACGCTTCTTCATCCTCGTTTTCCCCCTCTTCCTCCATCCCATCCCTATCCTCCTTCTCTCCCTCCTTTTCTTCCTAGTTCTCCTCACCTCCTTCTCCTCCTCCTTCCCCTCCTCCTCCTCCTCCCCTTCCTCCTCCTCTTTCCCCTCCTCCTCCTCCCCTTCCTCCTCCTCCTCCTCCCTCTCCTCCTCCTCCCTCTCCTCCTCCCCTTCCTCCTCCTCCTCCTCCTTCCTCCTCCTTCCCCTCCTCCTCCTCCCCTTCCTCCTTCCCCTCCTCCTCCCTCTCCTCCTCCTCCTCCTCCTCCTCCTCCTCCCGAGCGGCCTCATAGTCTCTTCTCCGCCCGTCCGCCCGCACCTCCCTTTCAGTCTTTCCCACGCCCACCCACCCCTTCCTCCCTCCCTCCCTCTCCCCCCTCCCCTTCCCCCGCTGCCCCCCCCTCGCCCCCTCTCCTCTCAGAGGCGCTTCCGGGCACAGCGCCCCCCATTCTGCAGTGCCGTGTGTGTGCGTGCGTGCGTGCGTGCGAGTGCGTATACGTATCTTGAAATGTCCAACTCTGTAGAGCTTTTGGCGCGCTTGGAAGACTTTGTTCTGGTCAGCGGTGGACGCTTGTTTATCTTGGGGGTTGGGGGTAGGGTGGATTTCGGAATAAAAAAAAGGGGAGGTTGTATCCTCCCCCTCCCCCCCACACACATTTTCTTTTTAATAAAATCAGCCTGATCTGACACTATATATATATATATATATATATATATATATATATATATATATATGTATATATATATTGTGTATGTTAAAGACAGATTGAACATTTTTAGAAGCTCTGCCATGGGATTCGAACCCTGACCCGTGCGTATATAATCATGATTATGGACGCACGGGTCAGGGTTCGAATCCCATGGTAGAGCTTACATATATATATATATTTTTTTTTTCCACGAAACTCTGACACCGAGACTCCGCCCACTTCTTCCTTATAAGGACATTGACCACCTCAGGAAGGAGACACGGCTTGAGCCAAATAAAATCACATTTGTTTTAGCCAAAATAAGCCCTCTCAAGTGCGTCACTCGATTCGGTGACTCTCAGATCAACAAAATCGTTTGAAATTAGCCAGAATAAAACTTTACAAGGGTAGAAACAACTTTGCCAACCGTGTAGTTAATGAATGGAATAAACTTCCTGCACAGGTAGTGCAATGTAGTTCAGTTCGAAGCTTTAAGAATCATTTAGATAAACACCTAAGCAAGATGCTGTAATGATTATAATTTATGTTATATTATTTGTTTATGTTATCATTTGTCTGTTTGATTTTCATTTATTATTAGTTATATGTCAATTTATTATTATTTGCTATTTACCTGTTTGTTTATTGTTTAACTATACCTATGCATTTATGTATTTTATTTGTTATTTACATTATTATAGTTTTTATTATTTTATTATAATGATTTTTTTTTCGCATCCGACCTAGATATGGACCAAAAGGTCTCCTGTCGGCATGCTCCGCCTTTGTAATCCTTTGTCACCTTGCCAAAGGGCCTAATGGAGCTGAAATTCCTCCGCCAATCAGGAAGCAGCTGTTGTCCAAAGGGGCGTGGCTTTGGTGACAGACTCGAGCGAACGGACTGTTGGCACAAGATGGCCCCTGGGTGGGGTGGGGGGCATGGATGTCGTTCTGTTCCCGGACGGAAGTGGTGGAGTGCTATCATGTTTTCAACTCTCTTCCTCGTCCCTCTCTCCCTCTCTCTCCCTCCCTCTCTCTCTCTCTCTCTCTCTCTCTCTCTCTCTCTCTCTCTCTCTCTCTCTCTCTCCCAGTGGAGTTAAAACCTCCATCATTGCCCCTCCACAGGGACCCGTTTGAATGCATCGCACTGTTTTCGTCTATGCTGAAACGGCCGAGCGAGGAGGGAGGAGGAGGAGGGAGGAGGGTGAAGGAGGAAGATGAGGAGGAGGAAGGGGGATGGTGAAGAAGGAATAGGAGGAGGAGGATGGAGGGTGAAGGAAGAAGAGGAGGAGTAGGGAGGGTGAAGGAGAAGGAAGAAGAGGAGGAGGAGGGAGGGTGAAGGAGGAGGAGGAAAAGGGAGGATGAAGGAGGAAGAGGAGGAGGGAGGGTAAAGGAGGAAGAGGAGGAGGGAGGGTGAAGGAGGAGGAGGAAAAGGGAGGATGAAGGAGGAAGAGGAGGAGGGAGGGTAAAGGAGGAAGAGGAGGAGGGAGGGTGAAAGAGGAAGAGGAGTAGGAGGAGGGTGAAGGAGGAGGAGGAGGAAGGGGAGTTGGAAGGGCGAAAGGAAAAAGAAGAACGAGAAGTGAGGGAGGAGGAGGGTGAAGGAGAATGAGGAAGAGGAGGAGGAGGAGGGTGAATGAGAAGGAGGAGGGAGGAAGAGGAAGGGGAGTAGGAAGGACGAAAGGAAAAAGAAGAACGAGAAGAGAGGGAGGAGGAGGAGGGGGAAGAAAGAGGACATAAAAGAGAAAAACGAGGAGAGAAATGGAAGTGACGGGCGTAGGAGAGGAGGAATGGGAGGAGGAGAAGGAAAGAGGAAGAAGAAGAGGAAGAGTGATATTGAGTTAGACGAAATAGCTCGATAAAGATGCAAAGAGAGAGAGAGAGAGAGAGAGAGAGAAACACATCATGGGGGAACAAGACAACCAGAAATAATAATAATAATAATGATGATAATCATAATAATAATAATAATAATAGTAATAGTTATAATAACAACAATAATGATGATGATAATTAATGACTAATGATAATGATAAATCTCTCATTGTACCAACCGGGCGAGTGACAGTCATCTCTGAGCATTTACAAGCGAGTTAGAACTTCAAACTTCCCGCTGAAGCACTCGCATGGGACAAATTTTCGAATAATTGAATAATAGATCATAAAATATATTTGTGCAGTGCCCATGACTCTTCTTGCTTCTGTGCAGACTTGTTTTGGTAATGGAAGTCATTCTCTTTATTTGAAATCCGAAAATTTCTCTAAAATTTCGAAAATTCCTCAAAATTTCGAAAATTCCTCCAAAGGTCGGGAAAAAATAAAATTTTGAAAATCTCCAAAATTTAAAGAAGAAGAAGAAAAAACAGAACCTCCATAATTCAAACAAAAATCCAACATTCCGGTCCTCAAAATTTCGAAAACCAAAAATTAAAAAAAAAAAAAAAAAAAAATCCAATTATCGAAACCTCCACAATTAGAAAAGAAAATATAATATTCGGAAGGAAAATATTTACCGAAGAAAAAATTTACCAGAATATTAAAGAGAAGAGTTTCTGGTGCGTCCTTGGGAAAAGAAAAGAGAGAAAGAGAGAGAAAATGGAAATACTTTGATTGAGCCGTCTTCCCCTTTTCCTCTTGGGAGACTATCCTTGGCTTGGTCAGCTGGACCTCCGCCCTCCTCCTCCTCCTCCTCCTCCTCCTCCTCCTCCTCCTCCTTCTCCTCCTCCTCCTCCTTCTCCTCCTCCTTCTCCTCCTCCTCTTTCTCCTCCCCTTTCTCCTCCCCTTCCACTTTCTCCTCCTCTTCCTCTTTCTCCTCCTCCTCTTCATCCTCCTCTTTCTCCTCCTCCTCCTCTCTCCTCTTTCTCCTCCTATTCCTCCTCCTCCTTCTCCTCCTCTTCCTCCTTCTCCTCTTCCTCTTTCTCTTTCTCCTCTTCATCCTCCTCCTCTTTCTCCTCCTATTCTTTCTCCTCTTCTCTTTCTCTTCCTCCTCCTCCTCTTTCTCTTCCTCTTCCTCTTCTTTCTCTTCCTCCTCCTCTTCATCCTCCTCTCCCTCGTTCTCTTCCTCCTCCTCATCCTCCTCTTTCTCTTCACGTCCTGGAGGACCGGAGCGTCTTCGGCCACCCAGAAGAGTCTGCAGACTCTGCTAAGAATCCGGAAGGACAAGGGACGAGGAGGAGGAGGAGGAGGACGTGAAGGGTGGGGGTGGGGGAGGAGAACGACGACTGGAGGAGGTACGGGGGTGGGGGGAGGCTGGGGGGGTGGGGGGAGGGTTGTCCCAAGGTCATTTGGGTGAAGGAAGATGGTGATTCGAAACGACATTCACTCTCCTCAAGTTTCTCTCTCTCTCTCTCTCTCTCTCTCTCTCTCTCTCTCTCTGTCCCTCTCCTAACGCTATACTGTTTTATGCAGTCACTCGCTGGCGCGCACACACACACACATTCAAAAACAACAAACTGCTGCACATTGTAATACGAATTATGTGCATTGATTGAAATGCATAATGGAAGAGCATTTCCTCTACTTTGCAACTTTGCAATTGCCAGCATTTGTCCGATGCACCTTTTTTTTTTTTCACTGTAGCTTCACTTGTGGTTCCGTGCTAGTGCAATGAACTTCTTTCTTGGCCCTGTAACCTACTACAGGAAGCGTCTATAAACCGAGGGTGAGTGGAAGAGGAGGAGGAGGAAGTAGACGGGAAGTCGAATAAGAAGACAAGTGGAAGAGGAGGAAGTAGAAAGAAAGGAGAATAAAAGAAAGTGGAAGAGGAGAAAGGAGGAGCAGGAAGTGGAAGAGAAGGAAAGAGGAGGAGGAGGAGCAGGAGGTGGAAGAAGAGGGAGGAGGAGGAGGGGAGGAAGTAGAAGAGGAAAAAGGATTAGGAGGGGAACAAGTAGAAGAGGAAAAAGGAGGAGGAGGAGGAGGAGGAACTGGAAGATAGGGAAGTAGAAGAGGAGGAGGAAGTGGAAGAAGAGGAAGGAGGAGGGTTAAATGGAAGAGGAGTAAGAAGAGAAGGAAGTGGACGAGGAAGAAGGAGGTGGAGGAGAAAATGGAAGAGGAGAAAGGATGAGAAGTGGAAAAAGTGGATGGCTGAGAGAGTCTGGGTCCGGATGCGGATTGATGATGGACGGGTTGATCGACGAAAGGGGATGACCCCCCTCCTCCCCCCTCGTCCTCCTCCTCCTCCTCCTCCTCCTCCCCTCCTCCCCCTCGGAAAGGTGAAGTCGACAAATCTAATTTTTTTTTTCTTAATTTGTTATAATAAGTCATTTCCTTTGCAATTGTAATTTCATTATTTTATCCAATTATTATCTCTGTCCTCGAGAAAAACAAGGAAAACATCGTTTGCCGCCTTCGGAATAATTCATGTTTCATTTGCGCTTAATTCTTGTTTCATTTGCGCTTGATGGCTCAAAGTTGTAAATACTCAACATTGGCGTGAGTGAGGGAGTTAGTCTCTCGAGTTTAGGAGTTGCAATTAATTAATTAATTATTGGCGAAAGGGGATTTAGTCGCAGCGAGTTATAGGACGCACGCACGCACACGCACGCACGCGCGCGATCGCACGTAAAGAGAGAGAGAGAGAGAGAGACAATCAGGAAGAGAAAGAACTGAACATGAATCGGAAAAAAATTACAAAATATTTGTTTATATATTATATTACTCGTTTATTTAAATTTATAATTTATTTATTTATTCATGTTTCTGCCTGTGACCTCGTTATGAACCCAAAGGTCCCCCCCCTTCCTCTCCCTTCCCCCTCTTTTTTTTTTTTTTTTTTTTTTTTTTTTTTTTAAGCGAATATGAGGTTATGCAGACCTCGTAACAATGTATAAAATGTCTGACCACGCTGGCAAATCGTGACCATAATGCTTCGTACATAGTTCCATAATATTTCGACGTGTGTGTGTGTGTGTGTGTGTGTGTGTGTGTGTGTATAGCTACATTTGTATATTAAACCCAACTACTGCAGATAAACATTGTCTTATGACTTTATTCATTCGGTTATGTACTTATTAAACGTGTTTACCATGATTTGATAGCTCATAAAGTCAATGTGGGTTTAACTACATATATATATACAGTATATATATATATATAATACATACATACATACATACATACTGTATATATGTATGTATACGCATGCAGATACACATACATATATATATACATATATTCATATATACTATGGAGCTCGGTAGTAGGCCCCTGCGCAAAGTGGTCCCGAAAGGACGGACGTGGGAGAGGATCGTCGCCCTGTCGCCATCGCCAAAGGCCATCAACACTCTATCTCCACCCAGAGAGGGCCCGTCCAAAGATTCTCTCTCTCTCTCTCCTCTCTCGCCGCCTTTCTCTCTCTCTCTCCTTTCTCTCTCTCTCCCCTCGCTCTCTCTCCCCTTTCTCTCTTTCTCTCCTCTCTCTCTCCTCTTTCTCTCTCTCTCTATCTATATCTCTTTCTCTCAATATCTCGTATTTTCTCTTTCTCCAAATAATATTACTACCATTTATATGACCTGAGAACCGGCGACTGCTCTTCCGCATGTTGGTAACGGAAACACCCACACCCTCGAAAAGATCCGTGACAGGTTTGAGGACCGATGCCGGGTGTCGAGGGGCAGCGGTTTTGACGTCACAGAACCCATAATAAGCGACGTAGCGCACAAGTGACACATCAAAACCGGACGTAAACACGAAAATGTTGGTTCGGGTCGACCCTAACCACATTTGTGTCCGTCCGAACGAAACTGACTGTGAAAACCGATGCCCGGGGAACGCCGATCATAATTATGTCGTGAGAGGGGCGTGGGGTGGGCGTGGGCGTGGGGGGCGCGTCAACCCGGCAACGGGGCGTGGGGGCGTGTGGGGGGGTAAGGGCGTGGGCGGCGCCCTGTAGTCCGCAGTGCTGATGTTGCAGGCCTTGTATTGACACGGCCGCACGCCCGACCTCTCTCTCTCTCTCTCTCTCTCTCTCTCTCTCTCTCTCTCTCTCTCTCTCTCTTTCTCTCATTTCTCTCCTCTCTCTTTCTCTCTTTCCTTCCCTCTCTCTTTCCTTCCCTCTCTCTCTCCTTGCCTCTCTCTCTCCTTCCCTCACTCTCTTTCTCTCCTCTCTTTCTCTCTTTCCTTCCCTCTCTCTCTCCTTGCCTCTCTCCTTCCCTCACTCTCTTTCTCTCCTCTCTTTCTCTCTCTCGTCTCTATCTCTCCTCTCTCTCCTTCTCTCTCTCTCTCTCTCTCTCTCTCTCCCTCCCTCCTTCTTTCTCTCTCCTCCCACTTCATCCACACTCTTCCACCTCTCGCCTCCACTTCCAATTTAATTTTACTCTCCCCTCTCTTCCCCCTCTCTCTCCCCCTCCCCTCGCCCCCAGCTCTCTCTCTCTCTCTCTCTCTCTCTCTCTCTCTCTCTCTCTCTCTCCACTGATGCTGCTATCCGCCTCTTCTCTTTCATCCCCTCCACTTTCCCGCCTGCACTCTCTCCTCCTCCACTCCTTCCACCTCCTCCTCCTCCCCTCCTTCCACTTCTACTCCTTTACCTCCTCCTCTTCCTCCCTTACTCCTTCTCCTTCCTCTTTCCTCTTTACTCCCTCTTTCTCTGTCGCTTCCTCTTCCCCTCTTCACCTCCTCTTCCTTCCTGACTTCCTCCTCTTTCTCCTCCATTTTCTCCGTCATTTCCTTTTCCTCCATCTCCTCTTTTTTGTCTTCCACGTAATCCACATTATCTTCTCCATTGTCTTAATACGCCCCCCTCTCTCTCCCCTCCCTCTCTCTCTCTTCCCTCTCTCTCCTTCTCTCCTTCTCTCTCTCTCTCTCTCTCTCTCTCTCTCTCTCTCTCTCTCTCTCTCTCTCTCTCTCTCTCAAGAAAGCCAACTTTCATCCCTCTCTCCTACCTTCCATCCCCTCCTTACCAAATCTCTCCCTCCCCCCTCCCCCCGCACTCTTACCGCCCCTCCCCCCTCCGTTCACCTTTCCCTCCCTCCCTCCCCCCCGTCCCTTCATACATTGCGTCACTTTGCCCAAGCAAGCCTCCCATCTGGCGCTGCGTCTATGTCCATCTATTTACGTGAATGTTCTTAATTGCGAGAACACAGGATGACGTCACTGGCGAAAGCGTGGTTTAGCGTGTATCGAAGACCTGTCGACAGGCGATTTTATTCACTAGGGGGAAGGAGGAGGAGGAGGAAGGGGCGAGGAGATGGAGGGGGGATAAGGACTAGGGGGGGGAAACCTCGATAAAGTTGTGGTGACGAGTTACGACGCTGTCATGGTGCCAGAACCCGATTCTGTCAGATTGGAAGAGGCGGGGGAGGGAGGGGGGGAAAGGGGGAGCTGAGGTTAAGATCGAAGAAGGTGGGGCAGGGGGAGGTTAAATGTGGAGGAGGTGGGGGAGGGGTTGGAGGGAGGAGGAGGTGGCGTTTGGAGTGGGTCCGGTGCCAAAAGGGAGTGTGGCACTCCAGGTGGTGAAGAGTGCCATTTCCGCTTGGCACCAGGTGACTCTGGCGTTCTATGATGAAGTGCAATTTGTTTTGTTTATACAACACATGAAAATACAATACTCCCTCTCTCTCTCCCTAGCTCCCTAGATCCCTTTTTCCCTAGCTCATTCTCTCCCTAGGTCCCTTACTCCCTAGCTCCCTCTCTCTCCCCAGTTCCCTAGATTCCTCTTTCCTTAGCTTACTTTCTCCCTAGGTCCCTTCCTCCCTAGCTCCCTCTCTCTCCCCAGCTCCCTAGATTCCTCTTTCCTTAGCTCAATTTCTCCCTAGCTCCTCCTCTCCCTAGCTCCCTAGATCCCCCTTTCCTTAGCTCACTTTCTCCCTAGCTTCCTCTCTCCCTAGCTTCCTCCCTCCCTAACTCCCTCCCTCCCTCCCTAACTCCCCATCTCCCTAACTCCCTCCCTCCCTAACTCCCCATCTCCCTCTCTCCCTAGCACCATCTCTTCCTAGCTCCCTCCCTCCCTAACTCCCTAGCTCCCTCTCCTCCCTAGCTCCCTCTCTCTCCCCAGCTCCCTCTCTCTCCCCAGCTCCCTAGATCCCCCTCTCCTTAGCTCACTTTCTCCCTAGCTCCTTCTCTCCCCAGCTCCCTCCCTCCCTAACTCCCTCTCTCCCTAACTCCCTCTCTCCCTAACTCCCTAACTCCCTAACTACCACTCTTCCTCTCTCCATTGTTCACGTGTGCAGCAGCTTCAGACTCTCCAAATGGAAACGAGAGATGAACAACTTCTAGTTTATGTTCCAGAACTCCACTGGAAAGGCCTAAACCCTCTAGTCATGGATGTATGTTTGGAACGTCTCTAGAAAACGAGACTCTTCAGTCGCTGAAGATCGACAAGGTCTGCATCATCATCATCATCATCATCATCATCATCATCATCATCATCATCATCATCATCATCATCATCATCATCATCATCATCATCATCGTCGTCGTCGTCGTCGTCGTCGTCATCATCATCATCATCATCATCATCATCATCATCATCATCATCATCATCATCATCATCATCATCATCATCATCATCATCATCATCATCATCATCATCATCATCATCATCATCATCATCATCATCATCATCATCTAGGGACATAAGGTCCTGGCTCACTTTTGGGCCTCAATGGTCCAAAAGGTCCTTTCAGAGATCCTCAGTATGGACCCAGCTGGTTTCTCCAAGGTCCCTTTGGGAACATTTCTCCCTTGAAAACGTTTTTGTCTGGCGTTTGATAACAGACATACAAAGTCCTCAGCGTTGTCCCGAAGGTCTTGTTTGTTCTGCGAAGGAGCGGAAAGACCTGAAACGAAGAAGTCTGAGTTGGATGATCTTAGAGTTGTGCCGATTAATCGGCATTTTTTTTTTTTTTTTTTTTTTTTTTTTTTTTTTTTTTTTTTTTGCCGATTCTCAACCATACCGATTCACTAAACAACTGCCGATTCCTGCCGATTTTCGCCGATGCCGATTAATCGGCAAACCCCTAGATGATGTATGAAGAAACTTGGTGTCGGAGTGTGATTTAGACCTTGGCTATGACCGCGGGAAGTTTCTGAAGATCAGACCCCTGAGAGGAACGAACAAAGAAAAGTGAACGAAACTTTAAGATAAAGTCAGGAAACATTCTGCTACGGTTAGGAAAGAGACGGGGGGTGAACAACCCAAAGAACTACCCTAGGAGGTGCTTAACGGGGTCCAACCCGTCACCTTTGCCCTACGTGCATGGGGGTAGACCGACCGAGACCGTCGCCTTGTCTCAGTGTTCTTCACCCTCAACTCAAATGAGTAAAATTGTCTGAGATTTGTCAAAACGAAGACTTTAAAGTGAGACCCCCAACGTTCTTCCTTCACTGGAATAGAATCTTGTGGCGCCTCAAATATCACCCCCTTGCTATCAAATAGGATTATTGTATATAAATATACAAAAGGCTCTCTCCTTTTTACCCCTTTGTAAGGAGGGTAGCCTTTGTGTGTGTGTGTGTGTGTGTGTGTGTGTGTGTGTGTGTGTGTGGATGTGTGTGAGTTCTCAAAATTGACCGAGCAACCACAGGACTAAGTGTTCAATGTTTATATAAAACGTTCTGCAGTACAAAAAACGTTTAATCAAATATAAAAAAGGTTTCATCTCCAGACAATGGCTAGAATATCTGGTGTTAGGCAGGACGAAACCTAGAAAGTGTCTCCCCGCAATGAAGAAGTTGGTAACCATATTCCCCCAATGAGGTCTCAGGGGCTGACAAAGGACAGTGAGCCTTATGTAGAGGAGACATAGGGCTCGTGACCCTTATATACAGAAGACATAGGGCTCATAATGGCAACACAATCCTCGGTCGCTTGTCGTCGATGTTGAGTCTGGTTCTAAAGTATATTGGAGAGAAAGAGAGCGAGAGAGAGAGAGAGAGAGAGAGCGCACTCTCTCTCCCCTTAAGCCATGTAAGGGTTCTTCTTAGCTGAGTGAAATCGTCTGGAATAAGCCACACTTCATCATACTGATTCCCCTTGCGAGTAAAGGAATCGATGACGTCACACGTGAATGTAAACAAAACGCACCCAGAACTAAACGTCACATTATGGCGTTAGCCTGAAGTCTGGGTAATCGTACATTATTATTATTATTATTATTATTATTATTATTATTATTATATATATATATATATATATATATATATATATATATATATATATATATATTTTTTTTTTTTTTTTTTTTTTTTTTTTTTTTTGCCTGAAAGGCTTGCCATTCAGAGAGTTTATTTGGAGTGCCCCAGGGCTTAAAGTACCTGGGTCTAGGTTTGGAATGGATTGGAAAGACAGAGGAGGACAAGGAGGAGGAGGCCGTGAGAGGAGAGTCCCTGTCCCGGCAGCTCTCACGATGCCACGCCCTCGCTCGACCTAGGATGGCAAAGGAGGCCACCCAGGAATATATATAAATATATATATATATATATATATGTGTCTGTGTGTGTGTATATATATATATATATATATATATATATATATATCACTGGGTGATAACTCAAGAAACGTTAGCCAAGTTTTATAGGATTTTGTCCTCGAGGTCCTTGAAAAGTCATGGAAAAACCGCAAGAAATAAATGTAGTTTCTGCGGGACCTCGTACAACGTGTTATCTTTACCAGGGGATGTGAGGTAACGATGCTGCGGATTTAGGCAGGTTGCCAAGTAGCTGTAAAATCTTGGGTCTGGAGAGAAGAGGAGGAAGAGGAGGAGGAGGAGGAGGAAGACGAGGAGGGAGAACAGAGTAGGAGAATTACAAATGGAAGCGTTTGAGACGAGGGTAAAGTGTAGAAAATGGGAAATTTTGGAGTAAAAATTAGTTAATAGAAAACGAAGAAGGGTGTCTGACATGACGTTGAACAAAAAACGACGACGACGACGAGCCTTTCATGTACGTGTGTGTGTGTGTATGTGTGTGAGGGATGAATAGACAAATGTGAGGGGACTTGTACCTGTGCAGGTGGGTGAATCCATACATAGGCATTTAGGTTAGGGAACGTCATTAACGTGCGTGTGTATATGTGTATGTATGTATATGTATATATATATATATATATATATATATATATATAATTATATAGCGCCATCAATCTCTCTTGATGGCGCAATCGGTTGTCACTATCACTTGTTATGTGCTAGCGGAGGTTCGAGTCCTTAGCTGTACCACGTTTCAATTTCTGCATATATTCCTCGAAGTTCTCGATGTTGATGACTTAGAATTGAAGTGAATTGTGGTTGATGAATTATATATATATATATTATATATATATTATATATATCGCGCGTTGTTATGAAGAAACTGGATACCAAAGGTATTCTTTGTTTAGAGTTCTCCTTCTACTCAGGACTTCCAGGGAAACAAAATAACTCGAGTCTAAATAGTCCCCCGCACCTGGTGCTGGCCTAACTACACCTGAGGGGATTTTATCCATCCGCCTCCGTACCTTCTACTCCCCCCCCCCCACAGGGACACTTGCCCCGCCCTCAGGTGTTCCAGAGAGGACAATTCCCACCAGTGATTTGTAGTGGTTATGTCGAGATATATATATAATGCCAGGACGATATTTTTTTTATTTTTTTCGTGCCATGTGTCCTCTGCTTTCTCCCAGCGGAACAGATGTCCCAGTTTGTTTATGTGTACAACTAAAGAATTTTAGATTCGGTGAGCTTTTGTGTCGAGCATGGCTTTTTTTGTCCGCCTTTTGTCCAGGCCTCGTTCTACGTTCCTCCAGAGTAAGCCGCTGGATATTTGGAAACATGCGTTCTTGTACGTTTTTCAGTCTCTTTTATTCTTTTTCCTGCCGCCATTTCATATACCCGTGGGGTACCCGTCCGTTGTAACCTTTTGAAATATGGTGGAACAGAAACAGAAAGAAACTTACGGTGGTATTCTTAAAAACAATCTTTCCTTATATAACTCTTTCCTTGTATAAATCTTATATAAATCCTTGGAAAGGAAAGATTTTTTAAGAATGCCACCGTAATAACTTTACGGTGGTATTCCTAAAAAAAAAAAAAAATAGATAAATCTTTTCTTATATAGATATATAAATCCTTGCAAGGATTTTTTTTTTTTTTTTTTTTTAAGAATACCACCGTTAATGTCTTTTGGAAGAACAGACAAGCTACAGGAAAACGGGACCTCGCCATCTAACGGAACAGGAACGGAATCAAAGAAAACTGAATACAGTGGCGCCATCTAGCGGAGTAGAGGAATGGTAATAGAAAACGGAACCACGGGAGTACCGGATGTGAAGTACCCTAAAAGGGGAGTCTGGGGCCACCGAGAACTCGAGAGTGCGGAGTAGGGCGGGAGTTAACTCAGTTGGACTCCGCATGTGACTAATTAGTTTATTCGCGGTCAATAGGAAAAGTGCCGAGCAACTGGGTTAACTGGTCATTAGCAAGGAAGGCTGGGTAATCTGGTTAGTGACCCAGCAGGAATGAAGGGACAGTTTGCGGGAAGGCTGGTGGCAGTCGGAGGAACAACTGTTGGAAGAGGGGGATCTCTCTTCCCTTTTTTTTTTTCTTTTTTTTCTTTTTTTTTTTCATAACACACTCCGTTGACACGTTCTGGTTTTGTCTCGGTAAGCGGCAGACGGTTTTATTCAGGTTGAGGGACGCTCAAGCGTTAACTTAGGTTTACAAAAATATGTAAATAAATGAATGTCTCTGAAAGGTACCGGGGGGGGGGGTCATAGGTACCTCAGAAAGGGGGAATGGGTCCTAGGTATCTCAGGAGGGGATCCTAGGTACCTCGTGGGTGTCCTATGTACTTCATGGGGAGTCCTAGGTACCTCGTCGGGTTTCTAGGTACCTCAGGGGTGGGGATCCTAGGTACCTCGGAGGGGAAGGATCCTAGGTACCTCAGGGGGATCCTAGGTACCTCAGGGGGATCCTAGGTACCTCAGGAAGGGATCTTAGGTACCTCAGGAGGGGGTCCTAGGTACCTCGTGGGGGTCCTATATACTTCGTGGGGAGTCCTAGGTACCTCGTGGGGGGCCTAGGTACCTCAGGGGGGATCTTAGGTACCTCGGGGGGAAGGATCCCAGGCACCTCAGGGGGAAGGATCCCAGGCACCTCAGGGGGAAGGATCCTATGTACCTCAGGGGGATCCTAGGTACCTCGTGGCGGGTCCTAGGTACCTCATAAGGGATCCTAGGTACCTCAGGAGGGGGTCCTATGTACCTCGTGGGGGTCCTATGTACTTCGTGGGGAGTCCTAGGTACCTCGTGGCGGGTCCTAGGTACCTCAGGGGGGATCTTAGGTACCTCGGGGGGAAGGATACCAGGTACCTCAGGGGGATCTTAGGTACTTTGTGGCGGGTCCTAGGTACCATAGCAGGGAGAAAGAGTCCTAGATATCTCAGGAGGGGGTCCTAGGTACCTCACGGGGGTCCTAGGTACCTCAGCGGGGTCTTAGGTACCTCACGGGGGTCCTAGGTGCCTTAGGGGGTCCTGGGTACCTCAGGAGGGGGTCCTAGGTACCTCGTGGGTGTACTAGGTACCTCGGCGGGGAGGGGGGAAAGGCTCCTAGGTACCTCAGGAGGGGATCCTAGGGACCTCGTGGGAGGGTGAAAGGATCCTAGATACTTCAGGGAGCTCCTAGGTACCTCAGGAGGATCCTAGGTACCCCGGGTTGGGTCACTGCACGACCGAAGGTCATTTAGAGGAGTCAGGTCAAAGAACGGAAGAACGGAGGAAGGAAAGAAGGAAGGAAGGAAGGATGCTCACCCGAGCTGACAAGTCGAGGAGGTCCTTTGTGGGTCGAAGGGTCGATCCTGTGGGTGTTCCTACGTCGAGGGGTCGGAGAGGTCGATGCTGGAGGGACGCACGAGTCGATCTGTCGACCTGTTTTCGTATACAAGTCGAGGAGTACTAGAGTGCTCGTTTCTTGAAGATTCTTCTTACACGAAGAGAGACTTGTTAGGGTCGATCTTTCGTGGAGGTGTCGAAGTCGACGTGACCTTGATGGAGGTCGAGGGAGGTCGTGGAGGTCGAGGTGCTTGGAGAGTCCCCATTGGTGGACGAGGGCGTGCAGGTCGTCCCGTTCCTAACGTAGGTCGACAGGTCGATCTCAGCAAGGACCGTTTTCTTCTTCTTCTTCTTCCTCTTTTCCTTCTTCGTCATCTCCAAATTCTTCGTCGTCTTCTTCGTCTTCTTCCTTCCTTTTCTTCTCCTACTCCTTCTCATTCTTCTTCCTCGTCTCCTTCGCCATCTTGTTGTTGTTGATGTTCTTCATCTTGTTCCTCCTCTTCATCTCGTTCTTCCTCCTCCTCCTCCTCCTCCTCCTCTTCCTCCTCCTCTTCCTCCTTCTTGCTGTGCCACGTGGCGATGTTCCGATTCTGTTTTATTTGACATCAGACGATTTTATTCAGCTAAGATTCGGGAGCAAACTCGGAGACCGAACGGTGGATCAACCGAACAAGACTGCGTTTGGTCCTGAGGGTCCAATTTGGTCCCGAGGGCCCAATTTGGTCCCGAAAACCCTAATTGACCCCGAGAGCCCCCACTTGGTCCCAAGAACCCAGTTTGGTTCCGGGGGCCAATTTTGTCCCGAGAATCCAATTTAGTCCCAAAGGAACTTGGTCCCAATAACCCAATTTGGTCCCGAGAGTCCAATTTAGTCCCAAAGGAACATGGTCCCAATAACCCAATTTGGTCCCGAGAGTCCAATTTAGTCCCGAAGGAACTTGGTCCCAAGAACCCAATTTGGTCCCAAGAAGTTACCATTTAGTCCCAAAGGAACATGGTCCCAAGAACCCAATTTGGTCCCGAGAGTCCAATTTAGTCCCTAAGGAACTTGGTCCCAAGAACCCAATTTGGTCCCAAGAGGTCACCATTTAGTCCCAATGGATTGGTCCTAGGTCTCTTGATCCTAGGTCTCTGCATCCCAGCTAAACAACATCGTTATTCGTTAACCAGAATAAAATAGTTGAAGTGCGTCACCGTACGGGCGACGCTCAGGTCAGGTGGACGATGGCCCGAGGGTCGGCACGCGCCTGCAGTCAATGAGGTCAAAAGGCCGCGATGCGACCTCGGCTACGGTTGCCATGACAACCAACTCAGCAGCAGCCGAGATGCGCGCGCGCGCGTGTGTATGTGTGTGTGTGTGTGTGTGTGTGTGTGATTCACCAATGGTCTTGGATCACGTGCTGGACTCGTATAATCCCGGGTGAGAACTCAGAACTCGTACATGCCCGATGTGTGTGTGTGTGTGTGTGTTTGGGTCTGTATGCGTGTGTGTGTGTGTGTGTTTCACCAATGGTCTTGGATCACGTGCTGGACCCGTGTACCCCCAGGTGAGAACTCAGAACTCTTACATGCCCGATCTATGCACGCGTGTGTGTGTGTGTGTGTGTGGTTCACCATGGTCTTGGATCACGTGTTGGACTCGTGTACTCCCGGGTGAGAACTCAGAACTCTTACATGACCGATATATGTGTGTGTGTGTGATTCACCATGGTCTTGGATCACGTGCTGGACTCGTGTAATCCCGGATGAGAACTCAGAACTCTTACATGCCTGATGTGTGTGTGTGTGTGTGTGTATGTGTGTGTGTGCGTGTGCCTGTGTGTTTGTGGGTCTATGCGCGTCCATAAATCAGACTAATATATGACCTCATTTGTAAATAAACAAGTCTCCTCGTTCGTGTATGCAATTCTGAGCTGCTTCTTCTTCGCCTAAAATTAGCAAGAATAAAATATCTGAAGACTCCTGACTCCTTAATTAAGCTCAGCGACGTGCCCCAAGCTGAATAGAAACGCCATGTCAACCAGAATAAAATCAATAAAGAGCGTCACTATGTCATGCGACGGAGACTCTTCTCTCAATGGCCCTCGCGCTCACCTGGCCCCGCCCACCGCTGGCGTGGAGAACGCTGATTGGCTGATCCGATGACCTCCACGTGACGTCATTTTTTTTTTTTTAAGTAAGACCTTTGTTAGGGAGGTCTAGATTTTTTTTATTTTGTGCCGTCAGGTGATTTGATTAAAATCAGCTATACCAGGAGGTGGGTAGTGCTTGGACGTCAGGACCTTCCTTTGTCGCTAGGCAATGTTATTCAGTTAAGGGGTGTTTTCTACTCCCCCACCCCCACCATCCCCCCTACCACCACCATCCCTTGCCACCACCACCATCATCCTTGCCACCACCATCCCCTACCACCACCACCATCATCCTTGCCACCACCATCCCCTACCACCACCAACATCATCTACCATCCCTACCACCACCATCACCATCCCTTGCCACCACCATCCCCTACCACCACCACCATCCCTTGCCACCACCACCATCATCCCCTGCCACCACCAACATCATCTACCATCCCTACCACCACCATCATCTACCATCCCTACCACCACCATCACCTACCACCACCACCATCCCTACCACCACCACCATCCCTACCACCACCACCATCCCCTACCACCACTACTATCCCTACCACCACCATTCCCCTGCCACTACCCCCATCCCTTACCACTACCACCATCCCCTACCACCACCATCCCTACCACCACCATCCCTTACCACCACCACCATCCCTACCACCACCACCATCCCTACCACCACCACCATCCCTACCACCACCACCATCCCTACCACCACCACCATCCCTACCACCACCACCATCCCTACCACCACCATCCCCTACCACTACCACCATCCCCTACCACCACCAACATCCCCTACCACCACCATCCCTTGCCACCACCACCATCATCCCCTGCCACCACCATCCCCTACCACCACCAACATCATCTACTATCCCTTTCCACAACCATCACCTATCACTACCATCATCCCCAACTACCAACATCCCCTACCATCAGCATCCTCTACCACCACCACCATCCCCTACCACCACCACCATCCCTACCACCACCACTACCATCCATGTTCACTCGTTTTACGGACACCAGATCGTCTCTAGAACACTTTGGGTCTCTTTAGGTCTCCCCCCCTCCCCCCCTTTCCTCTTTCCCCCCTTCCCCCCCTCCCTTCCCCCCCCTTCTCCCTTCACACCTTCAACTTCCTGGAACGAACTGTGACTCTCTCTCTCTCTCTCTCTCTCCGCTAGCCTCATCTTTTTTGCAAACTACTGCTAGCTTGCCTGTTGTAATTTCCTGCCTGCCTTCCTCTCTTCGTATGTCTGCCTACCTGCCTACATACCTGCCTGATTGTCAATCTTCCTATATGCCAGCCTTTCTCCCTATATCTGCCTACCTGGCTACCACTCTGCCTTCCTTCCTTCCTGTCTGCCTTCCTGCCCAGCTGCCAGTCTGCCTGCCACTGCACGTCCCCACAGTTCTTGTCTCCGTATTCGCGCGTTGTCAGGCACACACACGGCCGACTCCTCCATGGAAACCTCCTCTTCCTCCTCCTCCTCCTTCTCTTCCTCCTCTTCCTCCTCTTCCTCCTCCTCCTTCCTCGTCCCCTTCCTCATCTTCCTCGTCCCCTTCCTCCTCCTCTTCCTCTTCCTTTTCCTTGTCTTCTTCCTTCTCTTCCTCCTCTTCCTCCTTTTCCTCGTCCTCCTCTTCGTCCTCTTCCTTCTCTTCCTCCTTCTCTTCCTTCTCCTTCCTCCTCTTCCTCCTCCTCTTCCTCCTTTTCCTCCTTTTCCTCGTCCTCCTCTTCCTCCTTTTCCTCTTCCTCCTCCTCTTCCTCTTTTGACGAAGGGAGTTGACGAAGAGTCTACGGCACTCCTCACCCAAGATTCATTCGTTGGGGAGTCCAGGCGCGAGTACCCGGTTCGAATCCCGATAATGGGTTGAGACGAAGCAAAGAACGAGTTTGCCATTGTGCTCGTTTCCGTAGTTAATGTCTTAACTAAACGAGCTTGGAGATAACCTGCAACATGTTTGTTGATTGTCCATATAAGGTAATGTTGGTTACCTTCGCACGGCCAGCAGTGCGAGATTCTCTATGAGGATAGAAACGCAGGTAAACTGCCGCTCAGAACAACAATCTTGTATTCTCTCTCTCTTTCTCTTTTCTCTGTCTCTCTCTCCTCTCCTATCTCTCCTCTCTCTCTCATCTCTCCTCCCCTCTCATCTCTCTCTCCTTCCCTCTTTCTCATCTCTCCTTTTCTCTCTAATCTCTCTTTCCTTCCCTCTCTCATCTCTCTTTCCGTCTCTTTCTCTCCTTCCCTCTCTCTCCTTCCCACTCTCTCTCCTTCCCTCTCTCTCTCCTTCATTCTCTCCATCTCTCTCTCCATCTCTCTCTCTCTCTCTCTCTCTCTCTCTCTCTCTCTCTCTCGGGCAAAACCAGAGTTGTCCTCGTGTTTTGGAAACTTCTGTACAGTCGTCACACAAAGTTCCCTCGTTCGGCCTTCCCCAAGTCTAAGCCCATATGCATCACTTCCGTTTCAGACCTTTGGGTGTATTTATGCTCGGCGGCGGCTTCGCGATAAAAGGGATTTGTTGTTCCAAACGAAACTTGCAACTCTGTATCTCAGTACTCCACCAACTCTCCACCAACTCTCCACCAACTCTCCACCAACTCTCCACCAACTGTCCATTTGGAGCGACCATTGTCCTTTTTTAGTCCACGTGTTCCAGTTTCAGTCCACACGCGCGCGCGCACACACACACACACACACACACACACACTCGGTGGCGCAGTGGCTAAAGTTCTCGCCTGCTACTATGGCGGTCCGGGTTCGAATCCCGCCCAGGGCTGAAATAATTTCAGTATCGCTGCAATGTGAGTCGTTACTCCAGCTCTCGTGGGTGGGGAGTTGTGTGTGGGTGTGTGCGTGTAAGGTCAAATACGAGCTCTGAGCTCTCTTCCGAGAGGGATATAGCTGTCGATCACGAGTCCAACACGTGATCCGAGACAATGGTGAATCACGCGCACACACACATTCTTTGACCTCTTGAGCACCATGACCTGCTTAATTGGTTTTATTCTGGCTATGAAGAGGCGATTTTATTCAACTCGGGTTGCCATCGCAGTCGAGACTGAGAAGCTCGAAGGAGGCATATATTGGAAATTGAAACGTGGTCGAGCCGAGGACTCGAACTCAGCTCGGACGTGACAAAGTGTCAGTGACTAAACCCATTACGCTATCAAGAGAGATATAAGTTGAGCACAACTTTCTTATGTTTGTATGGTCGAGTTAGAGGGGGTTTACACGGTCTGACGGTTCGTCGAACGCGGTTCGACAGACAGACAAGTGTCTAAAGTGATGTGTGAACGGGGTATTTGGTTGTCGAACACGTTGGTTAAACCCCAAATACCCCGTTCACACGTTTACACATCACTTTAAACACGTGTCTGTAAACCCCCTCTTACATTCACATACACGAATTTTTGCGTTCAACACACCTCCGCCATGGTAGTTAATCGTTAGTATGGACACGCGGGAAAGTTTATACATACACTGAATGGTTCCCAGTGGACAGATTAAGATCTTTTCAACCACAAATCACTTTTAATTCCTTGCCATCGCAATCGAGACTGAGTGTGTGTGTGTGTGTGTCTGTGTGTGTATGTATGTATGTATGATGTATGTATTTATTTATATATGACCAATGCCCTCCCCCTCCCCTTCTCTACCCCTCCCACTCCCCTCTCCACCCACTTCTCTGGTTTCACCTCGCTTTTACGGAGTCAAAGCACCCAACTGAGCTTGTTCCTCCCCCCAACCCCCGGAAGCAGACAAGCTGAACCCCCACCTCACCTCACCCCTTCTCCTGCATCACTGCAGAAGAGCACGCAACCTGCATCGGGAAAACACGCAACCTGGAGCACCTAAAGCTCCTCACACACACACACACACACACACACACACACACACACACACACACACACACACACACACACACACACACACACACACAGCCTATCTTTAAGTGTAGCGTGTTAAACGTAGGGCTACACAACCCCGAAAATATATACAATTTAGATAAAACGTTTTTAGACCAATCTGAGTGCGAGAGGGACTTGGGTGTTCTGGTGAGTCCGGACCTCAAAACCAGGAAGCAGTGCATTAG
>NC_134785.1:11548017-11633017 GCF_046742065.1 Oratosquilla oratoria
CGTGCTTGCCCAGCGGCTCCTTCTTCTTCTTCTTCTTCTTCTTCTTCTTCTTCTTCTTCTTCTTCTTCTTCTTCTTCTTCTTCTTCTTCTTCTTCTTCTTCCTTCTTCTTCTCCTTCTCCCCCTTCCTTCTTCTCCTCTCTCTTCGTCGTCTCCTTCGTCTCCTTCATCCTCCTCCTCCTCCTTCCCTCTTCCATCTTCATCCTCCTCCACCACCTTCTCCATCTTACCCTCTCCCTCCTCCTCCTCCTCCTTCACCTTGCCCTCACCCTCCTCCTCCTCCACCACCTTGCCCTCTCCCTCCTCCTCCACCTTGCCCTCACCCTCCTCTTCCACCTTACCCTCATCTTCACTCCCTCCACCTCCATCTCCACCTAATCCTCCACCTTCTCCTAAACCTTACCCTCATGCCCTCCTCCTTCCTTCACCCTCCACCTCCCCCTCCACTTCCTTCCCTCGCTCTTCCCATTCTCTTCTTTCTCCTCCTCTTCCTCATCGTATTCTCCCCATCCCTTCCTTTCCTTCCCCCCTCCTCCTCCTTCCCTCCCCATCCTCTTCCTCCCCTCCTCTTCTCGATCTCCCCTCCCTTCCTCTACCTCTCCTCCCTACATCTTCCCTTCCTCCCCTCCTCTTTTCGATCTCCCCTCCCTTCCTCTACCTCTTCTCCCTACATCTTCCCTCCCCACCCTCTTCCTCCTCCTCCTCCTCCTCCTCTTCTCGCCCTCGACCTACTGCAAGAGTGACTCTAAGGTGATCCTTTGTTTTTTTTAGACGTTCCTCCTGCAAAACTTGCTTGCGTCATTAACCCCCCTCTCCCCCTTCCCTCCCCTCCCCTCCCCCTCCCCCCTCCCCCGTGTCTCGACAACTGTCCACCACTCCACCCGGTGCATTTGGGGGAGGGGAGGGGGAGAAGGTTGGCAGTTCCCCATTCCTCCTCCCCCTCCATCCTTCCCCTCCCCCTACATCCTCCCCCTCCATCTTCTCCCCCTCCATCCTTCCCCTCCCCCTACATCCTCCCCCTCCATCCTCTCCTTTCCCTCCATCCTCCCCTTCCCCTCCATCCTCGCCTTCCCCTCTCTCCCCTCCTTCCTCTCTCTCCCCTCCTTCCTCCCTCCCCCTCCTTCCTCCTTCCTCCTTCACCCTCCTTCCCCCTCCTTCCTCTCCCTCCCACTCTTTCCTCCCTCCCCTCCTTCCTTCTCCCCTCCTTCCACCCTCCTCCTCCCCTCTTTCCTTCCTTCTCCCTTCCTTCCTCCCTCCTCCTCTCCTCTTTCCTCCCCTCCCCCTCCTTCCTCCCTCATCCCCTCCCCTCCTTCCTCCCTCATCCCCTCCCCTCCTTCCTCCCTCATCCCCTCCCCTCCTTCCCCTTCTTCCTTCATTCTCCCCTCCCCTCCTCCCTTCTCATCCTCTCCTTCCCCTCCCCTCTTTCCTCCATTCTCCCCTCCTTCCTTCTCCCCTCCCCTCCTCATCCTCTCATCTTCTCCTGATCCCCTCTGTTTCCCCTCTCCACCCCCTTCTTCCCCTCCCTTTCCTCCCCCTCCTTCCTCCCCCTCCCCTCGCCCCCTCCCCTCGCCCCCTCCCCCCTTCTCCCCTCTCTGCTGACCACACAAAAGGTTCCCACTCTTCGTCGCCTTTCATCCAAGTGACAGACTTTATTGATTTTATTCTGGCTGAGGACAAGGCGTGTATGCAAGGCGAAGGGGAGCGGGGAAGGGGGGTCTCGACCGGTAGAGAGCTTCTTCAAGGAGGGGCCCGTCCTTCCATCTTAGTTAAAATCGTTTGTCCTTTAGCCAGAAGGAAATCGGTCAAGTTCGTCACAGCGTTGAAGGGGGGTGAAGGCGTCACTGGGTCCCCCCCTTCCCCCTCTCCCCTTCCCCCCCTTCCCCCTCTTCCCCTCCCCTTCCCCCTCTCCCCTCTTCCCCCTCTCCCCCCTTCCCCCTCTTCCCCCTTCCCCCTCCCCTTCCCCCTCTTCCCCCTCCCCTCCCCCCTCTTCCCCCTCCCCTTCCCCCTCTTTCCCCCTTCCCCCATCCCCTTTCTCCCCTCCCCCTTCCCCCCCCCCCGCCCGGCCTCGAGATACATAGGCTTGTTACTCGTCTGGTCTCGGTCTGGGGTCTCGATAAGCCTCTGGAAGAATGGCCATCAGGAATAAACGAGGCCAGGCGAAGATTCTGTCTTAAAAAAAGAAAAGAAAAGAAAAGAAAACGTTCTTGAGTATTTGATATACTTCTGTTTTTTTTTTTTTTTTTTTAAGCTGCAGCAACAAAATATGTATTTGAGCACTGATAAATCATAGGTCAGGTTTTGGCGTTAGCAGTTCTCTCTTTCTCCTCTCCCTCCCTCTCTCTATCTGTTTGTCTATCTCATATTCTCTCTCTTTCTCTTTCCCTCTCTCCCATCTCTCCTGTCTCCCTTCTCTTCTCTTTCTCTCACCTCTCCTCTCTTCCACCTCTCATTTCTCTCTCTCCTCTCTTTTTCTTCTCTCTCCTCTCCCTCATCTCTCCCTCTCCCCTCTCTCTCATCTCTCTCCCATCTCTCTTTCTCTCTCTCATCTCTCTCTCATCTCTCTCCCATCTCTCTTTCTCTCTCTCTCTATCTCTCTTCCCTCTCTCCCCTTCTCTCTTTCTCTGTCCTCTCTCCCCTCTCTCTCTCTCTCCCTTCTCTCACTCTCCTTCTCCCCTCCTCTCTCATCTCTCTCTCTCTCTCTCCTCTCTCTCTCTCCTCTCTCTCTCTCCTCTTCTCTCTCTCTCTCCCCTTCTCTCTCTCTCTCTCCCTTCTCTCTCTCTCTCTCTCTCTCTCTCTCTCTCTCTCTCTCTCTCTCTCTCCAGTACTTTGTCCCCCAAACTTCGAACTTGGGACTTCGGAAGTTCTCTTCGATTCTGCCCCTGCTTGGACCCGCTACGTCCTTCTCTCGTTATCTAAAAGTCTTTTGCCTCTTCCAGCAGCATCCCGGCCCAAACTCGATCTTATCCCTCAACATTTACGATCCCTCTTTGTTTGTTTGTTGGGGCGGCGCCCCCCTCTTCATATCCACTGTCACCAGCTCCAGCATCTCGCTATTCCAAATCTCCCCACCCTTCCTCGCAGTTTCTCTGCATGAGGGGACGGGGGGCTGGAGCGGTGTCCGCCGATGAAGTGAAACGGACTTGCTGTGGATGCACTGTGTCTTGCTGCATTGCTCCTGACCCAGGGGGGCACTGGGCTGGATACAGGGATGACCTGTCATCCAGGAGGAGCCGAGATGGGAAAGGGGGGGGGAAGCTCAGTATTTAGATAGATAAATTTATTATTATTATTATTATTAATAATATTTTATTGTTATTATTTTCATTTATTTATTTATTTATCCATTTATTACATTTTGTCGTCAGTTTTCTTCTCGTCGGTCACATGGCCTTTATTCCTATGTACATTGAACATCCACGGAGATATCACACATCCCAAAGTTCTATTTTCACTCAAATTTCGTTTGCATATTTGAAAAGCACCACCCAATACCCAGCTGCCATCAATAGCTCCTTTGCCTCTTGTGTTGTGACATCACCACACATGCAAATCCTGTGAAGTTCTCTCCACCAACAACAACAACAGTAGCAAAGGCAACAACACGGGAGTGCTCGGACAGACAGTCTAGGGAACAACAGCAACAACAACAACAACAACACGGAGCTGCTCGGACAGACAGTCTAGAGAACAACAGCAACAACAACAACAACAACAACAGTAGCAAAGGCAACAACACGGGAGTGCTCGGACAGACAGTCTAGGGAACAACAGCAACAACAACAACAACAACACGGAGCTGCTCGGACAGACAGTCTAGAGAACAACAGCAACAACAACAACAACAACAACACGGGGCTGCTCGGACAGACAGTGTAGGGAACGACAACAACAATAACAACAGCAACAACAACACGGGACTGCTCGGACAGACAGTCTAGGGAACAACAACAACAATAACAACACGGGGCTGCTTGGGCAGACAGCCTAGGGAACAACAACAACAAGAGCAGCAAAGGCAACAACACGGAGCTGCTCGGACAGACAGTCTAGGGAACAACATCAACAATAACAACAGCAACAACACGGGACTGCTCGGACAGACAGTCTAGGGAACGACAACAACAGTAACAACAGCAACAACAACACGGGACTGCTCGGACAGACAGTCTAGGGAACAACAATAACAACACGGGGCTGCTCGGACAGACAGTCTAGGGAACAACAACAACAAGAACAGCAACAACAACACGGGGCTGCTCGGACAGACAGTCTAGGGAACAACAACAACAACAATCTTTTAGTCCTTTTTTTTTTATAAACTCTGCTGATATTCTTCAGCCTGTGGGTCTCCCTCCCTCTTTCTCTCGTTTTTTCTCACGTTAGTCCATCCAACCTCAGTCATGGCCTTCACACAGCCTTTGTACCGCCTTCCCCCCACATCCCTGAGCGTGCACTCTTGTCCTCTCTTTCTCTTTTCCTCTCTTTCTCTTCCTCGCTTCCCTTAACGTGCAATCTTGTCCTCTCTCTTTTTCTTCCTCTCTCTTTCTCTCTTCCTCTGTTTCTCTTCTCTTTCTCGCTTCCCTGAACGTGCAATCTTGTCCTCTTTCTTTTTTCTCTCTTCCTCTCTTTTTCTTCTCTTCCTCTCTTTTTCTTCTCTTTCTCTTCCTCGCTTCCCTGAACGTGCACTCTTGTCCTCTCTTTCTCTTTCTTTTTCTATCTTCCTCTCTCTTCTCTTTCTCTTCCTCTTCTACCCATGCAGTCTTCCCATCTTCCCTGAGCGTGCACTTCTGTCCTCTCTCTCTCTTTTCCTCTCTTCCTCTCTTTTCCTCTTTCTTCTCTTCCTCCTCCCCACACTCTAGCATCCCTACCTATGCAGTCTTCCTCACTTCCCTATTTCTTGTCCTCTCTTTCTCTCTTCTTCTCTCTTTTTTCTCTCTCGCTCTCTTTTCCTCTCTTTTCTCTTCCTCTTCTTCATCCCCACACTTCAGCACCCCTACCCATGCGGTCGCCTGACGGAGTATCCCCCCCCCCATCTTGTCTCTGAGGAGCTGTTCTCTTTTATTCTTTATCTTCATCTCCGTCCTCTTAAAAATGTCCTCCTTGCTACATAACAGTCTTTAGTGGCTTTGAAACCTCTCTCTCTCTCCATTCACCTTTCTTCTTTCTCTGCCTCCGTTTTCTTCTTCTTCTCCTCCTTTTTTTTTTTTTTTTTTTTTTTTTTTCTTCTTCTTCTTCTTCTTCTTCTTCTTCTTCTTCTTCTTCTTCTTCTTCTTCTTCTTCTTCTTCTTCTTCTTCTTCTTTTTCTTCTTCTTCTCCCTCTTCTTCTTCTCTCTCTTCTTCTCCTTCTTCCTGTTCTTCTTCTTCTTCTTCCTCTTCTCCTCCTCCTTCTTCTTCTTCTCCTTCTTCATCTTCTTCTTCTTCCTCTTCTCCTCCTTCTTCTTCTTCATCTTCTTCTTCCTCTTCTCCTCCTTCTTCTTCTTCTTCTTCTTCTTTTTCTGCTGCTGCTCCTTCTTCATCTTCTTCTTCTCCTCCTTCTTCTGCTGCTTCTTCTTCTCCTCCTCCTCCTCCTCCTTCTTCTCCATTTTCTTCTTTTCCTCCTCCTCTTCGTCCTCGTTATGGGCCTCTCCTCCTTTCACACCCTCACTTTGTCCCCTCCCTACACACACACACACACACACACACACACACACACACACACACACACACACACACACACACACACACACACACATACACTCGATGGCGCAGTGGTAGAATTCTCGGCCGCCACTAAGGCGGTCCGGGTATCGAATCCCGCCCAGGGCTGAAATAATTTCAGTATCGCTGCGCTTCGGGTCCTTACTCCAACTCTCGTGGGCGGGGAGTTGGGTGTGTGTGTTTGTGTGCGTGTGCGTGTGTGTAAGCTCACAGCATTACCCGTAGATCGGTCATATATGAGCTCTGAGCTCTCTTACGGGAGGGAAATAGCTGTCGATCACGAGTCCAACTCATGGTCCAAGACAATGGTGAAACACACACACACACACACACACACACACACACACACACACACACACACACACACACACACACACACACACACACACACACTCACACACACACACTCGCACACACACACACACGCACGCACGCACACACGCCCACCTCCACTCCACTTCCTGTGACAGACTGCCACCTTTAAATCTACTCTCTTTCTCCTCCACACAGACCTCCACATTTCCCAGTCCGAGTTCTATCCCTTATCATGTGTTCTCTTCATTCCCCCAAATCGTTTTCCTACATTCCTTTGTTCAAGTTCTTCTTGTTCTTGTTCTCTTGTTCTTCCCCTGTTCTCCCAGAACACCCACTCCGTCTCAGCTCTTCGTACACGAGAACATAGAAATAGGAGAGGCTGCAAGAGACCATAAGGCCTACACTAGGCAGTTCCATGTCCATTACCACCTTTCATCTCCATCCATAAAGCTACAAAGTATTACAAAGGAGGAGCATGCCGACAGGAGACCTTTTGTTCCATAACTAAGTCGGATGCGGAAAAAAATTATAATAATGATAAATAAAGAAAATAAAAATCAATAAAAATTATAATAATATGGATAATAATAAATAAATGCGTAGTTGTAGTTAAATAATAAACAAACAGGTAAATAGTAAATAATAATAAATTGACATAACTAATAAGTTATTTAATCATCTCTTAACAAACAATATCTTCGGCGCTTACTACATGGTTACTAAGTCTATTCCATTCGTTAACTACTCTATTGGTAAACCAGTTTTTTACAAAGGATTAGAAAGGCGTATGCCGACAGGAGACCTTTTGGTCCATAACTAGGCCTATTTCCTTCTGGTATCCCAGAAATTCGTTCTGTGTTTGAGCAACTTTCAATTGACCATCATAACCACACCTCGCCCCGTCACAACATTTTCTCGTTAATTACTTGTGTGATATCTATTAAAAGTCAATTTCAGTATCGCTGCGCTGCGAGTCGTTACTCCAACTCGTGGGCGGGGAGTTGGGTGTGGGTGTGAGGTCACAACATTACCCGTAGATTGGTCATATATGAGCTCTGAGCTCTCTTCCGGGAGAGAAATAGCTGTCGATCACGAGTCCAACACGCGATCCAAGACAATGATGAATCACACGCGCGCGCGAATTTGAAGCCAGGTAGGATAAGAATTAGAAAAAGGGAGACGGGACCCTACGAACGTTGCTCCTATTCACATTCTACTGTAAATCTAAACGTACATGTGTGTGTGTGTGTGTGTGTGTGTGTGTGTGTGTGATTCACCATGGTCTTGGGTCACGTGTTGGACTCGTGATCGACAGCTATTACCCTCCCGGAAGAGAGCTCAGAGCTCATATATGACATATCTGTGGGTAATGCACACACACAACTCCCTGCCCACGAGAGTCGGAGTAACGACTCGCAGTGCAGTGATACTGAAATTATTTCAGCCCCTGGGCGGGATTCGAACCCGGACCGCCGTAGTGGCGGCCGCGAACGCTACCACTGCGCCGTCGAGTCGTGTATGTGTGTGTGTGTGTGTGTGCGCGCGCGCGCTCGTGTGTGTGTTTGTGTTTGTTTTACTTAATTGTATTTACACCATTGTAATACACGTGAAGCCCCATATCTTTTCCTTCATCGATTGAATTTAGCTATAAATTCATATATGGTTTCCAATTGATCTGTGTCCTCTCTTTAATGACTTGACACACCTGTTTGGAAAACAGTTTTTTGTGTTATTTGTGCATGATGTACGCACGCCGCCATGTTTGATGTTTACATTCCTCTTGCAGATGGCTGGTCCATATGGAAGGAGCGGCAGGAACTCTCTATGAAGGAGAAAAGTTTCAACTACAATTTAAGTTTACTCCAAAATATCCATTCGATTCACCTGAAGTAAGTCCTCTTTCACTCTACCCTTTCCTATTTTCATGATTCTAAAGTCTCCTAAAAAAAAATCCTTCAATTTGTTATTAAAGAAAATGGTGATCAGGTCATGTTTATTTTAGTGAAAATTTATGTTTGTTGATCTCGACTTGAAAGCAGTTATTTTCTCAAAGTCGAAGTTCATAGTTCACGTAAATAATTTAAATTTCCTCTTTGTTTTCATTTTAGTGCGCTTTTAGTCAAAATTCAAAAATATGTTTTTATAAAAACGCAATACTAGCATTTGGTGTTCAGCTACTGATGCTAAATATATAACAGACGTGGCATTTTGGCTTTCATTCTTAAAGTATTTAGGGGAGGAGTGACCTTCTTCATTTGAGCCTCTGCCCTTTTCAAAGTTAGTCTCGCTGCTCAATGTGGCCAGGGCTCAACGGTCAATTGAGTTTGCCTGTCGCTCAGGTTGAGAATCCTGTCTTCTCATGAGAATATATTCAGAAAAAATTATTTATCTCTATGTTTAACTACTCATAGATTGATGGACTGATTTATTTGATTTATTTGTTTTATATTCTATTTTATTCGGCGATTCATTTTATTTATTCATTTAGTTGTTCAATTATTTTGTTTTCTCGTTATTTGCCTGGGCCAGTGGATTGATTGATCAATGGACTGACTGATTTGTTTATTTATTTATCTTCATTTGTTTATCATTTTTCAAAGATTAGATGAATGAAAATGTAGTTAATTTCTGTATAAGATATAGTTTAATAGATATTGACATTGTTCCACAGTGAATGGATGTGTATTCGTTGTAGGTGGTAGTGATTCACTCATGGAATAGGTTATATTATCAATCAAAGCTTTAAACTGCATTTCAGACCCATTTATTGATACACCAAGGATAACATTCCATTTTACCTTGAACTCAGTCCCTTGTTATCAAAGTTTCTTCGTACAAAATACCAGCTGTCAGCAGCGTCATCCTCTAACATGTCAAGAAATTGGGACTGATCGATTTTGCTCCAGTGTCCTATTTGATTTCATTTCCGTTACGTAAATACAGCAGCTTAGGGGACATTCCCTATTGACCCAGCATTTGTCCAGATGGCATATAATACACATCCCCTTGGGAAAAAAAATTATAATAGATAAGTAAATGAATAGATACACAAATAGATAATAAATAAATCTATCTTGGTACTTCATATTCATTGTAGACTCTCATACCATCCTAAAGAACTTAAACATTTGACTCATCTTGTGGATGCAGATTAAATCATTTCAAAATGCAAAGTATATATTTCACAAACTCAGAATTTGTTGGTTTACTTTCAGGTTATATTTGTAGGCGAAAATATTCCAGTCCATCCCCATATATATTCCAATGGACACATCTGCCTCAGTATCCTCACAGAAGATTGGTCTCCTGCCCTGTCGGTGCAAGCAATCTGCCTCTCTATCATATCCATGTTGTCATCTTGCAAAGAAAAGGTGGGTTTGATACTGTTTTTCTTTCTTTTTTTATTATTTTGTGTACTGTTGTATGTATATAAGATAAATAATAATGATACTCTTTCTATTTATCTATCTACTGTATATACCAAATCCTTCTTCACCCTTATGATGGAGGTAGCCAGCCAAGGCATGCACCTACCCCAACCTATCCCATAATTTGTTGCGATTGCTGTTGTTGCCTCGGGTTTCACCATATGGAAAACCTGTAGTCCCACAGCAGCTGGCAACAGTCCTCATGCCCTCCCACAAATCTCTCTGGAAAGAAACTTTGGGCTGATGTCTGCATTGTATCAGTGTAGGACGGTTTCCATGTCGCCAGCTGAAAGTAGGAGGGAAGCAGTGATCAGGTGTCCGCTGTCCATGTGTGAAAGAGTGTAAAAAATACAGTCTCAAACTGTCCAGAAATAGATTCAGTTTGGAAGTGGGTAGAAACAACTTCACCAACCGTGTGATTAATGAATGGAATAAACTTCTTGCAGAGGCAGTGCAATGTTAAATGTAGTTCAGTTCGAAGCTTTAAAAATCACTTAGCTAAACAGCTAAGCAAGATGCTGTAATGATGATTATTTATTTTATATTATTTGTCTTTGTTTTATCATTTGTCTGTTTGATTCTCATTTATTATTAGTTATATGTCAATTTATTATTATTTACTATTTACCTGTTTGTTTATTATCTATACCTATGCATTTATTTCTGTATTTTATTTATCTAATTTTTTTTTTTTTTTTCATCCGACCTAGATATGGACCAAAAGGTCTCCTGTCGGCATGCTCCGCCTTTGTAATCTCTTGTAAAGTTGATAGAGAGAGATCTTGCACTGAATCTGAAGATTGAATGTCGCCCCCTCGGAGCTGCATCTTTAAATGTCGTCATAGATTCCCCGGGGCACCTTCTTCCTCTTCCGTCTCTACCATCTTCTCATATGACTTTATCTCTTCATAAAAACCATGCTGTGATCTTCCAGAATGTTTTCACAAAAGTCTTTGAACAGGAAATAGCCTAATTTCTGGTTGAAGACTTTCTTGAAATTTACTTCATTCATCTTTTTCAAATACTTGTGCATCACAATTTGTACATTGTTACACGAAGTGTTGATTTCTAGAGCCCTGATCCACTGCTGATGCAAATGGACATGAGAGTATTGATAAGTTTTGAAAACGGGCTGCAGAGAAATGATTCTCGCTGTCTGTTTTTTAAGACCACAAAACAAACACCATTAACCACTTCAGTACAATGATGCCTACATAGGCATCATAAGGCATGGGTAGGTTGTTGTTGTTGTCGTTCCCTAGACTGTCTGTCCGAGCAGTCCCGTCTCCCCAAGGAATGCCATAGCCGAAACTGGGTTTTCCCACAAATCCTTTATAGAGCGTATGTTGTGTTGTTTGCGTGCATGATTGTGTATAATGCAGTCTTCCATTATGTGTTGTATGGTATGGGGTGAAGTGTTACATCCTGGGCAGCTGTTCACAACGTGGTCATCCAGCCTCTTCTGGTAGCTTAGAAGTGCTGGGTGGTGACCGCACTTCTCTTCCTCCACAACCACCAAATACCAGCTTCCGGAAACATATTCATAATCATATCACTCACCACTCCATTAACACACTGGAAGACAACACACTGCTACATGCCAGACCCCCTGATATCCACCCTTCTGAATCCTCTCTCCCACGAAAGGCATGAGTGGATAAATGAGGATGCTGGCATCAGCTTTTTGATTACCTTTATTTTTTTGTAGTTGTGGTTGTACATGAGCTACCACCGGATTCTGTGAACTGGTTTAATCACGTTTTCTGTGTTTATTATTACTCATAGTAAAAGAGAATGAGTAATACAGAAGTGACTTGATATTTTATAATGCAAGTAGTGTGATGCATATTTCATATGGCAACCAATGCGGAAGATGAGAATTTAACTTGTACTGAAGTGGTTAAGTGCCTTCGAAGCCCATCAACACCCTCACCTCCACCAGAAGACATAACTCTGAGGGCCTGATACTCTGTCTCTAGACCAGGCCCAAGAATTCTCCTCATCAACTATTTCCTCCACGTTTTCCTCATATGGTGGAGTGACAACATAAGTTACTTCCAGCCAATGCATTAGAGACTTACTGACTATAGTGACACTCTTGCAGATCTAACTAGCACAGTATTCTTGTATGATAAGAAACTTTTTTCCACTCAGAAGAATGCCAATCAACTTTTAACTTCTACTCTCTCACCTTTGGGTTCTGCCTGTCTACACCAAGGGATTTATCCCCCTTACAAGGAAGCTCGCTGGCTGAGCGGGTTAGAGCGTCGTTACTTGCGGCAAAGGTCGAGGGGATGACAGTTCGAATCATGCCACCAGCGAAGTTGAACCAAGGGCATGGTTCATTAAATTCCACGCTACAAAGCCCTCTGTGAGGGGCACTGTCCTAGCCTTCCAATAGGGGAGAGTTTGTGACATTAAAACCTATCATCATCACAAGTGTGGTAACCAAGTCAAAATGCAGGAACCCACTCCCATCCACCACCCTTTCTTCCCTCTCATTTTAGCTCCGATTTAATGAAGCGGCCTTGCTGTGGATGTGCTGTGTCTTGCAACACTGCTTCTGACCCAGGGCAGTGGACAAGGTGCAGGGATGACCCGTCATTCAGGAGGTGCTAAGATAAGAGGGAGGGTGGAGGGGTGTGGAGTGTATTCAGGGATGGAATGAGTGGGAATGATTTAATGCCTTTTTCTTTTTGGCTACCCCCCTTGTAAGGGGGAAAAAGCCTTGGTATATGTATGTATGTATGTACCTTTGTGTTGCTCTTCTTAATTCTGTTTTACCACCTCCATGACTAGTTCTCTGACATATTGTCCCCAAGAATAGAAGGGCTGGTTATCAGTAACACTACACAAAAGACTTCCTCCACTTCTTCTTATAAAGGAAGCTGACAACCAGCAGCTGCTCCTGTCCTACTGCAAGCTGATGACAGAAAGTCCCACACTTTTACATTGCAGTCAAAATTTCTTCCTAGAGCTCAGCCATGCATAGATTAAGAGACATCACACAACGCAGACACCAGCCCTGCATTCTTTTTCGGAGAGATCTCTGGAAAGTTCTAATGACTATTTCCAACTGCAATGAGGCTGCAGGATTCTGATCATAGGAACGCAATCCAATGATATAAGAATATATGAATTTTAATTCACATTTTTATATTGCCTTGTAGTTTCATGAGCTAAACTCTCATGAATTAATTTATTTTTGCAGAAGCGGCCGCCAGACAACAGTTACTATGTAAAGACCTGCAGTGCTAATCCAAAGAAAACCAAATGGTGGTATCATGGTAAGAGTCACTGTTTTAAGATTAATTTTTTTAGGGATACAACTTAGAACTGTAGGGGAACATCTTCATCTATCTACCTATATACCAAGGGCTTTTTTCCTCTTACTCTTACAAGGGAAGTAGCCAAGTCAAAAGGCAAGTACCAACTCCCACCCATTCCACTCCCATCCACCACCCTTTCTTCCCTCCCATCTCAGCTCCACATGGATGACAGGTCATCTCTGTATCCCACCTACTGCACTGGCTCAGAAGCAATGCAGCAAGATACAGTTCATCCAAAGCAAGGCAGAAAAAGAGAAGATATGCAGAAATCCCTTTAGGACATGTCATATCATTCAAACATAACCATTCCCTACCACCCATCCCCTCCCTTGCATCACAGTATCATCTATACACAGCCATTCTCCATTCACCCATATCTCCTGCCTTCTCCCTTCCTTGCTCAACAGACATTCCCCTCTTGCTCAGTGTCCCCTTCATCCCATCCATCCATCTCATCCTCGGTCATCCCCTCAAGTTCACTTCCTCCACTTCTGCCTTCCACACCTCTTTTACTAATCTTTCTTCACTCATTCTTTCCATATGTCCAAACCATCCCAATACTCTTTCATCAGCCCTATCTGCCATCTCCTTTTCCACTCACATCCTCATTTCTAACTATATCCAACTTTGTAACCGCTATCATACTTCTCAGGCATTTCATCTCAAATACATTTAAACTTTTCCTATGTGCCTCTCTTAAATTCCATGTTTTTGCCACATACAGTGCCATTGGCACAATCACACCTTCATATAGTCTCCTCTTTGCAACCATTCGCAAATGCCTATTTCTCATTACAATTTTTAATTCATCAAGGTATTTACTCGCTTCTCTCATCCCCTAAAGCTCACTTCCTCTAACCCCTCTCCTTTAAGATTTACTTCCAGCTCACTCCCATCCTCTTCCATTGTACACCTCATCACCTTATTTTTACCCACATTTACCTTCAAACTCCACATGCCCTCCCAAACTCTGTCACTAACTTCCTTAACCCCTTCGATAGGATGACACCTATGTAGGCGTCATGAGGAGCAAGTGAGTACACGAGGATGCCGATGTCGGCGTCTTGATTATATATATTGTAGTTGTACCTGCGTGACCCCCATACTCTGTAAACTGGCTTCATCATATTTTCTACAGTTATCAAAATTCACGGGTGAAAGAGAACGAGCAATACAGCGGTAACTTTATTTTTTATAATGCGAGTATTATGACGCAACATCACACGTCTGGCAGCTAATGCTGCCGGTGAGATTTTGGCCTGGAGTGAAGGGGTTAATCCCTCCTCTGACCCTGCCACAAGCAGTGTCATCAGCAAACAACAAGTGACTCACCTCCCACTATTCTCCATTTACTTTAATCATCTCTAGTCCCCTACCCATTACCCACACCTTTACCTCCCACACCACCCCATCCATATACACATTGAACAGCCATGGCGACATGACGCCATCCCTGTCTCAGTCCCACCTTTACTTCAAACCACTCACTGTCTCCATTTCCAATTCTAACACCGGCTCTACGACTCTCATAAAAAATCATGACTGCCCTTAACAGCTTTCTCCCAGTCCCATATAACTGCAAAACCTCCCACAATGCCTTTCTGTCTACCTTTCAGAAGCCTTTTCCAAATCCATAAAAGCCCAAAAAACATCCTTACCTTTTGCTAAAGCTTTCTCACATATCTGCCTTACCACAAAAATCTTACCCACAGTGTTCCTCACCAATTACTCCCTCTGTTCCTCTCCTAATCTTCTCAATGAAAACCCTCCCATATGCCTTCCCAACTACACTCAAACAAACTGATCCCTCTGAAACTACTACATTCACATTTGTTCCCTTTTCCCTTGTAAAGCAGAACTATTCAAGCATTCTTCCAGTCCTCTGCCACTCTACCCTACCTTAAAGACTCCCTTGGTGGCTGGCACACCAGACACTGTCAAGATGTTCATGTGGTAACTAATTTTTTGTCCATTTTGTTGCTTTTGAAGTCAGATTTGTTTCTTCCCAACACGTTGGAGGGGTTTTCAAGATCACAACAAGATATTCAATGCAAAATTGTCTATTTATATACATAGGGCCTATTCCCCCTTATAAGGGAGGTAGCCAGTCAAGGCACACCCATACAAAATTTAAGAATAAACTAGATGCTGCGAGATACAAAGACAGGTCACTAAGAGCATAGCTCCCCTTCCCGTATAATACAACTTGGTAAATACATGTATACCAAAGGTGGTTTTGTCATGTTATAAGAATGAATGAGAGCAGATATTATTTGGAGTGGATGGGAGGTGGGTTGCTGTATAATGAAGCAGTGGGGGTGAACCAGCTTCAGCTGTTGTGCCTTGCTGTAGAAATGCTGTGCCTCGTTACATTGCCCTCAGCTCATGCAACGTGGTAAGGGACAGGGCAATCCTTTATTCCCAAGATGTTCAGAAGGGATAGATGGTTGAAGGTCTTTTGATTTGGCCACTCTTGTGGAACAAGAAGGACAGGAGGAAATAGAAGGAAGGGTAGTGAATGGTGGAATGAGGAAACAAAGAAGGTTGTAGAAGAGAAGAAGCAAGCTTTCACAGATTGGTTACAAAATAGGACGAGGGAGTCATATGAGAGGTACAAAGAAAAGAAAAGAGAAGTAAAGAAAAAGGTAAAGGAGGCAAAGAGGAGAGCAGATGTGAAATGGGGTAAGATAATGACAGAAAATTTTGAAAGTAATAAAAAGATGTTTTGGAAAGAAATTAAGAGAGGAAGAGGAGGCAAATCAAGTAGAGAAGAAAAGGTAAAAGGTGCAGATGGAGAGATGATAATGGAAGAGAAGGCAATAAGGGGAAGATGGGCAGAATATTTTAGAGAGCTGCTAAATGTGAAGGAGGATAGGGAGGGAAAGATAACTGCAGTGGGAAATGCTAAGAAAATGACCGTGATGAGTGAGGAAAATGGAGGAGAAATAAGGAAGGATGAAGTGAAGGCAGTTGTTAAGATGATGAAAGCAGGTAAGGCACCTGGTCTGGATGGATGCCATGCAGAATGTCTAAAAAAAGGAGGTACAGTGATGGTGGACTGGCTGGTGAGGTTATTTAATGTTTGCTGGAGAGAGTGTAGAGTGCCAGAGGACTGGAGGAGTGCATGTATAGTTCCACTTTACAAGGGAAAAGGGGAAAAGTGTGAATGTAGTAGTTTCAGAGGGATTAGTTTGTTAAGTGTAGTTGGGAAGGCTTATGGGAGGATCTTGATTGAGAGGATTAGGAGAGGAACAGAGGGAGTAATTGGTGAGGAACAGTGTGGATTTAGGATGGGTACAGGTTGTGTAGATCAGATCTTTGTGTTAAGACAGATATGTGAGAAAGCTATAGGAAAAGGTAAGGATGTTTTTTGGGCTTTTATGGATCTGGAAAAGGCTTACAACAGGGTAGACAGAAAGGCACTGTGGGAGGTTTTGCGGATATACAGGATAGGAGGAAAGCTCCTAGGAGCTGTCAAGAGTTTTTATGAGGGTAGTAGAGCTTGTGTCAGGATTGGAAATGGAGAGAGTGAGTGGTTCGAGGTAAAGGTGGGACTTCGTCAAGGATGTGTTATGTTGCCCTGGCTGTTCAACTTATACATGGATGGGGTGGTGTGAGAGGTAAATGCAAGGGTAGTGGGTCAGGGATTGGAGATGGTTAAAGAAAATGGAGAAAAGTGGGAGGTGAGCCAGCTGTTGTTTGCGGACGACACTGCGCTTGTGGCAGGATCGGAGGAGGGATTGAGGAAGTTGGTGACAGAGTTTGGGAGAGTGTGTGATAGAAGAAAGCTGAAGATAAATGTGGGTAAAAGTAAGGTGATGAGATGTACAAGGGGTGAAAGTGGCAGTAGACTGGAAGTGAGCATTAAGGGAGAGTGACTGGAGGAAGTGGATAGTTTTAGATACTTGGGTGCAAATGTGGCAGGAAAAGGTGCCGTGAAGGTGGAGGTAGAATGTAGATTGAGAGAAGTGAGTAAATGCCTTGGTGGATTAAAAAGTGTAATGAGGAATAGACATTTGGGAATGGATGCTAAGAGGAGACTGTATGAAGGAGTGATTGTGCCAACAGCACTGTATGGGGCAGAAATATGGAACATGAGAGAAGAAGAGAGAAGGAGTTTGAATGTGTTTGAGATGAGGTGTCTTAGAAGTATGATGGGTGTTACTGGGCTAGATAGAGTGAGAAATGAGGAGGTGAGGAGGAGAGCAGGGGTGGAAAGGGAGTTGGGAGATAGGGTTGAAAGAGTATTAGGATGGTTTGGACACATGGAAAGAATGAGTGAAGAAAGACTAGTAAAAGAGGTATGGAGGGCAGAAGTAGAGGGAGTGAACATGAAGGGACGTCCACCTCATCATGTCTGTTGAGGAAGGACGGGAGAGGACAGAAGACAAGGGTGAATGGAGATTGGTTGTATATGGATGATGTTGTGATGCATGAGGTGGAATGGGTAGTGAGGTAGTATGTGTGAGCAAAATTTGACACAGCCCGAAGGGATTTCTCCCCGTCTTCTCCTTTTATGCATGGGGGGACGGAGAGGGAGGGGGTCGCCGATTTAATGAAGCAGCCTTGCAGTGGATGTGCTGTGTCTTGCAACACTGCTTCTAACCCAGGGCAGTGGACAAGGTGCAGGGATGACCCGTCATCCAGGAGGTGTTAAGATAAGAGGGAGGGTGGAGGGGTGTGGAGTGTATTAAGGGATGGAATGGGTGGGAATGATTTTATGCCTTTTACTTTTTGGCTACCTCCCTTGTAAGGGGGAAAAAGCCTTGGTATATGTATGTATGCATGTTAGTACATATACCCAGGCTTTTTCACCCTTTCAAGGGAGGTAGCCACTCACTCTTGTTAGTAGCAATGGAAAGTATCTTCAGTCCATACTTGGTGATACATAGTATTGATATGTAGTTTGTAAGCAAAGGTATGTCTTGCGTGAGGTTTCATGCAGAAAATATTAATACATTTATGTCTTGTTTTCCAGATGATACTGTATGATATGAAGGAGATAGCTGGATTTGTCGTGTTGTGCTGCTGCACGTATAACGTGACCAACCTGGCAGCATTTTGTCCTGCTCATCATCAAGGGCTTTTGAGCCCATTCCCCCTTCCTCTAGGCTTGCTCATTCTGTTGAAGGTTTCTTTGAGTCTGCCGTCCCAATGTACCCATATCCCCTGCTGGGGAAGGCCCAGCACTCTTTGGCTTTGGTCCTCATTCCTTAGGGCTAATGTAGCAGAGGCATACTGTCAACATCAGCTTGTCATGCTGCCAAGTTGACAACAAATCGGTTTGACGAGTACAATCAAACATAATAGTGGCACATATTTCTAAGGATATTTATTACATGGTAGCAACTGCAGTGTCCCCTTTTATTTATTTTTTTTTTCTTATTAATCTTTTTATTTATTTATTTATTATCATTATTATTCTTTTTATTATTATTTATTTTCTTAATAATATGGAGTTTTGTTTTGTTTGGTGGTTTAGTATTGTGGTGAAACTTGTATGGAGGGCCCATCAGGATACGTTGGTGCCTGCACAAAGCTACATCATCATACCTGTGGTTCTGCAATCCTCCCATACACAGAAGTCACTGAAATGACCATACCAATAGATGCTACAAACATCAATTTTAGTATTTAAACCCAGATGTTTCTCGTGAAGGAGTGTGTGGTATTTTAATGCCTTACCTATTTATGTTGTACATCTGCAATAATATTGTGATATGAACCAAGCTCTCATTACTTTAGCTTCAAAATATTGCATTTTGTATCCAGTCAACTGATGTTTCTTTGTATCATAAAAGGAATACAGTTTACGTATTATCCCATGTGTGAAAGGCTGATTTCATGCTTCTCTGTAGCTGCTTCACTTTCTTACTCAACATTTCCAAGTTACTGAAGTCAAGATTGCTAGGAATTTCATTGATATTTCATAATTAGTTTGTAAGTCATTTATCATTTTGTGATCATCACATTCCATCGAGTCTGGAACCATTTTATTTGTCTCACTGTAACTTTTGTCTCTTAGTTACAATGCAAAAAGGAAATTATTTGATAGATCGTTTGAAGTGTCAGATATTTACCAAAATGACATTAAAATGCTACTGAAGTTGTATGGTTGTTTTTGTTAATACTCCTTAAATTGATCTCTCTCCTCTACCCCTCACCCACGTTCTCTACCAGATGGGACTTTCCAGTGGGCCAAATGGCACCCTCTAGGAATGTAATGGGTCCACTCAGCAATCTAATGGGAGGACCTCTTATGGCTCCAGCGTCATCTCCGCTAGTATCAGAACCAAAGACCACAGCATCAATTCATCCTAAAATATATCCAATGGTGTCCAATGGCATCCAATTGGATAAAATAACTAGTATCCTCTCAACATTTAGCATCTATTCTTCCCACAGGAAGTAGTGCCCTGGTTACATTTCACATTATGAACAACCATTTCAAATCGGTATTCACAATAGAAAACTCACCTAACTGTGAGAAAATAGTGAGTTATCCCCCTCAATGAAAGAAATAATCGTAACACAAAAGGAAATTAGCGACCAAATTAAAACCCTTAATGTTAGAAAATCACATGGTCCAGACGGAATTGCAAATTGGATACTGAAAGAATGCATGGAAAAATTAACAGACAAAATATACAATATAATTAAAGTCACTTCAAGAAGGAAAAGTACCACAGGATTGGAAGAAGGCAAACATTGTACCAATATATAAGGGAGGAAACAAAGAAGACCCATCTAACTACAGACTGGTCTCACAGTAGCACAGTAGCAAAAATTTGTGAAAAAGTTGTCAAAAATAGATGGGTCATTTGGAAGAAAAGCCTATACTGAATCCAAACCAAATTGGATTCAGACAAGGAAGATCATGTACAACAAACTTGATTTGCTTCTATTCAAGATATAATACAAGAGAGAGATGGGTGGGCAGACTGTGGCTTTCTGGACCTACAAAAGGCATTTGATAAGGTACCACATAAAAAACTAATAAAGAAGATTGAGTCAATAGGTTACATTATTATAGTTTTTATCATTTTACTATTATTATGATTTTTTCCGCATCCGACCTAGATATGGACCAAAAGGTCTCCTGTCGGCATGCTCCGCCTTTGTAATCCTTTGTGAGGAAAATGGAGGAGAAATAGGGAATGATGAAGTGAAAGCAGCTGTTACGATGATGAGAGCAGGTAAGGCACCTGGGTTGGATGGATGCCATGCAGAATGTCTGAAGAAAGGAGGTACAGTTATGGTGGACTGGCTGGTGAGGTTATTTAATGTTTGTTTAAGAGAGAGTAGTGCCAGAAGACTGGAGGAGTGCCTGTATAGTTCCACTTTACAAAGGAAAGGGGGACATGTGTGAATGTAGTAGTTACAGAGGGATCAGCTTGTTGAGTGTAGTTGGGAAGGCTTATGGGAGGGTCTTGATTGAGAGGATTAGGAGAGGAACAGAGGGAGTAATTGGTGAGAAACTGTGGTTTTAGGACAGGTAGGGGTTGTGTAGATCAGATCTTTGTGGTAAGACAGATATGTGAGAAAGCTATAGGAAAAGGTAAGGATGTTTTTTGGGCTTTTATGGATCTGGAAAAGGCTTACGACAGGGTTGACAGGAAGGTACTGCAGATGTATGGGATAGGAGGAAAGCTGTTAAGAGCAGTCAAGAGTTTTTATGAGAGTAGTCGAGCTTGCCTTAGGATTGGAAATGGAGAGAGTGAATGGTTTGAGGTAAAGGTGGGACTTCATCAGGGGTGTGTTATGTCGCCCTGGCTGTTCAATCTTTACATGGATGGGGTGGTGCGAGAGGTGAATGCAGGGGTTGGAGATGATTAAAGAAAATGGAGAAAAGTGGGAGGTGAGCCAGTTGTTGTTTGCTGATGACACTGCACTTGTAGCAGGATCAGAGGAGGGATTGAAGAAGTTAGTGACAGAGTTTGAGAAGGTGTGTGAAAGAAGGAAGCTGAAGATAAATGTGGGCAAAAGTAAGGTGGTGAGATGTACAAGGGGAGAGAGCTGGAAGTGAGCATTAAGGGTGAGAAACTGGAGGAAGGGGATAGTTTCAGATACTTGGGTGCGAATGTGACACGAAAGGGAGGAGTGGGGGTTGGAGGTAGAATGTAGGTTGAGAGAAGTGAGTAAATGCCTTGGTGGATTAAAAAGTGTAATGAGAAATAGACATTTGGGAATGGATGCTAAGAGGAGGTTATATGAAGGAGTGATTGTGCCAACAGCAATGTACGGGGCAGAAACATGGAACATGAGAGAGGAAGAGAGAAGGAGTTTGAATGTGTTTGAGATGAAATGTTGGAGAAGTATGATAGGGGTTACTAGGCTAGAGTGAGAAATGAGGAGGAGAACAGGGGTGGAAAGGGAGCTGGGAGATAGGGTTGATGAAAGAGTATTAGGATGGTTTGGACACATGGAAAGAATGAGTGAAGAAAGATCAGTAAAAGAAGTGTGGAAGGAGTGAATATGAGGGGGTGTCCTAGTATGAGATGGATGGATGGGGTGAAAGGATAGTTACAGAAGAGATCTGAAAAGGAACGGCTTCCCACACAGAGTGATAGATTTTTGGAACAAATTAGACAATGAAACACTGTGTGCAAACACTATTCAAGTTTTTAAGAAAAAACATGATGCTGAGAGATACAAAGATGGGTCACCACGAGCACAGCTCTCTTCCCACATAATACAACTAGGTAAATAAATACAACTAGGTAAATACATGTATTCTTGCCATAGCATGCAGGAACCCCCAGTATGTTGAGTTCATCTCCTTGCCACTACATATTATTACAGAACAACTATTCACTCTTTTTTTATATATATAGATGACGATACTTTCACGGGATTAGGTTATGATTATGACATAATCAATTATTACGTAATTCACGACATCCATTGTACATACATATACCAAGGCTTTTTCCCCCTTACAAGGGAGGTAGCAAAAAAGAAAAAGGCATAAAACCATCCCCACCCATTCCATCCCTAAATACACTCCACCCTCCCTCGTATCTTAGCACCTCCTGGATGACGGGTCATCCCTGCCCCGGGTCAGAGGCAGTGTCGCAAGACACAGTACATCCACAGCAAAGCCGCTTCATCAAATCGACAACCCCCCCGACATCCATTGTAACATAAATAATTGATGACCTGGTTCACCTTCATACCCCAATGGCTTTAGTCTAGGTCCTCCCACAATACATTGGGTGCATTATTGATTATATTCAAACATAAGTGTGAAGGTAATTTTTCCAAAAATTGGATTTTGCTAATTAATAGAACTCTAACTGTTGGGCAAACTTTTGGTGGGCTTCTGCTAAGACCCTCCCATTGGGTATACTCAATGGATGACATTTTTTATATTCAAACACCAATGCAAGAATGACTGAATTTGGATTTTGTTTATCAATAGAACACCATAAGTAGGGTAGCTCCTCTCACTATTAGCCAAAGTTTTGGCAGGATTTGCCAAGCTCCCACAATACAAAGGGTGCACTTAATAGATGGCATTACTGTTTATGTCTAAGCACCAACGTGAGGAGTTTTCCAAATTTTTTAAATTTGTTTACCAATAGAGCCCCATAAGTTGGATAGCTTCTCTTACCATTGGCTGAAGTTTTGGCAGGCTGCTAAAGCTCCTCCCACTGTACACTGGGTACACTCAATGCAAAGATGATATTTTCCAAAATTTGGATTCTGCTTATAAATAGAGCTCCATAAGTCAGTTCCTCTTACTATTGACCAAACTTTTATTGGGCTTTTGCTAAAATCATCCAGCAATATGCTGGGTGCACTCAATAAATGTTTTGTTTATATTTAAGCACCAACATGAGGATGATTTTTTTTAATGGATTTTGTTTACCAATGGAACCCCATAATTTGAAACCATCTCTTACCACTGGCAAGAGTTTAGGCAGGCTCCTCCCACAATACAATGTGTGTACTTGAAGTCATTATTGTTTTTACTTGAGCACCATTGCAAGGATGCATTTTCCAAAGTTTGGATTTTGTTTACCAATAGAGCCCCAGAAGTTGCATAGCTCCTCTCACTATTGGCCAAACTTTTGGTGGGCTTTTGCTAAGCTCCCCCTGCAGTCATTCCAGGTGATCTCAAAAGATATCAATACCTCTTCCTAATTATCCTTATGACAGTCTTTCTCAAATGGTCAGATTTTGATCATCAATAGCATCTGCTATGTCATTGAGCTTCTTCCACTTCCGGCAAAAGTTTCAGTGTTGATGCTTGCTCCTCCTAAAATGACTTTGGGTGCATAAATATGAACTCTACAATAGGCTGCCAAAGGTTGCATTTTACTTATCAATAGTGCCACATAAGTTTGGTTGTGCCTCTACATTGCTTCCAGAGTTTAAGAGAGGTTTTGCTAGTTCCTCCCTCAAACACACTGACTTTAATGCAGTTTTGTTCCTAGGGAAAAAACAAAACATTAAATATAATTACATTTTATTTTTCATAGAACTAATATGCTATAATCATTATAGAATGTTTTCATTATTTCTTGCTATAACCCTAAAAGTATGAATTTGTTTAAGTATATAGGCTTTTTTTCTAATCTAAAAATAAAGGTGTAGCATCATATTTTGTTTGTAAACCCATACAGCATCAACAGCATTAATTTAATGCTGTGATAGTTGCCATATCAGCTGCTGTCTAACAAATTGGCTTGGGTGAGCTGCATGGAATCCATACATCCCCACAAGACATGGCAATTGTACACAGTGGTTGGAGCCTTTGTGAACACAATTATATAGAATTTTTATGAGTTATAAATACCCTGCTGTACACTACATATTTTTGCTGTCACAGGTTGACTTAGAACTCCCCTCCACACCCTTTTGTAACATTGTAACACTTGATCAGAGTGCTGGGGGTAGAGCTGGAAACACATTGTTTTCATGTAACGCCATTTTTCTCATCAATTATTCTTTTAAGTTATGTTACATTCAGGAGATATATAAATCCAGTAAGATGGTATATACATGCATAATAATTATGGGTATGGCCTATATCTTTCATAATAGGCATAGAAAATATGAATGAGGGAAAGAATACACTAAATTTACCACCTTACTCTGTCAACTCATTTACCATTGGCCAATATGTCTCCCTGATCTCATGCTGACTGTGGTCATGGATGCAAGACATATTTAACTGTAAGTACTTTTTCATGCTAAACATTCATCTCATGTTATGACAAATTATGCAAAAAATGAAAAATGCAAAATCAGCAAACACCAGCACGTATCTGAGCTATACATAGAACTGATGCTGGATTAAACATCATGTTGCATATTCTTATATATATGTCTAAAAGTATAACTACCATTTTAGTAGTCTCATGATGCAATTACACTTTTGAATTTTGAGCATGTAAGATATGTTTAACAGTTAATAAAGTATTAAGAATTTATTTCTACCTACAAGCCTATAATTTGAGTTTCATGATACTAGTTAAGAATACATACATACATATACCAAAGGCTTTTTCCCCCTTACGAGGGAAGTAGCCAAAAAGAAAAAGGCATAAAAACCATTCCCACCCATTCCATCCCTAAATACATTCCACTCCCCTCCACCCTCACTCTTATCATGGCACCTCCTGGACGACAGGTCATCCCTGCATCTTGTCCACTGCCCTGAGTCAGAGGCAGTGTCGCAAGACACAGCACATCCACAGCAAGACCGCTTTATTAAATCAGTATTTTAAATACTACAAGACACTCGAAAACTGGCTGACACAAGACAATGATTGATGGGTTAATTAGAGTAATTCTACATATAGAGGTGTTGGAGTTAGAGTAAAAGATTTTAAATATTGACTCCACAGCCATGTTAGAAATGCCCACCTACCTTGTAGGACCCTGGGCAGAACTCTCTCCTAGAGATAAGGTTGGGTCAAATTGGCCAAATCTGACCAAAAGTCATGGGCACACCCTTTGGTATTTTTTGTGGGTAGCTTGTTCCGATTTGACCACATCATACCTCAAGTTTGACTTGGACTCATACGCACACCCTTAGAAGCTATTAACTTGAACATACCTTGTGGCAACCTGGACAATTCTCTCCCTCCCACCATGTCAAGTTTGGGTCAAACTTGCCAAAATCCATAGGTTCACCTAATGGAATTTTCTTTAATGACTTTTGCATTGTTGCTTGGATTTGTGTACATACACACAGGGCCCATTCAGTTCCCTGTGGGTGCTTATAGATCAACTTTTCTTGTTCCCTCTCTTCTCCATCTGCATTTTTCTTACAACCCTCATTTCTTTCAGTTTTCTTTTTCCATCTTTTGCTCAATTTTAGTTGATGCTCCTTTCTTTCTCATCTTCTTAGTGTGTGGTTTTCCCCATTCTTTTATTACTTGTTTGTCACCATCTGGGTGCCATTATAGTGTCTGTTTTTTCTCTTTGTTCTCTTATCTTTTTGCCTTATATCCCAAACACTCTTCTCAGCACCACTTTTTCTGTCACCTCACCACCTCAAGAGATTTACAAGGGCCTGGCACCATCATTGCCAGCTCCTGTAGAACTGTGGGCTTTCAGTTATACTCATGTACACATTATCATCATTATCTCTGGGGCATCTTCCATCTTCTCTCTTATTTGCCTGTCAAGCAAGGAAAGGAGAGAGCAGGGGATGGTGACAAGTGGAGAATGGTCGTGTAAGGATAATTTTAACCAGCGAAAAAAATACAAGGGAGCAACGAGTGATTTCGCTCAGGAAAGTTCCAATGTCACTCTCGCAAATTTAATAGCAGGAGCAATCCCCCACAAAAAAAATCGCTCCCACGGCAAGATTCAACGTTTTTCATGCATTATCCATCATTTAGCAATCCCTGAATCCCATCACCATTAATGAAAGGATCAGAGCAAACACAACTTAACCGTGATCAATCGATATCATAAACGCAACGAATCAATCAACTTTAATTTGTTGATGTACGTACGTATGTGTACGCGGTATAGCTGCTAGAATTCAATGGCTTACCGAGCCTAGCTTCGTATCAGCTGCATGCGCGCGTATACTAGTACATGTTGACTAGACTCTACACGACTATCGTGCTACTTTCGATGATCGTACATCATGGAGCGATTTCTAGTGAAGCGAGTAAAGATGAGTGAAGATGGTTTGCCCTCAGATTCAGTCTTTTCAGAATCGAGGGAGAGTGTTTTGACGGCAGGAACAGCTTCTGGACCAGCAAAGCCTAATTCAAACTCTATGGGCAAGGACCAAGGAAAATAAAAACCAGTAAAGCATGAATCTACTATACGCTCGTGGAACCTAGATTGGCTTGAAGTGGATCGGGGCAGTGATGGTACTCTAACGGTGTATTGCAAGGCTTGTCGTGCATTTCCACCCTCATGCACATGAGTAACGAGTTAGCCTTCCAAAAGTCTGAAGGAAATCGAACCTGCAAAAACATGGCTCTGGAAGTATCAAAAATGGCTCTGGTGAAATGACAAAAAATGAAAAATGGCTCTGGAAGAAAAAAAAAAAGTATTTTTTTCCAATTTTAACGCAGCCCAAAGGGGTTTCTCCCAGTATTCTCTAATTTCTGGATGAGGGGACAGAGAGGGGGTGGATTGCAATGTAAATGAAGCAGCCTTGCTGTAGATGTGCTGTGTCTTGCTGCATTACTTCTGACCCAGGCAGTGGGCAGGAGACAGGGATGACCCGTCATCCACAAGGAGCTAAGATGAGGGAGAGGAAAGGGTGGTGGATGGGAGTGGAATTGAGTGGGAGAGGGCACAGGACTTTGACTTTGCTACCTTCTTTATATTGTGGGAAGAAGCCCTTGGTATATGGATACATTTATGGATCTCCAGGGTGACCAAAGAGAGATACATACATATACCAAGGGCCATTTCCTCCTCAGCCACTCCCTACAAGGAGAAAAGGGCTTTTAACATGTATTTATGTATCTGGGAAAATCTTTACAGTATGAAAGAAATGACCATGTCTCCAGTTTATCTTTTATTACACTATATATTTCTAATACAAGACTGGACCTAAAGAAACATAACTTGTGACCCACTCACATTAGAATGTCTAATGTAGAGTACAGTTCACTAAAAGAATATTGTACATCAAATCCCTCCAGACTATAGCCCCGGAAGAAAATCCCTTCCAAAGGAAGCAAGACCCACACTGACTTGACTTCATTCAGGTCACCATCCAGGACAAATTCAACACAGAAACAAACTGCCCCAGATGCAACCAACATGCAGAGGACACCAAGCACCTCATCTTACACTCCTCAACCTGAGCTATACCCAGACAATGACACAATATTTCTTCCTGGAGTGACTTATGGGCTCACACAGTGGCTACTGTTAGTTCCCTGTGAGTCGTGGGTCTTTTGCAAGAAAGACTAGGAGGAACAGATTGATTATACATAAATTTTCACTCAAAATCAGACCTGATTGAACAACTACATTTTTTCCTTATACCACCACCTCAACAACAACTCGCTCACACTTTCATACACTACATACACTTCCATGAAATTTGTAAACATAATCACTTCATAATACATTACTTCTTACTAAAGTATATATATATATATAAAAAAATACATATAATTACACCAAAAGGCCCTTTCCCCTTTTACAAGGGGGTGACAGTTGCTCATTATTTCAAGCTTTTAAAATAAAGCTATACATATATATAGAATAAACATATGAAACCCCTCCATCATAAATATGAAGGCTAATGTACTTATAAAGGCTACTGTAAAGTTTATATTAGCTTACACAGGCTTGGCCTGTGGTGGCTTTAGGAATCCAATTCTTCTAAGATGTCTCACAATGAATGGAGTTGCTGTGAGTGTCGTAACTATCCTAGCTGGAGCAAACACTTTGTGAATGGCATAAGCAACTACAAATGTGCCAACTGTAACTACTGCAGACTCTCCCGATACATTTGTTTCTTTGGTGTCTGAAGCAGTTTCAGTAGAAGGAACTCCTGAAGAAGAATCCGCAGTTTCTGCTACTGTAGCACCATCAGATACACTTTTCAAGTTGATGCCCAAGTACTCGAGCATTCCACTCGTATCTACACCGCTGAAACATAAAAAAAGGATAAATGTAAGTATTCAGATTTCCAGGAAGATGTACAAATAAGACCACCAAGTCTCCACATGTATAAAGGTCTCTTATATTGTCCTACCAATATCCCCATCATTCTACTCCATTTACAATGAAATCCTAAGTTAGAAGTCACACATAACTCTCAGATTAGCAAAACTGTTACCTGGACACAAGCAAGTAGAAAAATCCTAAAGAAGCCAGGGAAATGGTCACATGGAAAACGATCACTGTCGATCCATACTCCTTTACAGCACGCTGGAGTTTCTGCCGTTGCGTCAACACAGGCTCCTTCTCTCCAGAAGTCTCTGGCAATTCTTTTTCTTGACTAGAGTATTTTGTCATACCTGTGCTCAGTGACCTACTGATCTCACAAGCACTCCACCACCCACCCACAGAGTGGGTCACATGTACGTCATGCACTCCCTCTCTTCTACAGAAAGGCATCTGGTCAAACCTCCAGATAGGACTACAGTGAAAGAACCTACATCTTGTAAAGGTTTTAGTTCCATGGAGGAAAGCATTAGTCTTGCACACAGTCTGGGTCCTGGCCAGACCACACCACGAAGCCACAGAGGCTGTACCTGACTTCTTGATGCCCATCAACCGAGAGTAATGGTAGTCATGAAGGTCACCAGAAATATATTTGTCATCCTGTGCCCACTGGCCCCCTGGCATGTTGAGGTGGACAAAATTGCCCTTCGTGTTACAGTTGAAGGGTTTGGGGACATTGGTTTGCATCACCTGGAATGAAAACAGCTCAAAGTAGCACACAGATGTTGTTTATAGCAAGAAAAAAGTATACAAACTAAATAATATAAACAAATAAATAAATAAACAAAAAGATAACATTACCATTCTGGGTGGAATGACAAAGATATTGAAATGGGACAAGAGGACACGATAAGAAGCTAAAGAAGGACAGTTACAGAAGAGACCTGAAAAAGAACAGTTTCCCACACAGAGTGATCGATGTCTGGAACAAACTAAACGGTGAATGCCAGAACTATACACTTGTTCAAGAATAAACTGGATGTGGAGAGATACGAAAATGGGTCACAATGAGCATAGCTCCCATCCCGTAAAATACAACTAGATAAATACGTGCTTACACAAAAGCATGTACAGTACTACCTCTCATTAATGGACTAAAAGGGGGGTAACGGTGTCAATTGATGTCAATAATCCGTTGATTTGGAGTGGTTTTTGGGTGGCAGAGTGATTGCACAGCACTAAGCAACAGCACCAAAAACACCGCAAACACAGCTAATTAACGTCCATTAAAGAGAGGTAGTACTGTATACAGTGAACCCCAGCGTATCCATGACTCACTGCTCACAACCCCCAAAATCTGTGACTTTTCCCATCAAAATTACCAATGCATACTTATGATTCTCCTGCATATGCAATGCTTATTCATCTCAGCACTAGTACTTACAACCATGAAAAAAATTCCTAATTTAAACCTTGAAAATTATCATTTAATGTATGAATACATCAAAAATGAGCAAAATGGCAATTTACAATATTAGTAATATTAACTACCAATATGAGAGGGAGGGGAGGGGAGTGGAGTATGTTAGGGATGGAATGGGTGGGAGTGGTTTTTATGCCTTTGTTTTTTGGCTACCTCCCTTATAAGGGGGGGGGGGAACCTTTGGTATATGTATGCAACTTTAAATATAAACAATCCCTCTTTATTGGTGTGTACAGGTCTATTTTACTATAATTCTAAGAGAAGAGACGAAAAGTTTAAACATGTTCAAGATGAAATGTTGGGGTTAGGAGGTCAGACAGAGCGAGAAACAAGGTGAGGAGGAGAGCAGGGGTGGACTAGGAGATGGCAAATAAGGCTGATGAAAGAGTATTGGGATGATTTGGACACATGGAAAGGAGTAAAGAAAGATTAATACAAGAGGTGTGGCAGGCAAAGGTGGAAGGAGTGAAGTTAAAGGGATGACCAAAGAAGAGATGGATGGATGGGGTGAAAGGGGCTATGAGCAAGGGGGTAATGTCTGTTGAGCAAGGAAGAGAGAAGGCAGGAGACAGAGGTGAGTGGAGAATGGCTGTATATAGATGATACTGTGATGCAAGGATGGCAGGGGGCAAGGGACGGGGGGAGTAGAGAGTGGTTATCTGTTAATGATATTTTGATGCAGCCTGATGGGATTTCTCCCCGTCTTCTCTTTTCCTGCATTACAGGATGGAGAGAGTAGGGGTCACCAGTTAATTGAAGCAGCCTTGCTTTGGATGAGCTGCATCATCCTGATTTACTTTTTACCTTGGGCAACGGGCGGGATACAGGGATAACCCGTTGTCCCTGAGGAGCTGAGAGGAGATGAGAGGGTGGTGGGTGGGAGTGGAACAGATGGGAGTGAATGAGTGACCTGACTTAGTTACCTCTCTTATATGGGGGAAAAAAGCCTTTGGAATATAGATAGTATACAAAAATTATTATATTTACAAAATAACTTTAAAAATGAAGTACATACAAACATACATATACCAAGGGCTTTTTCCCCCTTGCAAGGGAGATAGCCTAAGTCAAAGGCATAAATCCACTCCCACTCATTCCATCCCCACGTACTCCACTCCCATTCACCACCCCTCCCTCCTACCCTCTTTTCTTGGCTCCTCCTGGATGATGGGTCATCCCTGCATGAAGTATCGACATTTATTTCCATCATAAAACAACATATACATACATATACCAAAGGCTTTTTCCCCCTACACAGGGGGTGGGGTAGCCAAAAAGAAAAAGGCATAGAAACCACTCCCACCCATTTCGTTTCCTATATATTCCACTCCCCTCCAATACAAAAATGCTAAAACAAGGTTTGTACCATCAAGAAAGGTATTCTAAGGCATCTTTAAGGGGTCTATCCACTATCTGCATTTTTTTTTATTAATGAAAGGTTTTGGAGCCTGTCACAAATACCTGGGGATCACTATTGTGTATGCATGTACCTAATTATTGTTTACAGGAAAAGTATTCATAGGATTCTGTCCAATTCTAAAGTAATCTAAAAGCAACCCATTGGTTCCTCTGAACCCTCTAGGTCAGTGTTTCGCAACCCGGGTTCCCCGGAACCCTAAGTTTCCGAAAAAGATCCCTTAGGGTTTTCCATTTAATTTAATATATGTAATATAATCACACACAAGATATTCTTGGTTATTGAAATAATGTAATATAGACATCATCCTAACCTATTATTATGATGAAATTAAATGAGAAAGATATGGTATATGTGTTGTTTTTTTGCGCAGGGGTTCCTTGAGACATGCAAATCATTCTAAAAGTTACACAAGGGTAAAAGATTGAGAAATGCTACTCTAGGTACTCACAACATTCTCTTTCTACAGATTCAACCCTGCCTATGACCACACATGCTCATTATTCACTATGCATTGGTTTGCCATTTGTACACATGATTTTTTTTTCAATTCCTCTTATATTTCACGATATTCCATTGCACCTCTTGGAGCACTGGAGGTTGAGCAAAGCCCTATGCTATGGCTACCCTGAGGTGCTTTCCTAAGGTGTTCCCTGGAACTAATATGCCTCAACAGCAATGTTCCCTCTAATTTTTTGCCGAGTGTGAGCAGAAATTGGCTTATGTGCAAACTTTGCCTTCTCTGAAAAGTATGTGCGAACCCATGCAAGTCACCATCTGATCATTTAAGCAAATACGCACAATTTGTAAATTTGTATTACATATTACCTCCACCAGGCAGTGGCGGTTGGCAAGTTACGACATTTTTAGAGAATCTATAGGTTGATGTTTGGGTGGAGCTTCTTTATCAAATGGATTTTAATATAATTTGAAAACCTCGTGTGTGCACAATTTTTCATGTGCACTAGATGTAAAACATATGTGCACACACATACGCACAGCGCAGAGGGAACATTGCTCATCAGTCTTTTGTTCAGGCCAAAAGAGGCAAATTGGCCGTGCTGTATAACTTCTACTTTGGAATTATACAAACCCCACATAGTCCATGGCAGCCTATCCCTAGTGAAGTCTTGTTTATCGCTGGATCTAGCTTTCAAATTCATTGCCTTAACCTTTTATCCCCTCAATATTACTTTATCCACCATTACATTAAGTCTCCTGTACAATATTACTATCTTTTCTAACACCATTTCCTCACTTTCTGATTTAAAACTATACCAAAAAGAAAATAATAACAATAAATAAATTTATAAATGAATAATTAAAATAAATACACAAATGAAAATAGAAAAATAATTAATTAAAAACAAAAAAATATGCTATGTGTACGTGGTTTCACTACAAAATAGTACCATACAAATGCAATGCAGATATCTTCTCTACAGTACATATTCATCTGATAATAATCATATGCCTCAGCCTATCAAATCCGCAATAACATAACTAAATTCACAACTGCTCAGCAATCCTTAAACTCCAATCATAACAAAACTTACCGAAGACAATGATACAGCATTTCCACAGTCATAGACACCAACATGGTTGTCAACTGGAGAGGACTGTAGATTGAAGGACTGTTTGGTACCCTGGTCACCCATGAAACCGCCACCAAAGACACCACTGGGCTGATTCAGCTTGGCAGCGAGGTGGGCACTGCTAGTGTCGCGAGCACGGTGAGGAGAAAATCGAGCCTGAAAAGCATTATACAAATCAATAACAGAAAAACAGGAAAAAAAAGACAAAAGACATTAAGGTTTAGTGAGAAATATTTTCCACTCCCAACTCTCCCTTATGTTATCTACTTACTTTTTCAGAGGCTTGGAGTTCCTCCACATTAGGAGGCATGGGAATGGATCCTGCCAGAGGTGATGAATAAGCTACTGCTTGGTGCATTCCTTGCCTGCCCTTGTCAGTCACATTTTTAGTGCAAGAATATATTTCACCTGAAAGAAAATACATACATTGTAGAAAACAAGAACACTATGATTCACTTGACACTGAAATAAATGTATAAAATCATAAAAACAAACGAGATGAAGCTGTTGCCAGTTACCTGTGGACTTTGGGTTTCCTGCAAAAAAATGCCTGGGACAACAGTTGTCAATGTGACTCGCTAGCAATTAAAAAAAAGAAAGGGGTCATAGAGTGTTCTTCTTATACTTGAATAACTTAACTTTACAAAGTGACAATGGACTCCAAGCGCATCTGCAGAAAGTTATATCTAGATACAGCTGGAGTAATTAGATAATGACCAGAATTTTAGTAACACCGTAAACCCTTGATATAAGGAACCAACCGATGGGAGGGATTTGATGTTAAATCCAAAAGTTTACTATGTATCAATCAATCTATTGTCCCAGTTTCATCTTGCAGAAAACCTGCAGCCTCCAGGAAACCAGCCACAGCTACCAGGTCAGCCTAAAGTCATTAGGTGAAGATATTTTGAGTTGTTTGAAAAAGGGTGGGTGTCAGTGTAGTATAATGTGCTTTGTGGGATAGTGTAGTACATTGTGCTCGGTGTCTCTTGTGTTATGGTTACAATGAGAGCAAATGGTGTTTGATGCCATACCAATTTTGTGTGTTAGGTTGATTTTGTGTTTGTACCATTTTGGTGCAGGGGAAAGTCAAAAAACTTTATACAAACAATCTCATTCAGTTGAAGGAAGACTATCATAACATTTTCCCTAATTTTGTAGCAAATGCTTAATATTTTGTTCAATAAAGGGCTGCTGTTCCCTAGACTGTCTGGCCAAGAAGTCCCATTGGTAAAGAGTTGAACATTATCATAAACTGGTTAAACCGACACGCTGTGGATCAGTGGCTCCCAACTTTGTGGCAATGATCTCTCCTTCAGTCAACTTTACGTCCATGGCACCCCCAAACCAGACGTCCATTCCCCAAAATGAACATTTCCAATAGTACCATATTTACATTTACAGAACAAGTCAATGAAATATCAAATACATCTAAGCTTGAGTGACCCTGAAAAAATTATGCTTATCCCAAGGGAAAAATCTATGCAAATGACAGTACTTGTTAATTTTACTGTTAACCCACTATCGGAGAAATAATAACGGAAAGTACAGAGAAACTGTATATTTCGAGAAACTGTATATTTCTGTACTTTCCGTTATTATTTTTCCGATAGTGGGTTAACAGTGATCTTTTACAAATGTGTTATAACATACTAGTTTCCACTTGTTAATTTGTGGTGACATGCAGGGAGAACCTTATATTATCTCAAATAAATTCATCTACATATCTATGAGGACCACAATGGAAATAAGCTTGCATGCATTTTGTGTTATCCTCGGCAATTGTAATTGTTATTTCAAACTATGTGTTCTTTTCATTATCTGCACTTCATGTATATTGATTCACTGCCAAACTTATTATTATCATTATATTACTATTATTATCTCCCAGTCTGGGAACCAGTGATCTAAGGTAAACACAGTAATATAGTCACTTTAAAATACCAACACTATCGTAAATACAACCCAGCATCTGACTTATACATAATAAATTTTGGTTTTACTTGCCTACAAGGCCACTTACTGGCAAACAACTGATATTCTTTATTTCTCGGAAAACTGTAATAAAATCTACATTTCAACTGAATTTGGAGAAACTTCACTACGTTACTTTTGCTTATATTTACTCTGAAAACATTGCTAGTACACATTAACTGCATCACATTAGCAGAAAACCATCTCGAGAAGTGGTCTGCATATACATTACAAGGTTGACATCAAGATTTTACTGAGCTCAGAGTTTGCTGGGTACAACTGTCTAGCATCGTAACAGTACACCAATATCAGAGGTTGGACATGGTAGCTTCACAATATAATCAATCGAGGATTTTCTTTTCTTCCTTCCACATCTCTGGTTTTAAACATAATCCTTCTCTTTTATTTCTGTAGGCTAAACAAGGATCTATGGGGTTTACATAAGCTAACGAAAACAAGTATGATGATATGATCACAGTCCAATTGTATTTTCAGATTCCAAATTCACTATGATTACGTCCTATTGGGTTATTTTACATTTGGGAAGATTTTTATGCTCATCATGGCCTAAGTCATTCGGAGGATATTGTTAAAACCACTATACTAAAAAGAAAAAAATTGAAAATGGAAAATATTTCAACAATGGAACACCACGATCGATTGCATTTGAAAACCTGAATATTTTCTATTATCGAAGTGTCGATCCATCCTGCTATGTTAACAATTATTTTCAACACTACGGCAAATCTTAAATCATTCATTTTGTACAAGAAAAGTAGGGTGTATTTTATCACCACTTATCTTTGATTTAAGTATACGACTTCATCACGATACGAATACACAAATATCATTAATATGCACCACAAAAAATCATCGACATGTAATTTATAACAAATGTGGAACTGACAAACATCCTACAAGTAATTCAACAGGAATGAGTAAGCATGTTAGTGGCATATTCTGACTAAACAATAACATTTTGTAATGTTTTCAACTTACTAGACTGTGTCAAGCTCTTCCTCCTCACTACGTTCTTCGTTGCAGCAGCAGCTGCTGCAAATACACTTCCAGTACTCGATGTTGCAATAAGCACAGACATTTTGTAACACTTTTACTCTCTTCGAGTAACTAAATACTCAGCCGTTTACACAACTGGAGAGGAGAAACATGAAACGGTTAGCGACACTTCCACTTTCGACTTTGGTTTGTAACTACACTGGTTTTGCGATGGCAAAGGTTTATATACGCGCATTCATTGTTGCCACATACTTCTATTCACCCAAATGTCAAACTATTTTGGTGACTAGCTTATGTTATTGACTTATTGTACATGGCTTATGTTATTGTATACAGTGTTTCTTTTATAATGAATATATATGTGTGTGTGTGTAATGTTTGTGGTGTGATTCACAATAGATTTTAATCAAGTGCTGGAGTAGTGAGCTACGTTTCTTACCTTATTGGATGTGAGCAATATTTTTATATCATTATCCACGCATACACTCGCACGCGCACGCGCGCGCGCGCGCACACACACACACACACACACACACACACACACACACACACACACACACACACACACACACACACACACACACACACACACACACAAAATAACAGCTTTCCCCACAGGTAATAGATGTTTGAAACAAGTTTGATGAGAAAGTGGTGTGCGCAAAAACATTACACGAATTTAAAAACAGTCTAGATAAAACGAGATATGAAGACGGGATACCACCAAAACCTTTTGATACCGTCCGACACGAAAGACTACTTACTAAATTAGCTTTGCATGGAATAAGTGGTAGCCTATTGGGTTGGTCTAGTAATTGGTGGAATGGTCGAATAGAGTTGTTTTAAATGGAAAAACTTCTGAATGGAAAAGTGTTGCAAGTGGAGTTCCTCAGGGTTCCGTTCTTGGGCCACTTCTATTCATAGTATATATAAATGATATAGACCATGGACTAAAATCTACTGTTTCCAAATTTGCTGATGATACAAAACTGTGCGGAGTGGCAAATGATCACTCAGACCAATTTATTCAAGAAGATTTAGATCAATTACAGCAATGGTCTGAAAAGTGGCTAATGAAATTTGACACAAGTAAATGCAAGGTAATGCACATAGGTAAAAATAACAGTAAGTACGATTACAAGTTATTTGGAAATTCGTTAACAAAAGTGGATAGTGAAAAAGATCTCGGCGTAATTATCAGTAACGACCTCAAATCATCCAAGCAGTGTATTTCAGCCTCTGAGAAAGCAAATAAGATTCTGGGACTGATTGCGCGATCTTTTGATTTCAAAAGTCCATCACTCATTAACAAGCTATATAAATCGTTATATAAATCTATATAAATCGTTATATAAATCGTCCACATTTTGGAAATCTGCTGTTTCCGTATTGTCACCGAATCTCATTAAAGACATTGACAGACTGGAAAAAGTACAACGGCGAGCCACTAAACTGATTCCAAATAAATCATACGAAAATCGACTAAAACACATGAATCTGTTTTCCCTAAAAAAGCGTAGACTCAGAGGTGACTTGATACAGGTCTTTAAGATTTTAAAGGGAATTGACAACATCAAAAGTGACAAAATTTTCACATTGAATGAGAATCAGACAAGAAACAATGGTCTCAAACTGTCCGGAAATAGATTCAATTTGGAAGTAGGTAGAAACAACTTTGCCAACCGAGTAGTTAATGAATGGAATAAACTTCCTGCACAGGTAGTGCAATGTAGTTCAGTTCGAAGCTTTAAGAATCATTTAGATAAATACCTAAGATGCTGTAATGATCATCATTTATCTTATATTATTTGTTTTTGTTTTGTTATCATTTGTCTGTCTGATTTTCATTTATTATTAGTTATATGTCAATTTATTATTATTTACTATTTACCTGTTTGTTTATTATTTAACTATACCTATGCATTTATTTATGTATCTTATTTGTTATTTACATTATTATAGTTTTTATTTATTATTTTATTATTAATATTATTTTTTTTTCGCATCCGACCCAGATATGGATGAAAAGGTCTCCTGTCGGCATGCTCCGCCTTTGTAATACCACGAGCATAGCTCCCCTACCTGTAAAATACTAGGTAAATACTCACACACGTTAGAGTTCTCTCCTGCCACTACAGTGGTCTGGGTGGTTCGACTCTTGCCCAGGTTCTGAAACACACACACACACGCATCCAAGATATAACCGTGTTGTATCACATATCCAATGTCTTGTGCTACAGACCCCCCCCCCCCGCCCTCAATAAATATAGCGCAGTGGTGTACCACATATGCAATGTCCTGTGCTACACATCCTCCCTCCCCCAAGGTCAGAATATTTCTGTCTTTCTCTGCTTCTCTTTGTATTTGCCTTATTGTAGTATACAATAAATAAACTCAGTTATTCCAAGTTTTAATTTCACAAGTGGTTCCAGCTTAGCTATCTTGAAAAAGGTGGAAAAAAAAGAGTCACGGGTCTCGTTCCGAGTTTATTCTCGGCCGGTTTCAACTTGTCACAATATCTCAACATTAGCTATCTTGGCCTACACAACGAGACTTCAGATGACACTTGCAAGTGCACTTACAAAGGAGTGAGGGTTCGTGGAAAGACACTAAACACACACGCACGCGCGCGCACACACAAACAAACTTGGGATAGTTAGGTGATACAGCCCAAACTGGTAGAATGTATGAATTAAAATCTGATTATGGCTATTGGAAAACGATGGTACATCTTAAAATGAAACCATATATTAATTTGATGATAAGTGTGATAAATTGGAGAGTAGACGAAAGGGCCCCACGAGTGTAGTCCCTTTCCTGTATAATACAATTAGACACACACACACACACACACACACACACACACACACACACACACACACACACACACACACACACACACACACACACACACAATAAAAGTGGCATTTGCCTATTTGGACGAGGAAATGATAAAAAAAAACTACACTAATAAGACCAAAACTCGAGTACGCAGCAACACTATGGACACCCGCCCAGTACCAAAAAGAATATAAAGAAGTTAGAAAGAATACAAAGAGCAACGACAAAAATGGCACCAACTCTTTCCAAAATTATATATGGACAAAGACTGTCCAAATTAGAATTACCAACTCTGGAACAAAGAAAGGAAAGAGGAGACTTACTAACTATCTATAGAAGTATGAAGGGAATGGAAATCTTAGATAATCTTGGTCTTATTGAAATGGGACAATGGAAAAACAAGGGGACACGAAAAAAAAAGATCATTTCAGAAGAGATCTGAAAAAATAGCTTCCCACACAGAGTGATAGATACTTGGAACAAATTGGACAAAGAAACAGTGTGTACAAACACTATTCAAGATTTTAAGAAAAAAAACTTGATGCTGAGAGATACAAAGACGGGTCACCACGAGCATAGCTCCCTTCCCGTATAATACAACTATGTAAATACACACACACACACACGCACACTACATGGATGAAAAAAATGGTAAAGAAAATAGTGGTTGCACCGATAAGACCTTAATTGGAGTATGGTGCGACACTATGGGCACCTACACTCTCAAATTTGACATACGAACAAAGATTGGATAAACTACGTCTATCAGCGCTGGAACAGAGAAGAGAAAGAGGTGATTTGCTGACCATTTACAGAATTATGAAAGGGATGGAAGTTCTTGATAGAGACGACTTATTAAAATGGGACAGAAGAGAAACAAGAGGACACGAGAAGTTAAAGAAGGACAGTTACAGAAGAGATTTGAAAAAGAAAAACTTCCCACATAGAATGATTGATGTCTGGAACAAACTAAACGGAGAAACAGTGAGTGCCAAAACAATACAATATTTTAAGAACAAAATGGATGCGGAGAGATACAAAAACGGGTCACTACGAGCATAGCCCTCGTCCCGTAAAATACAACTAGGTAAACACATAATTCGTGGCGCAGTTGGTAGAGTTCCCGGCTGCCACTACGGAGGTCCGGGCTCAAATCTGGCCCAAGGCTGAAATAATTTCAGTATCGCTGCGCTGCGGGTTGTTACTCCAACTCTATTGAGTGGGGAGTTGGGTGTATGTGTGTGCGTGTAAGGTCACAGCAATTCCAATAGATCGGTCATATACGAGCTATGAACTCTCTTCCGGGAGAGAAATAGCTGTCGATCACTAGTTCAACACGTGATCCGAAGGCCATGGTGAATCACAAAGACGCAGTGGTAATATATGGCACTTCCAAATGAAAACACGTCCATGATTCTCCTGTTGGCCTCATCATATCAAAAACTTCGAATCTTCAGACTTCGACGCTGGGCCTTGGCCAACGACGCCACCACCAACCATAGAAAAAATAAATTCTATTCATCTCATCACAAACAGCTTTAAGACCCTAACTTTACTTCATCACGCCAGCTCAGAACTTCCTGTAAACATCCTGCACTACTTCACTCTCTCGGGTTTGCAATGACCTTGCTTGGTGATGACCTTGGTTGGGTATCCTACGAAGGAAACCGACCTAAGGTCAGGATCTGTTTATCCCCTCGACTTAAAGGATCCCTGGGAGTTATTTTTTAATAAAATGTAGGAGTAGTTCCTTCCACTTCGAGAGGCCCGTCCTCCCGGACCAAACCGTCAAGGTTACAGAGACTCGAAGATGAACACGAAAGATTACTGTGTATTACATTCCCTGGTGATACCATCTAAGCGAAAGCAACCACCCAATGATATAGGGGACCCAGTGCACTGCGCCAAAAGGAACACAAATACACGGGCGAGCAAGGACATGCACTGTGTGCATAACAAACATGAAAGCGAACAACCACAGGCACGAGTTTTCCTACATCGGGCACCCCGAGGCAAGGTCAAGAGAATATGTAAACACGTACACAAAACACGCATAGTGTCTGCTTGTGTGTGTGTGTGTGTGTGCGATTCACCATGGTCTTGGATCACGTGTTGGACTCGTGATCGACAGCTATTCCCCTCCGGAAGTGAGCTCAGAGCTCATATATGACCCATCTATGGGTAATTCTGTTACCTTACACGCACACACACACACACACCTAACTCCTCGCCCACGAGAGCTGGAGTAACAACCCGAAGCGCAGTGATACTGAAAGTGTGTGTGTGTGTGTGTGTGTGTGTGTGTGTGTGTGTGTGTGTGTGTGTGTGTGTGTGTGTGTGTGTGTGTGTGTGTGTGTGTGTGTGTGTGTGTGTGTGTGTGTGTGTGTGTTTGCGTGCGCGCGCGCACGTGTATATTCCTGTTCACAAACAGGAAGTAGAAGAGGAACGATGAAATTGGTACAGTGGTCGCTGCCCGGTCGATGACCTCCCCTTAGCCCTTCCCTTAGCCCTTCCCTTTGGCGTGCGCACAAGCCCGAATAGACCCGACCCTGGGCTCTCACGCAACCCTGGCTGGGTGGTGGTGGTGATGGTCACACCCGCAACCGAATGGAATACCCTGGCACCGGTGCCAGGGTCAAAGGAAGAGTGGCACAGGGCAAGGAAGGGTCCCCTCGGTGTCAGAGTGTGCCAAAACAAAATCTTGGGTCTCGAAGACTCCGCCCAAAGCTTCTGTCCTTGAGGACAATTGGGTGGCGAAGAGAGTCATGACAGAAGTCGCCAAGGGTAAAGGCCACGACTGCAACAACAGAGGGAGAGAAGCAGTTAACCGTGGAGGGGAGAGATGTGTCTCCAATTGTACAATAATACTACGTATCTCTGCTCCGTAGGGGCATCTACGCCGTTGTCCGTGTTAAGGAGGTCAAGGTGGCTACGGCGTAATATGAAGGCATCCCATGGGTCTCCTCTAATCCTCCTCCTCCTCCTCCGCCTCCTCCTCCTCCTCCCCTTCCTCTTCCTCCTCCTACTACTACCACAGCTGTAGTCCTAAGTTTGTTGATAATTTTGTAATATCTGTCATTTTCTTTCTTGTCCTCCACCTCCTCGATATTTTCTTGTTCCCTTTCCCAAAGTTCGCTAACCCTTTTGTAGTATCTTTATCTGGCAATAGGCGCCGTCGTAAGAGACTCGAACTAACTTTGTAACTTCCTCATCCGACGCCGCTCTCATCACCAGAAATATATGAAAATTGCTACAGCGGTCAAATGCTCTACCCATCTTCGAGCACACAGGGGCAACACAAGCCCGGGGTGCCATTGTTCCTTGCTCCTCCTCCTCCTCCTCTCGTCCTCGCCCCCACCACCATCGTCGTTCCTTCCCTTGGAGACAGGTCTCATTTGGGTATGAAAAATCCCCTCCCCCCCGGGGGGGTTTGGGGGAAGGGGGGAGGTATGGGGGGCTGGGCAGCCAACGAGCTGCTGTCACGTGGAGGCTGCGTGCCCCTTTCCCCTCCCTCTCTCCTTATCCTTATTTACCCCTCGGTCCCGTTCGCTGGCACCAGTGCCAATGATTGGCACTGGTGCCAAGGAGCAGGTCCCCCTGCAAGGGCCCACGTGGCCTTGTTGCCGTACTGGCGATTGGCACTCACGCGTCCGCCACGAGACACCCGATGGCCCTCGTCGTCGGAGGGACAACGGGAGCCGGAGATGCGAGGTTCGTCGTCCTCGAGGGAACTTCTCTGTGCTCTCGAGGTCGGCCTCGGGGTCTACCGAGATAAAAAGAACCATTTTCGCCAACCGCGTAGTCGGCGAAGGGGGTGGGGTGGGGTGGGGGGATACAGTCGAGCCGGAGCGGCGAGGTTCATCGTCCTCGAGGTAATCCTCTGTGATCTCGAGGTCGGACTCGGGTTCGTGGAGATAAAGAGAACCGTTTTCGCCAACCGCGTAGTCGGCAAAGGGGTTATAAAGTGGACTGAACGTGGAGCTCGAAGATTTACACGGATAAACGCCCATGCAATAGGCCGTGGTATCTGCCAATGAGGGACTCGCATTTTGGTTCGGTTATTTTCTTTGTCAGTTTGCGTCTTGATCAACTTTTTTTTTTCGTCTGACATCGTTTTGCACCGAAAGGGTGGGGGGGGGAGGGAGAGATGGAGGGAGGAAGGGAGATAGAGAGGGAGGCGAGAAACGAAAGAAAGGGAATGAAGGAAGAGAGAGTGAGGAAAGAGACAGAGGATAGGGAAGGGAGGGAGGGAGGGAGGGTAGGAAGGACGGGAAGGGAGAACAGGAGAGGGACGAAATGAACGAGGGAGGGAATGGAAGACAGAAAGGGAGAGAAAGGGAAGAAATGAGTTAGGGAGGGATGAAGGGAAATAGGAAAGAGAAAGGAAGACGGAGAGAGGAAGAGAAAGAGGAAGGAGAAAGGAAGACGGAGGGAGGGAGGAAGGGAAAGAGGAAGGAGAAAGGAAGACGGAAGGAGGGAGGGAGGGAGGGAGGGAAAGAGGAAGGAGAAAGGAAGACGGAGGGAGGGAGGGAGGGAAAGAGGAAGGAGAAAGGAAGACGGAGGGAGGGAGGGAGGAAGGGAAAGAGGAAGAAGAAAGGAAGACGGAGGAAGGGAAAAAGGAAGGAGAAAGGAAGACAGAGGGAGGGAAAGAGGAAGGAGAAAGGAAGACGGAAGGAGGAAGGGAGGAAGGGAAAGAGGAAGGAAAAAGGAAGACGGAGGGAGGGAGGAAGGAAGGGAAAGAGGAGGAAGAAAGGAAGACGGAGGGAGGGAGGAAGGAAGGGAAAGAGGAAGGAGAGAGGAAGACAGAGGGAGGGAGGAAGGAAGGGAAAGAGGAAAGAGAAAGGTAAAAGGAAGGGAAAGAGGAAGGATAAAGGAAGACAGAGGGAGGGAAAGAGGAAGGAGAAAGAGGGAAGGGAAAGATGAAAGATTAAGGAAGACGGAGGGAGGAAGGAAGGAGAGAGGAAGACAGAGGGAGGGAGGAAGGAAGGGAAAGAGGAAAGAGAAAGGAAGACGGAGAGAGGGAGGGAGGAAGGGAAAGGGGAGGAAGAAAGGAAGAGGGAGAGAGGAAGAGGGTGGTCTATCAACCTGCAAGGCACCGTTGTCCCTGGCACCACTGAGTGTCAGGGTGAGGTGGCACTGGGAAGCTGCTCGTACCTGCACGAGGAGGGGAACGTGGATGTGGGACAAGTGCCAATTACGTGGGTGGCGCCCTCTGGGGTCCTTGCGGGACCAGCGTGCTACGTTGACGCCACCGTCACTTTCGTTGCCTCGAACGGTCAATCCACCTTCTACCGTACGGTTTTATTCAGCTGAGAGGATACCCTAATACTCCTAACGGGGTTAAGGCCTGGATTACCCCCTTCGCGTGTATCGTCAGCTTATGCTCTCTGTTTTGGCAACCCCTCAGTTGAGGGGGAAAAATCCGTTCCTCCTTAGAGGTGTCAGATTACAGGAGTTGATATTAAACTCCCACCCGTGGGTAAATAAAACGTCTGTCGTTAAAAAAGAATAAAGTTTGTAATGTGCGTCATCGTAGGGAGGGTCAGGGAGTGCGTTACAACGATTCTTTGGTTTGATGGACTACGACACGGGAGGAAAGCGTGTGACTAGATCAGAGGTGGGGAACCTACGGCCTTCTGCGGCCTTTGATATACATATTATTTTTTTTTTTTAAAAGACATTGAATATTTCTTAAGTCTGAAATCATTATACACCTGAAACTTATAATATACACCACACACATAGACTAAAGCAAAGGTAACCGTGTTCAGGGATAAAATATTGAAAAAAAAAAAAAAAATCAGTGCGGCCTCTATGTGGGACGATGAATTGTAAGGTGGCTTTCATGCGCAACAAGATTCCCCACCCGTGGACTAGATAGTGACATCCGCAGTTTTATCCAAATAGTTGAGTCATGCATGTGTAGGCAGGCAGGCAGGCGCAGCTGCACACTACTGACATCTGTTGGGGTTCGACTATAGAACCTTTCCTTGTGTTTCACGTTAAATAATCTGTTATTCCGGCTGCCGTCAAGCGATTTTATTCAGGTGAAGGGTTTTTTTTTTTTTTTTTTAAGATTAACAACAAACGGTTCTTCGCAGCTTGGAGGAGCACTTTCTGCGCCTTCAAGGGTTGGGACACATCTCGATTAGGGCACTAAAACCACTCACTGACTTCAGGACCTCCCACTCCTTCCCTTCCTCCCATGCAGGTGTGTTCAGGCACCCACAACATGCATCGACGCAGCCAGAACGTATGCCACCAGAGGTGCGAGCCGACATGATTACCCTTTTCTTTTCTTTTCCATGAGTTCGTCCATGGGGTGGCTTATGTCCAAAATTTGGACCAATGCTGAGCGCTCCTGAATGCCATTCCTCCTCACCAATGACTGATATGAAAAAGAAAAAAGAGTGCAACGAAATATCCCGAGTCATCACCATTAAATGTCTTCCAGAACAGCTTCAGCTTCCTCTCTAACCGGCAAACCAAATAATACCTACCGGTTCCACTGGTTTTCTGCCCTCATGGCGTCTGCTGTATCGTGTGAGGGGAACACGGAAACAGGTATGTAGCCTTCAGTCTGGATCAAACGGGAGACTTTTACATAACACTGACATTGGGTTGAAGGGCGACCCATGTCTGTAGACAAGCATTCATCTTTACTGTCCTCAATGCCTTTCGACGGCTTGCTCGTCCTCCACCCTACTTGCATTCCTGCCCAATTTAGTTGTTTTCTTTAATCAAAAGCTGCATTTGCTTCTCATATCTGGTCCTCTCACCTTCCTCTTTCGTTGAGCTCCTTCGATCACGACTTAACGACTGTGCTCCGACCTTGTGTTCAGTCAAATTTGATTTTCGTGCCATTCCCTTTGTTGTTGTTGTGGAATGCAGTTTACTAGCCCTTCTATCCTTTCCCCCTGAGTCGCACTCAACCTCGCACCTGCCATCAACATCTACTCCCGGCTCCTGATCCAAGATGAGAGGGATCCAAGAGTTCATGGGGAGCAGACCGTTCACCTCACCATAGTTACTTCATCCAGCTTGGTAAGATCGTGTGCCCGTTGCGACGTCTTGAACACAAGGGAAAGAATACAAGAGGAATGGTTTCCTAAATGAAAATATATAATAACAAATGTAAACGAAAACAAGCACCAAACAAGCCGATGGAAGCTTATGCACTAAAGGAGAGTACAAGATGACTGGCGTTTGAGGGTGGGGAAAGGCGAGCACTTAGCAAGTGGCGTACGAAGATACATGACTATAAAGTCGAAAAGCAGATTTGTATGTGTGTGCGTTTGTGTGTTCATGTTCATAAACGTTGGCAGCATTTATCTATACACATGAAATTAGAATTGACAGCTGTTTGTGTTTTGATCAGCTTCTTATTGACGAAAGCCATTTTTTATTTCATTAAATTTATTCATTATCATTACTCTTTTTTAAGACGAACTGAACAATTCCTTTTCTATCCAGCGACGAAGACGACCTTTAGTTCTAAATAAAAACAGAACAACATAAGAATGGAGATTGCAAGAGACCATAAGGCCTACACTAGGCAGTTCCATGTCCATTGCCACCTGTCATCCTTATCCATTAAACTTAACTAATCTTCTCTTAAAGCAACCAATTGTTTAATCGCTCACTACATGGTTACTAAGTCTATTTCATTCGTTAAGCACTCTGCTGGTAAATCAATTCTTGCCTATTTCCTTCTTAAACCTAAAATTCTCCAATTCAAATACATTACTACGAGTCCTGCCTTACTGTCTTAATATGATGACCTTGCCTGCATCGTTCTTGACCCATTTGAATACCTTTATTAAATCACCCCGCACTCTTCGTCTCTCCAGAGAGTATAAGGTAATAAAGTTTACTATGACCTCTGCACTTTTGTTTGTAACGGTCCTAGCATAAACCTAACACCCGGTTACCCCTATTCCTGGCAACAATGTACAGTTTCCTGGATTTAAGGTCCGGACTCACTAACACACCTAAGTCTATATTTCATATTTTTTCTATGGCATTACCTAATCTATACCTGTTAACTGTGTTGTGTAACCCTACATCTAACACGCTTTACTTTGGGATATTGAAGTCCATTTGCTATTTCACCAACCATACAATTTATCAAGTTCCTGCTGCAGTATCCCAGTATCTTCCCTGGACCGGACATGACGTCCTATTTTAATGCCACCTGCAAACTTAACCCATTAAACTCCGATGACAAGATTCTTGTCATTTGTTCAAATAAAACAAAAAATCAAAAAACCCAAAAATGTTTGACCAACCAGAAAAATTTGACGCAAGTCCGCGCTTCGCTCGCGAGCGACGCGCGGACTGACGTCATATTTTTCTGGTGTTTGATCAAACATTTTGGTGTTTTATGATTTTTTGTTTTATTTGACCAAATGACAAGAATCTTGTCATCGGAGTTTAATGGGTTAATAACATCACTATCAATCCCATTGTCCAAATCTTTAATGTACATAATGAACAATAAGGGATCTTTTATGTACATAATGGACAATAACGGACCCAAAACTGAGCCCTGGGGAACTCCACTACTAACATTACTTCATTTAGATTTGACACCGTTAATGGTGACCCGCTGTTTTCTGCCATTAATCTATGTTCTAATCCATTCAAAGACTTTTCCTACTGTGCCAATGGCCTCTGAGAATATCGTCGGGTACAGTGTGGTTACACGGATCATAATATAGAGAAATACAGACAAAACGGAGTATGCAATACAAATAAATACACACAATGTAAACTGTAATAAACACAGAGACATACATACACTAAGATTACGATAAATACAGACAATACAATATAGGGACTACAATACAAATACACAAAATACATACAACACAGATACACACAAATGTAAATCAGAATACAGAGATACACATAATACAGAAGCTCTAATATAGAGAAATACGACAACAGAGGAGCTCAGAAACGTAAGATTGGCAACAACAATTGAAATTATTGAATCTTCAGTTCGTGGAACGCCGTGGGGTGCTCGCTCTTTCTTGGCGCGCTGAGGGGACCCCCCCCAAAAAAAAAAAAAAAAAAAAAAAAAAAAACTTTCTCTAATATGTTTAACACAATCGTCTGGCATCTGGGACACTAACAATGCGTCACTTTACTCGTCGAATCCATTGGACTTCAGACGTGGCACGGTTGGCTTCATAGTGCCACACCGTCGACAGGATGGTTCTACCAATGCCCCAGGGTCCCTTGACGACTTTAGGGCCTCGATACTTAAGGAAAACAAGGCACGAGTGTCTTTCTATTTCTGTGACGTCACACTGACGTCATCGACTTACCAATATGACGTCACTTTTTAATGACGTCACTGAGACGCCGTGGGCCCATGCTGTTGACCTTCGGGATCCTGAAGTTCGCTAAGAAGGAGCCTTGGACACCCGACGAAGTAGAAGGCGAAGGCGAAGAAGTAGAAGACGAAGACGGAGAAGTAGAACTTCCAGGTCCTCCTTGACTACCGGGGAGGCCTGTACAGGTAGAGGGACTCCCGGTAGAGCGGCAAAATCGTGTCTCCGACCAGGACATATTTCTGCAATACAATAATATCAACGTTGACATGTACATATAGTCACACACACACACACACACACACACACACACACACACACACACACACACACACACACACACACACACACACACACACACACACACACAAGTATATATGTGTGCAGGAATAACAACCAGAAGTGATAAATATAAACTAGGTGTTGTGCGTGCATGCGCGCGCATAATTTTCCGGTTATAGGCGTAATGTATGCCGGTGTGCCTCGTCGTCGCTTGCCAAGCCCCAGAACATTATGAATACCTTTCCTATTTTAAGAACCTTTGACAGCCAGCGGCGGAGTGTCTGGGGTGGGGGTAGGGGTGGGGGTGGTGTGGGGAGGGGAGGGGAGGTTTTGTAGTCACGTTTTCCGGTGGGATGGCCCTTCCCCCCCCCCCCCGCCTCCCTACCGGAGGGAACACCAGGAGGATGGATCAAATCACCCAACGGCGATGATGATAATGATGATGATGACTATTATAATTATCGTCACCATTTTGTGTCGCTTCTTGGAGTAACTAAGCAACGCCTTATGCCCAAATTGAATGCTCTCGAGTCGTGCCACTAGTCACGTAGGCGACAACATCGACGCATCATTGTTGCAAATTTAGAACGACTTTTACCCATAAAAATACTAATCATTTCGGTGCCTTACAGTAAGAAAAAATTCCATCAACATATATATTTTTTTAACTCTGTGAAACGTACATTGATATTAAAACGAAACATAACTTGCAAAACGACAACAGTCTGTGCGTTCTTGCCTCACCTGCGAAACGGTGTTTAGTCGCGTGGCCGCTAGGTGGAAGTGTCGTCGCTTGAGTTTGGTCAGTATTGCTTGCAAGCGCTGCGCTGCTTTCTCTTGCTCCTCCAGCGTCACTTCATTTAGGTCTTCTAAGTGAAGCTGTCGTTGTCATAGGGCGGAATATAATGTACAAGCAAATAAATGAATAAATACAGATGAATGAATAGAAAATTAATTACAAAATCGTCAAGGCATCTCCTACAGAAAAAAAAAAAAAAAATCGACATTTACTATGTAACAAACCCCAACAAGGATTATCTACTTATACATATATTAAAGGGAAAAAAGAAAAGAAAAGGGAAAAATAGTAATAATATTATTAATGCTAGATTAGGTGCCGAAACATCCATGTTAGGACCAATAAGTCTGTTTGTTTGTCCATGTAATTACCGACCTCCACATTTGCCACAAAATACAGGGCCCTCACTGGCCTGGCATGCCGTTACTGTACCCCTTGAACAAGAACTTATGTGCATAAGACAGTGTTTGTGTGAAAGAAGTCACAGCCCCATTAGAGAGAGCTGGAGCATAATACATAGAACCAAGATCCCAGCGAATTTGATGGAAATAATCATGAAAGAATAAATAAGTTAATAGATAAATAGACTGCTTTTCAAGTATAGACTCGTTTCAGCAACCCCTACGCTGTGACGATGTCGTTTACATATTTCATTCTGTCTGTCGTCAAGTGGTAGAGGAAAGATTCAAATGCGTTATCATATTGGGCTATTTTCCCTCACTGTTGCAGCAAATTTGCAGCCAGAAGCAACACAATAGTTTGCCACAGTTATTTCACGGCGGAAAAACTACTGGAGGTGAGTGATTCGCCAATTAATCGAAGGTTGGAGGAAAGATAGCTCAGTGTGATAATCCTTACGGGGGGGACGGCGGCGACAGAAAGAAGAATGATAAAAAATTAAAAATCAGCATCAATCATCTCTGAAACGGAAAGGCGAGACCCCCCCCCCTTTTATAATAAAGGCATGCTACGTGACCCTGGTCCGTGTGGGTGGGGGTGGAGGGAACTTTCTCACCTCAATGGCGATCTGCTTGACGCCTCGCAGGCCCGGGGCCTCCTCCTCTTCCTCCTCCGGGAGGTCAAGGAGGTTCTCCAAGACCTCCCACTCGGAGTTCTCGATGTCCACCTTGAGAATGTCGATGGCGCGGTGGCTGTGGTCCAGGATCTCCCTGAGGGAGGCCAGCGACCTCAGTGTCGCCCTCGAGGCCAGGTGCATCCCCGTCGTGTTGTACGCGTATTTGTACTTTACCTGGTGAGTGAGGTGGTGGTGAGTGAGTGAGTGAGGTGGTGAGTGAGGTGGTGAGTGAGTGAGTGAGTGGGGTGGTGAGTGAGTGAGGTGGTGAGTGAGTGTGTGGTGGTTTGTGGGGTGGTGGGTGAGTGAGTGAGGTGGTGAGTGAAGTGGTGGTGAGTGAGTGAGGCGGTGATGAGTGAGTGAGGTGGTGGTGAGTGAGGTGGTGGTGAATGGTGGTGGAAGTTAATGATGATGACGGTAATGCTGAGGTGGTGAGCGATGATGGTGGTGAGTGGAGGTGAGTGATGATGATGGTGGTGGTGGTAATGGCTAGTGATGATGGTGGTGAGTGGAGGTGAGTGATGATGATGGTGGTGGTGGTAATGGCTAGTGATGATGGTGGTGGTGAGTGGTGGAGGTGAGGGATGGTGGAAGTGAAGGAGCAAGAAGGAATAGGAGCAGCCATTGCCTTAATTTAATAAAAAATTAATCAGTAAATCTCAAAGACCTTAATAATATGTCTCTGGTGTAGTTACACACACCTTCAAAATGCACACACACACATATGGAGGTATCTATGCTTTTAAACACATTTTAGCAATGCTTAATGTCCAAATCTTAATTCATTTTCCTTACGCTCTCAAACAAGCAAGCACTCACCACTTCGTCATCTTGTCCCAAGCCAAGGGATAGATAATGTAAATCGTTCATGACATGCATGTGGGTCCAATCGGCCGTCGACATGTCGAATGCAAACACTCGACAATTATAAAGATTCATCGCTTTGTCAAAAGACAGCTCTTTGGCAATCCCGAAGGAGTACACTATACAGTCTTTTGGCCTCGGCCTTACGTCCTCGTCGAAGCAGACATCCTTATCTCCGTCGATGCTGCAGGAGTGGCAGGAAGAGCAGTTGTATCTTCCGAGCCTTCCGCCCAGATTCAGCAATCGACGACATGACGTAGTTGGTGTGTCCAACGCCGATTTCAAAGCGTCGCCTTTCACAACGGATTTTTCAGACTGGAAAAGAAACTTTTAATTTAAATAAATTCCCTGTACACACGAAATACTCATACCCAGGCAAAATGTTGATATATATATATATATGAACACCATATGAGGACGGAGCCTTTATTTGTACCATGGTGTTTATCTAGTCAATCTTGTCGGCAGACTGCCACTTTTAAGCATATATATATATATATATATATATATATATAAATATATATATATATATATATATATATATATATATATATATATATATACACATATACACGAGATATATTAAATAAGCAATGAGAAAATGTCAGGAGAGACACTATTTATTTTCATAAGCTTACAAAACTTTGTCTCATTTGTGAAATACAATACCAAGTGTGACGTCATCGCCGGAAGAGGAACAGACCAAACCAGGAGGTTGGTCATTAATAGTTGATATAATTATTCAATGAACATATTTCTATCAAACCCCATTCGTTATGGTCGCCACGACACCATGGGTGGCAATATTACATTTCTCAATACATAAATAAATAAACAAATAAATAAGCAAATAAACAATTGTACAATATAATCTTAAATGAAATACTACAGTTTTAGTTGATGGGCTAAAAGCAGTGCAAAACCCAGCACTCCATTTATATTTGAATTGTCATAACTCAAATACGACATTACTTAATGCATTTTCCATCCAGTGCATACTGTAGTTTATTTGTAATTATGCGCATCCAAGAACAACAACAACACACACACACACACACACACACACACACACACACACACACACACGGAACTGCTCCCTGTCAGGTACGAGTAACAACCCAAGACCACCTCACCCCGCCTTCAGGAGAGAAGACGTTGACCGGCTGCGGCGGAGGGTCACTGGTCCAAGGGACGTCCAGGTACTCAATCCCGCCTCCACCAAAGGGCGCCACACTCAAACGATCTCCTCCTTGCCCTTCTGTGTGAGCCAGAGGACCAGACCCAGGGAAAACGACTCTTCTCGACAGCTCCTTCGTCAGGAGAAGCGGAACGAGAGGGACCACCAACAGCAGGAGAAGCAGAGGCACCGCCATCGTCCTGGCGCCTCGCGGCACCCTGAGGCACCGTGCCAGGGGCATCCTCGATAGCGCCTCTCGAGGAGCCACGGGAGGACCCTGCGAAATCAACTCCTGCAGGAGGAACTCTTGTCCACGAACGCGGGTCACGGTCACGATGTACAATCGCCACCACTATCCCAAGTCCTGCAGCCCCTGACGCCGTTTTCTATGCAGCAATGGGCGTCTTACCCATCTCTGGGTGGAGGTAGTAGGCTTTCGATGTGAATAAAGAGTCACGTTACGACCTCGTCGTAAACTTACTACATCGCAAACATCCGACCACTGTAGTACCTATCACTGATTCCAAGGCATTGCAACACGAATAGACCTACAGAGGGTGCTGACGTCACGACGGCGGGACCCGGAATGTGGGGTGCCCGCTCGCTCCGCTGGAAAGGATCCCCTAGGGGCGTGGAGGGAGACAACGCGGCAAGCGGAGAGAATAGATTTTCTTCCTCCTTCTGAGGAAAAGATGAATAACGGGTGTTTCTTTCCTCGTCCGCCTCCCGAAATGTACTTTTGTGAACAGTGACCCGACGTCCATTGTCTTGATTCTGTACAAACATCTTCTCACCCTGTATTCTTTCAGAAATTCTGTTGTGGCAATACCAGACGTGAGCTGAACGCATTAATTACCCGATCACCACGATCTTTACATGATCGGCATGTGTACAGGGATGTTGGTCTATCTGACCCTGGAGGTACTGGGTATTAAAAATACATAAGATATGTGGTATTGATCATTTATGTATACCTCAGGCTGTCGCCAGGTAGTTTTATTCACCTGAGAGAAGTACCCCGTGTTAAAGGAGCTAGGCCCACTCAGGCGTCCAATGTCAGTGCCTACCGAGCGGCACTGCCCTTGTTTGTGAAGAACCAAAGAGGGAATGCCACCATGACCGGCTGACCCGGGAGCGACCACGATCTTGCTTCGTGTTCTGAAGGGGGGGTGTAGGTGTGGGGAGGAGGTCTCACCCCCCCCCCCGCCCCCCACCCCCAACGGCCAAAATAGCAGCGACCCGCGAGATGCGCTTGTTCGGCCCCCAAGGCAGGGACGCCGTGGCCGATGGTGCCAAGAGAACCTGTTTGTGTGAGTTGGGTGGAAGAAAGGAGGTTGGGGTGGAGAAAGGGGAGAACTGAAGGGTGGGGAGGTGTATGGGGATGGGTATACTAGGAGGTGATATATTTTCATCCCGAGAATTTTGTGCAATGTTCGTCGAGCCTCGATGTCACCTGATTAGGCTCAGCTTAATTCTTGTTCGGTGAGAGTATGTCCTCTGAAGCCCGTGCACAAAGAAAAATAATCAAAATTCGAAAACCGTGGTACTAGCGTGACTATACATACGTCCTGCCCATCTGATGGAGCAAGCGTCAACTTCCTCGATCAAAGGGTGGGTGGGAGATGGCATAACACTCACGTAAGTGATTGAGGAATTACACCACTGGAATCTTCAAGGTATCACTAGCACTACTAGTGGAACCACTAATCAAAATCTAGTGGGATTTAGTGGATGCAGGACGATTCTATTCAGTGTTGGGTATGTCTCCTCAGTATACCGAAGAACAGCAATTCATAAGATACACGACCTACAGAGGTTGATAACCTCTTGGTCTACAGGACCATCCGGCCTGCACTCCAATGCACGAGGCAGGACAGAAATACTATCTGGTTAAAGTGACCCGAACCAGTTAAAACCGGTTTCCGCTTTAAGGAAGCGTTGATCAACGACCCAGGCACGAATAAAAGACAAGATCTCGTTTTATTTTTTTCAGGTGGCATTAGTCATCCTTTTGATGTCAGAAGGGGGGAGGGGGGGACATCGTCTTATTCCGGCTGTCACTAGGCCGATCTGTCGTGTCACGTGGCGTGGGCCTCCCCTCCCCCTCCTCCAGAGGCGAGAAAGGGTAAAACAAAAAGGCTACTGTCATATAAGACTCGTAGTTATGCACTGCTGTTCTTTAGCCTACAGAAGATCACGCCAACACTAAATTGAATCGATAAATATCCACTAAAGGACACTAGCCTCTGGTTTGTGGGTCATTTAAGTCATCCCTTCCCCCTCCCCGCCACCACCCCCGGGGGGCCGGTGGCTGGGGGTAGGGGGGGGGCAGCCTACAGACCCCCGGCGGAGACCTACTGCCCTGTAATACTTCAGTCTATTTATATATATGTGTATATATATATATATATATATATATATATATATATATATATATATATATATATATATATATATATATATATATATATATATATATATATATATATATATATATATATCATTCTACTTTACCACACCAACAGCGTTAATTCGAGATACAACTGTGCATATATATATATATATATATATATATATATATATATATATATATATATATATATATATATATATATACATATATATATATATATATATATATATATATATATATATATATATATATATATATGAGGAAAAAACAAAGAGGAAAAAAATAAGTGGTTTTTCCGCATATTTAGAATCACGAGTTTATGTGATTTCTCATGCATATATATATATATATATATATATATATATATATATATATATATATATATATATATATATATATATTATTCTACTTTACCACACCAACAGCGTTGATTCGAGACCTACTGCCCTGTAATACTTTAGTCTATATATATATATATATATATATATATATATATATATATATATATATATATATACATATATATATCTAATCTACCACACCAACAGCGTTAATTCGAGAGATACCAACAAAGAAGGCTTGCAGCTGGTATGGACAGCTGGGCAAGCTGCACAGGAGCCAAGTAACGCTCCTAAGCTTAAGAAGAAAAAATGGAGTACCAGGAAGTAGTCAGGATTGGGTAATACATTTCGGCCGAGTTCTACATTCGTGCTGTCGCCAGGTGATTTTATTCAGTTGAGGAAAGAGGGAAACAAACCCTCCACAGAGAAAGGATTGATGGCAAGTTGTACATGTTCGGTCCTGGTGTATGTTATTGAACACTTGTACACGTTATTGAAGACATACGTTAACATATACACGTTATTGAACACACATATACGTTATTAATCACACACGTTATCAAATACACATATATATGTTATCAAACACACATACTTTATTGATCCGCAGATTATTTTATTCAGACTCAGTAGAAAACGACGACGCTCTTGGCAGATTCTATTACTGGTTTCTACAAAACGGTCTTACCCGGTCGATTCAAATACATGAACACCATTTTCTTTCAGTCGATGATGCCAACATCGAGTTCATTTCACTTCCAGTAATTTCCTTTAGTAATTACCTTTAGTATTGGCCACTAGGTACCCCGAAGGGTAATAAGACCACATACCAAGGTTGGACGCTGTAGTGGTGTTACTTGTAGAGGTCTTCTCTAGTAGACAATTCTTTCGCGATTTTACTTTTAAAAGATTCTACGGTTTTGGCACTAATGGTTTCTTGGCTCAGCTTGTTCCATGGTTCTGTAATTCTTGCAGGTAGGAAGTTTTTTTCTGTAGCTAGTTTGGTGTTGTAATTGTAGCTTTAAGTTGTGACCTCTGGTCGCTGTAACAAGTGTTGGCTTGAACATCGCTCTTCCACAGCTGTTGTATTCCCTCCTGTAGCCTACCTGATCAATGTTCTTCATAATCTTGAAAGCTTGTATAAGGTCCGCTCTATGCCTTCTAAACTGGAGTGTTGGGAGTTGAAGACTAGCAAGTCGCTCTGAGTAGGATAAGTGAGACAGTCCTGTAACCAATCTTGTTGCCCGTCTCTGTACTCTTCCAAGTGCATCCTTGTCTCTTTTCATCTTTGGGGACCAAATTACCGAGGCATACTCCAGGTGAGGGCGAACTAGGCTTTTGTACAGGTGGAGGAAGGCGGTTTTGTCCATGGCCGTAAAAGTGTGTTTGATTGCTCCAAGTACCCTGTTGCCCTTGCTGACCTGTGCTTGAATATGGCTTCAGAATTGCAGCCGCTGATCCACCGTGATCCCTTTCTTCCTCCACTGACACCAGCGTGTGTGGTGATCCATCAGATCCATTCATTGTATATTCATGTAGTGGGTTGTTTGTTCCCAAATGCATGATCTTACATTTCTCGTGGATGAAACATCATCTGCATTTTCTGCGCCCATGATTCCAGTCTTACGAGATCTTCCTGGAGATTGCTGTTGTCGAGTACTTCTATTACTTGATAGATTTTTGTGTCATCTGCAAACATGGATATATAGTTCTTAAGGAGATCGGGAACATCAGACACAAACATCGTGAAGAGGAGGGGTCCCAAAACAGAACCCTGAGGAACTCCAGTAAAGTTAGAACACATTCGTCCTACAACTCTGATTGATTTATGATATTATTTAGAAAACATAAATTAGAATAAAGATAATTAAAAGAATGAAAAAATACTCAGATTCTTCCTCATCCCCCCTCCCCTCCCCCACCCTCCTCCTCCTCTTAGTCACGTGCCCTAGTCCATCTTTTCACGAGACTGCTCAGGGGCATCCAATATGTAGTCAAATTCTGCCTCGTCATATGACTATCATGAAACATTTCCTGTCTGAAAAAGAATATTTTGATGATGCAGATATTTTGGATAAAACAGTCACGCAACAAAAAAGAATAAGAATAAAAAGAAATTAATAAAAAAAAAAAACATGGTGTGAAGTCACAGTATCAGTTGATCACGTGACTGCATTGCCTGTGGGTAGCGAAGGATCTGAAAAAGAATTGATTTATATGACGGTATCACTGCACGCAAGCATCTCCAACTATTTTGAAACAAAAAAAAAAAAAAAACGGTCACAATCGCATCTTTATATCATTACCTACTTGTTCGCTGGTGTGTTTCAGAGTAATTCTGGTATGTTTCTGTTGTATTTCAGCACGTTGGTACAAAGTAACACACTTGAATTGTTTGGGACATCCCCGTACATGTGGGGAAGACTAAGTGTTGTGGTGCAGTCTTCCTCGAAGTAATGACGTCATGTCGCACTCCCAAGTCACGTGATTTTTCTTTGCTTTACAAAGCATTAGCTAAAAGCATTTCTATTCATTCATCTATGTAATAAAGAACACGCGTTTAAGGATATAAAAATAAATATGATTAAGTAAAAATCGGAGCCTTTTTATCTAAATAGTATATATTAGATCGAATCTATTTGAAGAAACGAGTCTGTTGTGGGTCTTATTTTTCGGTGCGGCCGGTAAATCTCACGCTATAGTGTGATAGACCTCACGCTATAGTCACGCTATATCACGCACCTATTTTTCTTACGACACAAAGTGCAATTCTAAAGTAATAAGTTGACTTACTTTATTCGGTGTTTTTATGAAAATTACAGCTACATTTGTAGATGAAAAGGTAAAACAGATTAAAAAGACACACAAGTAAAGTGTTATTTTGTAATGATAGCGTTCGCCAAGGCTTGCAGAAGGTTTTCAAGGTGCGACCCTCGCTCCCTGGGCCCCCTGTTGCCATGGAAACAGACGGCGAATATTATATGAAACGGAATAAAGTCTCCTGGGGTGAGCCAGACTAAAATAACATTGGCAGTTATGCAGTTTGACCACACTCTGATTTTGCCAGTCCATTTATTCGTTTATTTACTAGCGAAGCGATATATATTGAAAGTCGTAAAACAATTCCAATTCATGACAAAACGTATAATGTTACAAGCATTATGAGTGGTATAATGGAGTTACAAAATAACGATGAAAATGTTGGAAATGGTGCAAAATGGTGCCGGAAAAGGAGGGCAAATATTTTCATTATAATTGACATTCGCGTCATCTTTTTAAAATAATTTTTCATGCCTACTAGAGAATAACAGCGTTATCATTTTAAAAAACATATTTGACTTCGTTTGCCTTACTCGTATATAATACTTGAACACGGTCGATTACAGATGAAATAGAAAATCGAAATGGCGTGTTTGTTGTTTTCAAACACGTACATTCTTGGCAAAAGCTTTCCATGTATGATGCTTCCTATTTTTGACACGATCAAATTAGCAGTCTGTTTCTTAAGATCCTTATAAACAAAAATCGTTTCTCAGTATTTGTGATCTCAGCACAGTCAATTTCCAACACTAAGATTTAAATAGGAGGTGAGGAGGAGAACAGGGGTGGAAAGGGGGTTGGGAGATAGGGTTGATGAAAGAGTATTAGGATGGTTTGGACACATGGAAAGAATGAGTGAAGAAAGACTAGTAAAAGAGGTATGGAAGGCAGATGTGGAGGGAGTGAACATGAAGGGACGTCCTAGGATGAGGTGGATGGATGGGGTGAAGGGGGCTTTGGGGAAGAGGGGAATGTCTGTTGAGGAAGGACGGGAGAGGACAGAAGGCAGGGGTGAATGGAGAATGGTTGTATATGGATGATGTTGTGATGCATGAGGTGGAATGGGCGGGGGGATGGGGGTGAGGTAGTATGTGTGAGCAAATTTTGACGCAGCCCGAAGGGATTTCTCCCCGTCTTCTCCTTTATGCATGGGGGGACGGAGAGGGGGGTCGCCGATTTAATGAAGCGGCCTTGCTGTGGATGTGCTGTGTCTTGCGACACTGCTTCTGACCCAGGGCAGTGGACAAGGTGCAGGGATGACCCGTCATCCAGGAGGTGCTAAGATGAGAGGGAGGGTGGAGGGGTGTGGAGTGTATTCAGGGATGGAATGGGTGGGAATGATTTTATGCCTTTTCCTTTTTGGCTACCTCCCTTGTAAGGGGGAAAAAGCCTTGGTATATGTATGTATGTATGTATGTAAGATGTAAATAATTTCCTCTGACATTGAAATGTGGACTATCAAAAATCGTAAACGGTCTTATTCTAGGAAATTTACTTATTCTGAACATACACTTATATCAGTAAAATACACACGAACAAACCTCATCATATGCCTGAAATTTGTTTGGATACCTTCAACAACATTATTCGTTCGTTTATTTAGTTACTTATTTCATTTACTTAATTATCTAATTACTTATTTTTCTGAGGCAACGTTTTCTGTGTGATCGTATTTATGACGTGGGACTCACAACGGTCACCACCAAAAAAATAAATCTTTATTTGAAATATTGCCCACTTCATGGTGACTGATATTTTACCTTACGAAGATTTCTGTGGATACACCTCAACTACAGCTACATAAGACAAACTATTTAATTCCGGACTACTAGACAAATAGTCCCTACCGTAATAACTGAAAATTTCCTCATCTACTTATTCAGTCTTCCAAATGATAAAGAAAAAAAAATCACACTGCTTCTCCTAGCCCCCAAAATGCTAGTTCCTGATCAATTTCAGGGTAATAAAGAAGTATAGATAGGCCTACTTGTACACTGAAACATTTTCAATTTGAACATACGTGACATTGAATCGGCAGGCTTTTATGGAAATGCATTGAAATCTTCATTGCACTCGCATATCTGATATCTCGATACAAGTATTCTAAGAATGTGTTTGCAGGCCTATACTTAAATATTTCATAAACAATATTATTAGTTGTATGTATTTGAGCTTACATTTGGCGTGGAATACATTTTAAACGATGCATTTGATTCTTCTTGACAGCTTATCTCCGAAATATGTCGTCTTTGTTGACATTTCAATCGTTACCATTGTGTTAAAGCACACGAAATAAACACATTTTAACGTGCTATTTAACATAATATTCAAATTACAAGAAATATACAATACAGTGCAGAATAATTGTCTTCATAAATAGAAAAGAATATTCAGACATTTCGTACAGAAATATCGACACTGGTAATACATTCTCGCCGCAGGAATTTACATTAGTGATTTTTTTTTTTTAAATAGATTAAATCTGGACAAGTTTCTGCCGATATACTTAGAAATTCGAATTCCCTCTGTAATTATCAAGTATAGAGTATAGTGAACAAGTACATACGAAGTGGAATTTAAACGCAAATGTAGAATTCTACCCTACCTTCTCTTTCTTTGTCACTTCCCGACTTCGAAGAAGAGACATGTAATGTGAATGATCTTGTATGGCTGCATCCGAACTGCCTTGCAAATAAATACCACTTTATTTTCTTGGTTGACTATCCGTGATTACTTATCAATTTCTGCAATATTATTCTTGAACCGTTGACATGACGTTGATTCTCTTTGATCTATTTTATTTACATACCTAATCATTTATTCATTTACTGATTTATTAATTTCATTCATTCATTATCTATTTAATTGATTTGTTAACTTATTTGCTTATCTATTTATCTAATATTCTATTCGTTTATTCATTCATCTATGCATTTATCTATTTATCTATATATTAACCTTCCATTTATTCATTTATTTACATCATTTGCAACTGCCTATTCATCTATTTATTTATTTAGAATCAAAGCAAGCCATTACCTATTCGTGGAAGGGAAATAAACCAGGAAGGGAGACCCACCCCCCAATTCCCCTCGTTCCACCCCAATTAGTCAGGCTAAGTCTTCTAAAAATTCTCAACATCTGCTGGTGCCCCCCCCACCCCCACCACCACCACGCCGTACCCCTTAGAGTTGGACGCTTTCATCCACGACTCGGATGCGACGCTTAGGCCATCCGGTGTTGCTGGGTTAATGGGATGCCAGCATTAGCAATTATTAGTGTTGGGAGCTTGGGGGAGGGGGCTGGGAGGTTGGTGGAGTGAAGGGAGATACAGGTGTGGTCCCACAGAGTGCCAAGAAGCCAAATCACTTGGGGGATCTTACGTCAGGAGACGCTTATCTGTGACAGTTGTTTAGAAAAGAGTAAATTTGGAGGAATAGCCATCTCAGGGAAATCAAGAATCATTTCATGGACTATTTTACAAATGCTTCTTTCATTGTGGACAATCTACCGCCGTTGGTTATTGTGCAAATGAAGAGATCGAGATAAAAAGAATGTACAATAATAAGGGAAAAATCGCCAGAAATTTTAACAAATACACATGAATAAATAAATAAACAAATGAATAGATAAATGGATAAATAAATGAATAATTATATAAACAATAAAATTGATTGATTAATTGATTAACGAATTAATCAATAGATAAATTAATAAGATTATTGGCAAAAAGTTGCAGTAAAGATTACACACACACACAGATATATATATATATATATATATATATATATATATATATATATATATGTGTGTGTGTGTGTGTGTGTGTGTGTGTGTGTGTGTGTGTGTGTGTGTATGTGTGTGTGTATATATTGAATATGACAGCATTCTGACAATTATTCAACTTCTTGATATTTTCTATTTTTCTTATCAGGATTTTTCCTGATAAGAAAATGCGAAAGAAATGTACACATCTGGTGGGAAGTGTAATTTCTAAATGTTAATCGTTAAAATATGGTGAAAGCTAATTCTTAATTAGTGACTCATGCTAGTTCGCAACGTGACGCAGTAATCTGGAGCACGCACACTCACTCTTACACACACGTCTAGATGATGTGAAGTAGTTTTCCATATAGTTGCTCAAATACTTGGAATAGCTTAGAAGGTAATATAGCCTAAACTCGAACAGTCATATCTAGATATGATTATTGAAAATCAAGGGTGTAAATTAAGTTGGAACTGCATGAAGTTGGGGCTAAGTATGGAAAAAAGGGAGTAGGAAAAGGGATTCAACGACCGTTGCTCCTTTCCTGCATATCACAATTACGTAGATACACACACACACACATACATGCATGATAGTCCAAGATATCAGAATATTCATTCGACATGTTTTATTGCAGACTCATAGGTTACGTGTCGACAAATACCATCATGTGGGAGATCAAGGACAAGACGCGAGCTGAGTTTGTCCGTGTTTAGTAATACATCAACATAGCTCCAGGCGTCGCGTTCTCGCGACAAGAAGCGAAGGACATAAACAAAAGAAGTCGTCCGAATTACTGTGTATTTGGCATCGCAGCGTTCAAATCTTTCCATCCCGCAACCGCTGTTAGGTCTTCACCATATCACTGCGGTCGAAATTATATTTATTTTAAACAGTAGATTTTTAAAGAAATTGTGGAATATCGCAATGGATATCGTGAACCCGTTTGAGATACAAGGGTATCAATTTCAAGGCTTGGGTGTTAGATTTAGTGCAGTGCGGACTTATTGGTGGGGACCTTGCAACCCACCACGACACAACACGTGCATACATAACTGCACACCAGCACAAGGCCATCTACACGTTGGTACACAAGCAAGCTGCAATGTAACGTTGCATAATGCTCAAAGGACAACAAATACTTCAGATGGCATGCACACGCACTCTCTCTCTACCACCACAATGCCACACAGTCAAACGCCATTCTCCTGCACTCAGTATATTAGACATGAATTATTGTACCAGATGTACCCAATCTATCGGTGGTTTTACTACAATTCTAAGCAGATGCTTTCAGCTTGATCTTTATGCGTTTATGGTGTGTGTTGAACTAATTGTAATATACAGAAAAGGAGCAATGTTGGTGGGATTCCTGTCTCATACTACACCTAGCTTCAAACTACGTATGGTTTCAACTTGGTCTGCATACATACATACATACACATATATTATATATATATATATATATATATATATATATATATATATATATATATATATATATATATATAATTTTGTGGGAGGGCTAAGGTGACTGGCGTATGTATAAACTGAGAGAATAGGGGACAGGCTAGAAAATGGCATGTATAAAAATGAGAAAGGAAAGAAAAAAAGTAATATATAGGAGAGGAGGGTGAGAATGTGCTAGGGATGACAAGTGAAAGAGGATCGGCGGTCCAGACCAAAAACAACGCGACATTGTCATCCACAAGGATGGCTAGTAGCGGGAAACAAGCCTGCAGTTTGAGAAAAGGTGATAAACAATCACACTATTAACCATGCAGTTAAACAACGATTGAGAAGAAAAATCAAACAAAGCCCACACCCACCTTGCCCGAGAAGTAAACAAACATGGACGACACTGATGACTCCACAGTATCTACCCAAGCCTCCTCCTCTTCCCTCCATGATATCATTGACCGTTGCGAGGGCGCCTGTCTGGACAACTCCCGTCGATCCTAAACGTACAAAATGACAAACAGCGATTAACTGACTTACTCGTAATATAGTAAACGAATGAAATAAGCAAAAGGTATTGGAGAATAAGTGTTATGGACATAGAAGAGAAAATGTTGTGAAAATAAAGTACAGTGACTAGATACACATGGCTGTGCACAACAGTAAATAAATTATGCAGTTTAGCAAGATGAATGTGACGACTCCAGTGGGTGGATCCACTACTAAAGCGGCCCCTAGACGTTCAATATTATTGCGCAATATTTTGGTTTGTGCAATATAATTGATCGTGTGTGGGCAATTTTGAGAGGTTGTGCGATATATTGTGTGATTTTCAAAAACTTGAAAATATATTGCGCAAACAGGATGACATTGTGTCATCTGTAGGCTATATTGCGCAATATCCTGTCGGTGTCTCTCCAGCGGTCGTGTAAGGCCGTGTCTCTCCTCAACCTCGCGTTATCATGAGTGACAAGAAAGCCGAAAAAGAATTCATTGCCGAATTTATTGAGGTGTACCGTAGTCTTCCCGCCTTGTGGGATGTGAAGTGCAAAGATTATACTAATCGTGCGAAAAAGGGGGAGCAGTATGAAGTGCTGATAGAAAAGTACCGCGAAAAATACCCGGATGGTGATAAACAACAAGTAATAAACAAAGTTAATTCTTTGAGAACAAACTTCAGGAAAGAATTAAAACATGTTCATGTTATGACGTTCTGGCAAGGACTGACTGTTTGCACAATGTGGTTGCACGTCTGCGCTCACGATTGCGCAATATATTGCACAACCTTCAATATTGCCTCCATACGGCACAATCTTTTGCACAACCCAAAATATTGTACAATAATATTGACCGTGTAGGGGCCAGCGCCAAAATATTGTGCAACCCACATTGCGCAATAATATTGAACGTCTAGGGGCCGCTTAGTAGCAAACTTCCCTCATGCCAGTTAATGAACTTCTCTAAGCACAACAGAAAATTCACGTGCGAAAAATGTTTCGCACATGGATATAAGTAATATGAGAATAACTGGATCAGGGAGGGACAAAATGCGATAGTGGAGCAAGAAGCGTTCGAATTAAAACAGCCGCTGAGCCGCACAGAAGTTGCACCAACAAGATCAACAGGAAATGCTCACCCAGGGTCTGAGGATGTATCTTCCCAACTCCTGCCTATTGTTTGTTTGTCCATTTGTTGTCATTTACTATTTACCTGTTTGTTTATTACGTAACTTTGTCTTTCTGTCTATTTATTTGATTGTTTTTATATTATTGTTGTTTTTATTTGTTTATTTATCTAATTATCATTATTATAATTATTTCGCATCTGACCTAGTTATGGACCAAAAGGTCTCCTGTCGGCGTGCTCCTCCTTTGTAATCCTTTGCAACAAAGTGCAACGAGACCACCCAGAGGTCTTCACATTAAGCGGAAACAAAAAACATAATTTGCAAATTCTACAGAAAGCACTGCTGCTAACACGGCCTCAATGGTAAGAACTGCCTTTTCTACACCCAAAGCCCTGTCAAAGATTGATAAAATACGGAAATAAGGACAACCGAGGATGCAAGCTCGGATCCCAATGCCCCCAACTATCACCAAAAACTGCAGATATTCAATTTCAAGTTACCGATGTTTCAATGAGGACTGCAAGTTCACACACATAAAGGGAACCCAAATATTTCGTAATACAGCGTTCCCATCACGACCAGATCAAATTCCTTCCTTCAACATTAGAGGTACCAACTGAACAGGAAACTTGGACAAATGACAGCCGCGAGAACAGAGGAGCTGCAAGCAATGGGTATTTTCAGGGTTGATTCAAAATATGCACGGTCCTATATGTACGTGTTGTCTGTGTGTGTGCGTGAACGCGTGTACTGACCTAGACTTAGTTTGTTAGTATAATATATATATATATATATATATATATATATATATATATATATATATATATATATATATATATATATATATATATTCTTTTCGGGTAAAATTTTGCGTTGGAGCAGGTGCTCAACAACATTGGCTACAACAGTCGACAATGGTAAGTGGTACGCAAACAAGGTCAGCAACAACCTGCAGAGAACTCCATCAACCTAATAGTCATAGAGAATCATTAGGCCTATGCATAACCTGCCAAACCGTGCAAGCAACCTCTGAGGCTCTATAGTTGACAATGAATGAATAAATTATGTTTGAATCAACATTGTACATTTTCATTTCTTGGACTAACCTGCTTTTGATTTGAAAAGGTAGGGATTGGATGTGGGTGGCTACAAGTAGGACAAGATTCTTCTACGAAGCGTTTGCTACATATCTCTTTTTTCACGTTCTGTGGTAAAATCCTCCCTTCCACACGCTCGAACCCATCGCTGACGTTTTTTCAAATCCAAATGTGGTTTGGGAAATCAGATCCAAGTAACACCTTACACCCTTCAAATGAGGTCTAGCCTGATAACGTAACTATGATCTAATCTGTAGCAACAATGTTTAGTAGCTGGCATTTTGATATTTCAAATCAAATCGGATCCCGTCAAAATAGCCGATAATGTAGATATTTTTTTTCACAAGAAAAGGAATAGTGTAGCGAGGCGTTCGGTTTTGTCAGCTTGGGAATTCTGTGCGCAATAACGTGTAACGTTATGCCAATGTTTGTTATTTTTAGGAACTGTTCGGATAGCTTCTCATATTTTGAGTACACGGGATGCGCTTTGTTTTATTTTTTTAACATTTGTTGATTTATTTTCATAAAAAAAATCAATATATATATATATATATATATATACAATCATGTATACTACAATACATATATCATAGTTGGGGTCTGAATACACATGGGTAAACTTAGGGCACCTTTATTACATTCGGTGGAGGCAGGGTCCGAAATCTACACTTGATCCTAGATGGGGTGGAGGAATTTCTATCACAGGTGGGTTGATATTTCTATACTCTCCTCACTAGACTATATAAAGTTATGCTTAAATGTCTTATATGAGCATGTAATGAATTACATGGTTGATTAAGTTTGATTTGTTTTTCAAGTGGGTGTGTGGTTTGACTCAGCCACCCCCTTCTAAGGGAGAAAGAGTCTAAAACAATCAATCAGTTGATCCATTGCCCCTGGTCTTGCTTCCAGAGGACACCACCTCCTTGAGTAAGCAGTGCTGTCTCTCCATTTGGCGTCTGTGACAGAGCTTGGATAACTGCCTTCCATCTTCTTGAGTCGGTGTCATCCTCTCTTCAATGTCTACACATGCATTGCTGCTGCTTGAAATCTGGACACTGGGGCATCCCTTCAGTACATACAGTGGGAGAAGCAAAACAACAAATTAATCTGAGCTATTTATTGACGGGAACATAGGACCGAGATTCATTACACATTTGACACAACTCGGCTACCTTTCTACTGAATAAGTGTGATGATTCATTGGGGAAGACTTGGTTGTTACAGGAGACTCGACCATAATTCAGGCATCTAGACTCCATGTTCCTTTTGCACTAGTGTTCCACTCGACTCCAAGATAAAATGTTTTTTCCAAGCTTCATCTACAAGGGCATGGGTATTGTCCCTACCTAAAGTCAAACTTTACTTGTGTGCTTTAGGTCTCCGAAATCTCTACATTCTTTATGTTTCCCTATGATCCAAAGTGTAAACACCTACACAACTCTAAATTTGAGCATCATTGTTCTCTATTTGTCCTTACCTTCATATACACCTTTACCATACCATTAACTCCGACGAGCTCAACCTAACAAAAAGGTCTATTCTGGCCATGGTAACTCAGGTAAGCCAAAGAACCCAATAATACTTATCTCCCAATCTCTTTCCCTGACACTCATTTCTTCTTTTTAATAGTAACACTAGTGTCATTTCACCCTCTCTAATATTCAGGAATCTGCGTACTATACTCACTGCCTGGTACTCAATCGCTTAATATTATTTGCACTGTTAGTTTGTTAATAGCCAGTCCATACCAGTCTGCCTTTCCTTTATGTTCTAAAATCAGTTACTTAATCTCTGTTGTCTATGATTACTTACAAAAAAATAGATGCTACCTTTCCATGATATGCAGGCCTATTAACATGCTCAGAAAGCTTGTAATAGTGTACACTTCTGGGGTAAATACAGAGAAGGCTAAATACTTACTTTAAGGCAGTCAGTTGGGGACACCAGGGCTAACCAGCAATTAAGAGAATGTATTGATCTGACCATAGACACTGTGTACATATATCATTATGTACATGCAGTCATACATACAAGTTCAACAGATATAGCATGTGTAAACAAAATCAAATGTACAACTACAATGTGCATTGTATATATAAATATGTGTATATATATATATATATATATATATATATATATATATATATATATATATATATATGTACACACTTCAATATACATTTGTCAAATTTCTCCACTAGATGAGATACTACTTATCCTCATGAGAAGACAGGTTTCTTCTAACTCTGGCAAAATGCAAAAGGATGTAGTAAATCACCACCCAATAGAGACAGATGCCGTAATTGCAGTGCTCAGTTCCTTCCTCATGCATATGGTTGATTAATAGAACTTGTCTCTGCAAGAGGATGAACAATATTTACCCTTGTGGAGAAATTTGCAGCCACACAAATCCCCTTAACTCAGCATTCAATATCCTGGAATTTATGGTATTTTGACATGGTTTCCAATTGTCAATACTTGCCAAAATTTCAATATACCCGGTAGATGTTTTCGACTTATGTAATACTGTATCACATATATGATGATATCTTAATGCAAATAAATAGATCATAATAAACATACTATAAGATTCTGATAAAGTACACAAGTATATCAAAATTTATCTTATATATAATACTAGAATGTAGATCTGTGTCTGTTTTGGAAATAGGTTGCATGAGTACTGTACTATTTGTAACTCAGTTACACCAAATGGCTTATAACTGCCAACAAGCTGGTGTAGGCTGAGTTCCTCTCAAACAAAGCACGTTACTACATTATGTTATTGTCATTTGTAAAAAATATTCTTTTATTTATACAGATCATTTCTGATTTCCCTGTCACATACCTCCCTATGTTGTGGCTACCAAGATGTCAAATGATGAGGCAAATGAAATTTCTCAGTTACTAGTGACAATCATAAAATACTGATATAAATGTTGTTATCATAAATCATCAAAGATATTCATGTACAGTATTATGATATAAATTTATTTCTCAAGTTATATACATAGAATGGGTTTACAATCATCTTGTCTCAAATTCTTTAGAAATAGGTGAATGGATTTAATAAGAAGTATTAACATTCCTATTAAGTGTCAATGTAGGCTACCTCCCTTGTAAGGGGGGAAAAAGCCTTTGGTATATGTATGTATGTATCAATTGTCAATGTAGTGTACCAACTGACAACTATATGCAGGCACTGAATCCTGGAGACAATGGAAAAATTTATGTTCTGGCTTAAACACATGCACACACACATGCATACATACACGTGCACACAGTGAACACACACACACCTGTATCTGTCTATGTGTATTTCAGTGTGTAAGAATGTAGATTACATTCTTTAAAGTCTGTCTTACAACTGCATCTTTAACTTACATTGCATGTGTTGTTAACCTAGATTTGGCAGATTCATGCAACAATAACTTTATGTGGATCTAAGCGACAGTGTTCATCAGGCCCATGCAATCATGTTCAACAGATTCGGGACAAAATCACTCCATGACTGGGAAAGATGTTTATGTGACTCAGGTAACAACTGTTAAACAACCAAACGGAGTTGTCATCAGTAAACCCAAGTAACAGGAACCCACTGTGGCTCAGAGGCTAGCCTGTCCAGGGCTTCCATAATCTGAGCAAAGGTGTCATCTAAATCATTGTTGACAATTTCAAGGTCAAAGTATTTATCGTAGGCACGCTGCAACTTTGAGCTCTCATCCAATGTCCGCTTGTAGTCATCTTCCTGTTTCAATAAAACAAAAAAACTGACTGAAGACAAATACAATGGTAACATGTCAATTGTCACAATATTTTATAAGCCTTTTATCCATTATGTTGAATGCAAGAACATTACATAAAACACATATCACTTCTATGACTAATACATACTGTGTATGTATGCGTATATACATATATATACTGTATATATATATATGTAAACAAATATTATTTCAATAGGAAGCATAATTTGGCTGAGAAATATTAATGAGAAATATTATCCTGCAATGAAAAATAATTAAATGTAAAGCTCAGAAATTTCAAATGAATATCTCAAGTAACGAAAATAAAAATACAACACTTAAAATCTAGCTTTATACAATAAGCGATCCTTAACCTAACACAGCACAGTCTAAGGGCAATACAAACGTGCATATTACCTCATACAGGGATGCCAGGGACTCGAGGGTTCGCGCCCGCATTGAACTGTAGCGCTTCGAGCTGTTTCTATCGAACTGTAGAGGGAAGGAAGCCAGAGGTTCGGGAAATCTGAGTATTCACTATTCACATGGGGAGCAGGTATTAAGGAGCAATGAGATAAGTTTTACTTAAGAAGAGAGATGTGGATAAAAATCATTCAGGGAACATGGATTAGAGAAAAGACTGGGAAAGAAACTGAAAGGAGAGAGGAAAGCAGCCTTTGAGTTCAAGAGAAAGGATTGCGGAAATAAAGAGAAGTTGTAACAAGGAGAAATACAAGAATCTAAGAAGCACATATGACTTGAGGTCAAAAGACAGGTAAAGTACTTAGAGGAGTGCACAGAAATGAAAATAAATTCTACATAGCTCAGAGTGAAAAAATAAAGAGGAGCTGGATACATATGTGATACACAAGAGGAGAAAGGGAAAGGAAAATATTCAAGAAACAAAAGAGAGTGTATAAGGTATTGGTGGGGTTACAAGGATGAGAAGAGGCGTAGAAAAGGAAGGGTTTACACACGATACAAAAGGCTTAGCTGGAGAGGCTTACAGGAAAGGGTTTGGGTCAAGATCAAATTAACGACAAAAAGGGTTTGCTATGTAAATAATGGACATACATAACAACACTGTATTAAATCAGCTAATGACTGGGAGCATTGCAAATGATAAATACAGCAACCAAATTTTCAACAAAGCATGAATATGATTTTGAAGTTCTAACACATTTATTTTTTTTCTAAATAAAAATCATACTAAAACCACAAAAAAGTAGAAATATTTTGCAAAAATGAAGTCATTCCCATGCAAATTTGATTCTGTGATGGCATTGACTGAATGCCAATGCATACCTGAATTACTACAGGGTTGCATCTATTATTTTAAACAAGATTCTTGGTGATGCAAAGTACATATACATCAGTCTAAAACATAAGCAAAACAAAATCGAAATAGTAAATACATTCTCATAATACCTGTTTCAACAACCACCACGTGGTGTGGGTTAAAAAAGAGGGATGTTTGAACTGTACTACAGAATGGTAAAAGCCATCTCACACTGAAAATGGCCTGGTTGAACCACATATATAACAAACAGGAAAAAAAGAGTTAAACTTGTGGGATCCTAGCCCTGTTTCTCCAACTAACATAACTAGTTTTCAATTCCCTCATGGTTTAATGCCATGTTTCTTTATTCATTCTTCATACATTAACCTTTGCATCTTTTATATTCTTCCTGTGATATCTTTGATTTACTAAAACTTAGTTGCATCCTACTTAATGTGATGTACATATGTACATACATATACCAAAGGCTTTTTCCCCATTACAAGGGAGGTAGCCAAAAAATCAAAAGCATAAAATCCATTCCCACCTATTCCATCCCCACATACTCCACTCCCATTCACTCCCCTCCTTCCCTCTTATCCTGGCTCCTCCTTGATGACGGGTCATCCCTGCATCTTGCCTACTGCACATTTCCATGTACAATGTGAAAACAGCATAATGAACGGTGGCTTCTATCTCACTGAACCATATATGAAGGTTACATGAGAGATACAGGGGAAGCTGGCTGTGATGTTTATTGAAGTGGTACGGAGCCTGGCAAGCCCTGAGCTAGTTAACCCGCACACCTTGGGCAAGTCCACTTCTCCCCTTGTACCACTACCCACTCTCCTATAAATGCTAATGCTTACCATACATCCTACATGAAAATACTGGTTGATCTGGTTTAATGCCACAAACTCTCCTCACTGGAGGCTAGGGTGGTGCCTCCTTATGGTGGACATTTTGAAGCATGGGCTTTTATGTCGTCTGCTCTTATTATGAACTCAATTTACAGGATTCAAACTGCCACCACTCCCAACCTTTGCTACAACTAGCAATCCTCTAACCCATCTGGCTGGGCTGGCAAGCATCTTTATGATAATAACAAACAATAAATTCATAACTAAACTTTGTGATTATGATGACAATGACAATAATAATAGCAATAAGAATGGAATATGGAAGCTAATAAGCTGTAATACACATAATAGCACCAATTCAATAACACAAAGGCATTCAAATACATGCATAGCATAATTTTCAGTATGAGATGGCTCCTGGGAGTGATCTAACATCAAGGCACAGTAGTATGGGTAGCTTGTGTACCAATACTACAATGTTGGGGTAAGGTTAAAACCAGACAATTGAATAATCTTGTCTGCATTAAGGAAGAGTGGCAGAAGTCGAGTGAAGATGTTCATAAGTCTATCCTTATGTACAAGACCTTATATGTAATGCTTACAGTCAGGTTCCTGCTGGAATAAGCAAGGGATCGTCCACTTGCATACATATTCTTGATTTGATCCATGCCAGGTGCTGCAAGGAATATCACGTATGGCAACAGGTCACTTGAATTTCGTAAAAACTTGAGGCACTGCAATAAGTAAACAAGGGTTTCTGAGTTACTTCAAACAGTTACAGAATCAGGGAAGATCACACGACTGCACTGAGAATATATATACATATATATATATATACACACACACACAAAAGGAAAAATCTTAACATATGGAACAATCACTCATTTACCCAGTAATCTATTTTATAGGTACAAATAATTTCATCACTTGTTGAAGCACATATTAAATTACATACGTACATATACCAATGGCTTTTTCCCCCTTACAAGGGAGGTAGCCAAAGTTAAAGGCATAAATCCACTCCCACCCATTTCATCCCCACATACTCCACTCCCATTCACCATCCCTCCCTCTTTTCTTGGTTCCTCCTGGATGACAGATCATCCCTGCATCTTGCCCACTACCCTGGGTCAGAAGTAATGTAGCAAGATACAGCACATCCACAGCAAGGCCGCTTCATTTAATTGGTGACCCTCCCCTCTCCATCCCCTCAAGCAGAAAAAAGAGAAGATGGGGAGAAATCCCTTCAGGCTGGGTCAAAATATCATTCACACCTACCCCCTCACCCCCCATCCCCCACCCACTCCTTTCCATGAATCACGGCATCATCCATACAACCATTTCTCCACTCATCCCTATCTTCTGTCTTTTCCCTTCCTTCTTCAAAAGACATTCCCCTCTTTCCCAGTGCCCCCTTTACCCCATCCATCCTCCTCATCCTTGGTCACTCCCTCCACCTCTGCCTTCCACACCTCTTTTACTAATCTTTCTTCACTTATTCATGTGTCCAAACCATCCCAATAATCTTTCATCAACCCTATCTCCCAACTCCCTTTCCACCCCCATTTTCCTCCTCACCTCCTTGTTTCTCACTCTATCCAGCCTAGTAACCCCTACTATACTTCTCAGGCATTTCATTTCAAACACATTTAAACTCCTCCTCTCTTATGTTCCATGTTTCTACCCCACACAGTGCATACATATTAAGTTGTTCTTTATAAAATATTCACTCACTATTCCCAGACAACAAAATATTTTCAGTGAGTGATTTATGGGCAAACCAGTGGTTGTGACTAGTTTTCTGGGGGCTGCAGATGTCCTGCAAGAGAGAACTGGGGTAGTGGATTGATTGACAGATTGATATATTCATCTTGTTTCATATTATATTCTGTTCACACCTAAAGAAAACTTAAAACGTATGTTGAGTAGTAATGTTCTTATCTGTCACTTGGTTACAGCATTTTCATTCAATACTTCACAAAGTAAGAATTGTATGAAGGAGCGCAACATACCACGGGTGAACAGTCCAAAACACACATCTTGCCCGAACGGATGACTGAAAGGATGGAATCAATCTTGGTGCCGTAAAGATTGCCATTGAATTCTCCATACTCAAGGTAACCATGAGTTTTGATATCCGCTTCCATGGCTTCTCTTGTGGTGAAGTGGTACGCCTTTCCATCCTCTTCATAATCCCGCATTGGCCGTGAAGTATCTGCACAAATATGAATATGTTCTACAGTATTTTGAAGGAAGATAAGGGAAGCAAAAGGACATTGTTAAAGGAAGAGAAAGAAGTCAGAGGGATATAGGTGGAATATTTCAAAGAGTCGCTAAGTGTAGAGGACAGGGAGGTTTTGGCAGTCACAGTGGAAGATGCTAGAAAAATGACTGGTGGGTGAGAAGAATGATATTGATGATAGTGCAAAAGAAGTTTAAGTATCATCCGAAAGAAATAAAAGCTGGAAAGGCATCTATATGTCATGTAGAATATAAGTCAAAGGATGAAATAGTAGTGGAATGGCTGGTGAGGTTGTTCAATGTGTGTCTGAGACATTGATTTTCGACCACTGTGCTGCATCACACTAGTGTGCCAGGAAGCATCACAGGTGTGTTGTGCTAGATTTGAGTTGATTCTCCCTCAATGTTTCAGTGTAGTGTAGTGAAAACAAATAGGTACAAAACTTTCAAATTTTATCTTTAAACACTGATGGTGTGGCTCAATCATTTTACTGTTTAGCTCAATGTACCATGAGATAATCAAAGAGTTGCAGATGACACCATGTTTGCGGCTGCTTCTGAGGAGAGACGGAGATTGGAAAGGTATTTCATTTTTGATCAAGTGTTACTATGTATATACACCAAAAGATTATTTTCCCTTTATGATGATTGAGTAAATGCATACACTCATCCCACACCCATCTAAAAAAAAAAAAAAAAAAAAAAAAAAAAAAAAATGATGAGAAAAGATGAGAAAAAGTGAAGGGAGATACTGTTTTAACTATTGTATTCATGTCTAGGCTTTACAGATTTTTTTCTGGCTAAAACTGGATGAATCTATTAGGTAGAGGGAAAGAAGTGGGCAGTTCAACAATACTCAAGAGTCTTACAGCATGAAAAACTAGGAGATGTACAGAAATTTTATTTCAAATAAAAGTTGTTAAAGCCTCAGTAATGAATGTATTAATAATAATAATAATAATTCTATTTGGCACTGAATCAATATACATTTAGTGCAGATAAGGAAATGGACACATAGTTCAAAATAACAATTACAAATGCCGAGGATAACACAAGAAAGCATGTAAGCTTATTTCCATTGTGGTCCTCAATAGACTGATTTTTTACACTAAGTTACACAGACAACATACGTAGGGGTTAAGGGGACCAGAGTCATGAATAATACCACTCAGTACACATATGACACATGAACATTATCATAGATTTGCTCTGCTACTGAACCAAGAGACAAATGTTAACCAAACGTACGTGGAATGATGGTGCCAAACTTGGAGGGATCGGATGCAATAATTTTTTTCTTGAGAGTTCTTCTTCCAACACCATGAGAACCAATGAGGACAAGAGTTTTCCTCATGAAAGGCGGCATGCGAGCAACTTCTTCATAGAGCAGTAACTCTGCTTTGTCATAATCACTGCTCTGTTTGGTTGAAAACATAAATTTCTTTTTCCTTTTGGAAATCTGTAAATAAAGGGACAAGGGAAATAACCTTTACTAAAATTGTTCAAAATAAGATTCATATGCAATACTAATGCTTATTTTTCTTGCTTTTATGATCTGGATCTAAAGATGATTTTATCTAACGTATCGTACTTTATGGTCTGTAAGCACACAAAGCCGGTTTTGAGTAGTCTTAAAATATGAATAACAGTGTCAGGGATAAAATAGTGAACAGGTAATATCCAAATCTTAAGTGAAAATTGTGATGAATAAACAATTTAGTGATGTATAATAAACATGAAAAATGAAGGTATGCAAAGGGCATCAATATTCCTTTTGTAAAATATTCTACTATAAGGTCACAAGCAATAAGCATCTTAAGACTTCTGCCAAGGACACAAAGGAAAGTGACTAACAGATAATAGGAAATCATATCTACCATAAGGTATACATACATACATATACCAAGGCTTTTTCCCCCTTTCAAGGGAGGTAGCCAAAAAGAAAAAGGCATAAAATCATTCCCACCCATTCCATCCCTAAATACACTCCACTCCCCTCCACCCTCCCTCTTATCTTAGCACCTCCTGGATGACGGGTCATCCCTGCACCTTGTCCACTGCCAGAACTTTACAATAACAAGCTCATACCCTGGTTCCACAGATGCCGATCTTGTGCACATAATCGTATTCTTGTCTTACGAAAGCTTTACGTCTTTCTTCTAGTTCCTGCGAGGGAATCAGCCCTGTTCTTCTCTCGTCTGAACCAACAAGCTGGGCTTGCCACCAATTTGGGTCTGACTGATCTACAATCTGAATGGTTTGATTTATGTAAAATTTCATTCAAAAAATTGCATATACATTAAAAATATCATAAAAACTAATCTTAATAAGGAAATTAATATTTTCATTGAACACATTCAGTACAAATCCTCAGAATTAAACATTACCTGTAAAATATCTCCTTTTTCAAATGCAAGACCAATATCTTCTGGTTTCTGTGACGGGCAAATCGGCAATAAAGTGTCGTCTATGGGGGTGTATGAGTACAAGGCTCGCATGTAACACTGTAATAAAAAGATTACAAGTTACATAAAGGCACTACACACTGAAAAAGAAAACAGCTTTTTGGCAATGTATAAAAAACTTGTATGAATACAAGCACTTTAACATACACAGCTTGATCATGCAAAGAAACTAAGACCATGTACTAAAAGTTCTATCTATCTATCTATTTATATACCAAGAGCTTTTTCCCCCTTAAAAGGGAGGTAGCCAAGTCAAAGGCATGTACATATAATTCTTCTCATTGTTAAGAAAAATTGTGTATTTTGAAGTATTTTGAATAATTTGTATATATTTTATTTTAATTGACATGGGTATGGCAATGCGTGTTAGACACAAGTCATAATGCCATATTGTGGGTCATAATTTGGGTCCCATCCGCCACCCTTTCCCCATCTCAGCTCCTCATGGATGATGGGTTATCATACTAACTAAAAGCTAATAGAGAAACGCAGTCCCTATATCAGTGTAAATCAATAAATTAATGAGCACAGGTGTGTAATGAACCATTGATATTACAGTTACTGAAATATATAGTGGGATGAATGTAGGGTGGGTGCATGTTTTGACTCTGCCATTCCCCTTATAAGGGGTAAAAGGTCTGGTGGTATACGTATGCATGCATAAAGAGATTATCTAAAAAAACATCATTTTAGATATAATATGAATGCACTCATGAATCCATATTTGTGAATATACAAGTGTTAAGTCAAATCTGATAACATAGGATGCTACCGTGTTATCATGCCCAATCAATCTAAACTTGAGGAGTCTCTCAATATGATCTCCTTGACATCATCTTCCTACTTGCAAAAATGTCAGCACTTAAACAGAAGGAAGAACTGACACCATAATACACATCTACAATCAATGCTGTTATAACATGCATAGGGAATAACAACTTATTCAAACAAGTCATGAAAACCAAGCTCAAGGTATCTATAATCAACAAATAGAACAAGCAAAAAATAAGCAAACAGGTATAAGCAAGAACCGAGAAATACAATCAGACATTCATAGAATACTACACTAAGATAACTGAGTGGATAAGGTGATAAAACCAACAAAAAAAATTCATAAACAACTGAAAATATTAACAAAAGAGGCATCCACAGTACACTACCCTAATCAATATAAATGAAACAGCATACAAACCAATCCTTTAAAAGATGAATCTTTGAAAGTTTTTCATGGCTGTGTAACAATAAGACATTCTATCAATTTCCCTTAAAAAGATTTAATTTAATCCCTAGAGGACTGGTGGTTTCTTCTAGCTGAATAAAATCACCTAGTACTAGCCATAATAATAATAATAATCTATGTACCATGGGCTTCTTCCCCCCTATATGGGAGGTAGCCAAGTCAGAGGTATGCACCCACTCCCACCCATTCCATTCCCATCCATCTCCCTCGTTTCCCACCATGGGGCTGCAGGTTTCCTAATGGTGAAAGTCTAGTGACAGTTATTGTCATTATCTTTGTTATTATTGCTCTTGTTTTCATTATTATTGATATTTTCATTATTATGATCAAAAAAATAACTTTAATAATGTGTCAGGTACATAGGGGACATGGGGCTGGCTGAAGGCAAACTCTGGAAAGTTTTGTTAGTTTATTTACAGTTGGACGCCTATGAATCAGATAAATAAGCTCACTTCTGGCTGTGGGAGGAGTGGGGATGGTGGGGAGATGGTTACTGACCCAGCGGTGAGGTCTTGGTGCTGGAGGTGGCTGGGGACAGCTTCCTTAGTCCTGAGGCCATCTGTCACAGCAGGAAAGATGGTGGGAGATTCCTCCCCTGGTTCCCGAGGCTGTCTGTCACAGCAGGGAAGATGGCGGGAGAATCCTCCCTCAGTTCCCAAGGCCGTCTGTCCTTAGTGACCTCATGGTAACATCTTATATTCACCGGGATCAGGTCATGACTCTCGCATTAACTGTCCCTTGGGAGATGCTCAGCACAGCTGAGGGCTGCAGGTGTTCCAGCAGACTCATTCTGTCTAACCCGGAGTGGCAGGTCAGACCTCAAAGGCCTGTTTGTCAGATTTGATGTGGTCAGGGCATGACCTCAGGGCATTGACTGCCAGGTGTTTGGTCCTTGGAGACCTTCCAAGGCACCAATGCTACTTATGCATTACCAGTGAGGCAACTGCCTCATATAATGAAAACAAGAGCAATAATAAGAATAATGATGAAAACAAGAACAATAATAACAATAATAATGATAATAAATGTTGCCTAGACTTTCACTAATGAAAAACCTGGTGCCCCACAGCATTTATCATAGATCACTGGAGAAAATATGATGGACTGTTGTCAATGTTGTATTACAGTGGGACTTTTTCTATGTTACTTGCTTAGACCAGTAGGAGAAGGGAAGCAGCTGTCAGATATCAGCTCTCTATATGTGAAATGATGGAGGCAATAAAGCCAAAGCTGATAGAGAGTTCTTGGGCCTTATCTGGAGAATGAGCATCATCCCCTTGGGATTTCTCTTCCAGAATGAGATTAGGGTATTGACTGATTTTGAAGATGGACAACAGGGGGTTGATTCTCTTTGTTGTCCATCTTGGAGGTACCTGTTGTTGGTCTTCTTTCTTTCTTTTGGTTTTGTTCATGGAAAATTGTTTTGTGGGCCATTTATCTGTATGTATATATTTTATTGCTCTTTGATGTATGTAGACACTGACAAAAATTTTGGGCCCACACCAGTATAACATAGCCGTGAGTTCAAAGTTTATTTTCAGAAAGATCTATAGGAGAGCTCAAGTATCATTGCCATCTACTGTTGGGCTGTGGATTTCCAGCCAGTAAAACTCAACAGTTTTTGTCATTAACCCATCTCATCACAGCTCTTCTACCCTTTTTTTAACTATGAAATGATAGCTCTACAAATATGTATTTGAATGGAGAAAACATCAGAGCACAATGAGAGAAGAATAAGACAAAGGAAAAACAAAACAAAGACTAGAAATCTAAGTTAATGGTTAGAAATGAAGAGGAATGAGTAGAGGAGTAAATTTAATGTAAAGATGAGTGTAAAGTACACAGACAAACCTAATGTGAAGTTCCTAACCTAAAGAGCTACAGCTTATGAAGAGAAAGCATCCCACAACCATGAAAACCAATACAAAGACTATTTTCGAACAAAAAATAAATAAGCACACTTACAATGGTGCGGGTGGCATCAGGATGGAGGCTCGTGGTTACCTGATTGGTGGGAGTGGGGTCCATGATGGCCGGGAGAACCTTAAATGTAACAGAATCTTGACTCTTTGCCACCTCATCGTAAAGCTGTTCTAAGGAGTCGATCTGCCATAAAGAAAAAGAAAAAGAAAAAAAAAAGTTGTATTAGTGACTCTGAGTTAAGTTTTAGATGTAGCAGTTTTTAATTGGGGGGGGTTATCTATCATTTTGCAGTTTTATAAATGCAAAATATACTGTCTCTTATCTACAATGAATGTAATATACTGTATGAATTAATTATATATACAAAAAAATCTAAACTGTTCTATATCCAATGCTACATCATGATGTTTCTGTGATCTCCCCATGCTTCAATCAGATGAACAATCCTACAATGGCCACAGCACTCAGCAGAAACAATCTTTTATATCAAGTCCTGTATCTAGCACCCATCATTTCATACATGCATACATAAATACATGCATATATCAAGGGCTTTTTCCCCTTACAAAAGAGGTAGCCAAATTCAAAAGGCATAATTCCACACCCATTCACCACCGCTCCCTCTTTCCCTCTCATCTTGGTTCCTCCTAAAATTTTAATCACATCATGGCTTTGTTTCATTTACTCTCTTTTTAACAAAACTATAATGTTTTGTTGAGAAACAATTACTTAATACCATAGGAATATACCTTCTATAATAATAAAGACAGAAGTCTGTCTGTCCGGGACCCCTGTATTTCAGTCTATATTTGCTCTACATAGACATATTATACCCTTTTGGAATGAGGATGTTCCTGAGACTGAAAATCTACACTTCATTTGGTTCTTGAATATCCAGCATTGGGATCATGTCTAGATGAGGTTTTGTTACATGCTAATACCAGGTAATTGAAAATTCAATTTTTGAAAGAACTCAAAAATTGTGAACTTGCAAAATTTTCAAACTGTGATATAAATCTGTGATAGCAGAGTACCAATACATGTTTTATTATTATTGCTCTCTTTAGTTTTGGGCTGCAGTCCCAATTATATTCTATCAACTCTTAACTTGAGCCCTTTGGCATAGCCTGGAGAACCACCCATTTACACATCTAGCAATGACCTGCACAATATGATCTGTCTCACTGTTAGTCTTTACGTTATCAATTTATGGATATTTATTTTCATAATATTACTGCATGGTGATAGAAATGGCTTGGGGTTTCAGGGAAAGACAATGACAGTGAACTTTAAAGTGAGCCTCTCTGAGGAGAGTGATGTGGCAGAAGCGCGGCCTCATCGGCCGACGCCTGGGGGCTACATAGAAGCTAGCTTAAAAGTCCACACATTTCGGGAACGATATCATTTGAGGTTCATCTTTATTACAGAGAGTACAGATGTCTCCACTCACCTGTTTTCCGTTTACCTCACTGATGGCGTCACCAACATGCAAGAGGCCCTGACGGTCAATAGAACCTCCTGCCAATATGCGCGCGACCACCACATGCCCGGATTCATCCTTGCGCACTGTCAGACCCAATGGTTCCTCTGGATTTCGACGAAGGCCGACCACGCGGATGGCATCCACCTGGTAGCCGTTGGTGTCTAGCTCTTCTGGCATGAAGAGAGCGTTGCTGTGGCCGTTGGAGTTGTGACACGTAGTGTGGCCTGGGCTGTCACAGGCGTATCGTCGATCAGCTATGGAGTCGTGAGTTTCAAGCAAGGCCTGCAAGATCAATTTATGTAGCAGTACTAACTAATTTACGGTTCTTAAAAGGGGAAGACTGATCTAATGAAGTGTTATGGTTTCTACTAGACGGGTGCTAACACTCTAGTAACTAGAGTCTTATAAGGGGAAGACTGATCTAATGAAGTGTTATGGTTTCTACTAGAGTGTTGGCATCCGTGCAGAATGAGAGTTACATTCGAGTATTCTGGGATGTTTAAGAGAAGTGACATGTATACAGGAAAATTTGCTGAAACAGAATATGTGAATTACTGAAACAATAATGTGGTTACAATGAATCATACTGTTTGTGATATGCTAGGGTTTTCTAGTTTACTATTTCTAATTGAATTTTAATGTCTGAATGCTCACTTGTAAGATCTTTACGTAAAAAAGAATTCTAACTCTACTTTCCTTAAACTTAATTTTACCAAAACTTATATATTTTGTTCAATTACTTTTGGTGAACTGATAAATATAATTTATTGCAAGCATTAATTTACATTTGTTCAATTTACATTTAAAATTACTTTAGGTGAACTGATAATTTATTGCAAGCATTAATTTGATTATACTGCTTATGGAGCTTAGTAAATTAGTTTGATACAGTGGTCTCACAGCACAAAAATGTTAACCACACAAAAAAATGCATATGAGAGAAACAGACCAACGGGCATACGGGGCAGTCATGCTTTTTAGAAGGTGCGAGAAAACTTGAGGTAGAGAGAAGTTCCAGCAATATTTCAACGTAACTAAACATGCCATCAATCTACCACATTTATCAAACTCTAATCACTCCACCATTCACCTATACATAACAATTAATCTAAATATATTTTAGCTAATTCTGCTGCGTAATAATATCATGGATATACAAACTACTAATAACAAATACTGATATAAAATTCTGTAATCTGAATAACCATCACCACAACCTGTGCTGCTTATTGCGCATGCAATGTAATCAACAAAATGACAATACAATAATTAATACAACCACATATAAAAGTATATCCAGTAGAACACATTTAGGTATCTATTTATTTTCATACAGTAACCAGTTTCGCCATTTTTCTTCTCTTGAGAGATACATTTTCTCCGAGGAAATTTTCAATAAAAATAAACAACAACAATGGTGTTGCTACATATTGTAAATGAGACGGTGATAAAGTAATCGATACAAGTAATGTTCGTATTCATCTAATGCAATTGGAAGGTGGTGTGCCAGTCACTGTGAACAATATTCTCATAATATGATACTCGCGAGGACGTCACGAATTATTCGGCGTCGTTTGCAAAGTCGACAAAAATGGCGCGATCTCCGGTGAGTGATATATCTATTTTTATCAACAATAGTGTTATTACCATCATTCTATCATTATTAATTTTCTTTTTATTTTCAATTACTATTATCTTCATCATCAACAACGTCATCATTATCGCGTTTTGTTTCTACCTTTTCTATTTAAATTTCTTTATATAAAAATATATCTCCTTTGAACAAATAAAAAAGGGAAACTGATTACCACTTGAAAATTAATAATTACCCACAAACCAAAAGAAAATAATCCTGCGGATTATACTATCCTGAGAAGGAATATGACCGTAGAGTTGAAACCTTGGAGATAAGAAAGACAACTTCATTACATAAAAATTCTACAAACTCATTTTTCAATAACAATAAAAAATCATCTATCCATTAGATAATTTTTGTTTAATTATATGCTCCAACAGTCAAACGATGACTGATTGTAGAGAAAAAGTGATAGAGCTAGAGGTACAAAGACAAATAAATAAAATAAGACAACGAAAATACTGTTTTCCGAAGACTTTGTATCCAGAACATAAGTACAGGTAGATGTTCCAGAATTATAAAATTGGATTTCAACGGGTATTTCCAGAAATCTAGCTTCGTTACTTTTTTTTCAGTGAATCTCTTTCAGTGGAAAAAAAAATCCGTAACGTTTCTGTTGTAATAATCTTATTTGTGAGAAAGAAAATGCTGACAGGCTGGTGGACTTTCTCTTGTCCAAATGTTACATTTGAAATCGTCCCTAAGTGGAGTAGCCTATTGGTGTGTATTTACCTAGTTGTATTTTACGGGAAGGGGAGCTTTGCTCGTGGTGTCCCGTCTTCATATCTCATTTTATCTAAACTATTTATAAATTCATGTATTGTTTTTGCACACACTATTTTCTCATCTAACTTGTTCCAACTGTCCATTACTCTGTGAGGAAAGCTGTTCTTTTTCAGATCTCTTCTACAGCTGTCTTTCCGTGTCCTCTTGTATTTCTATCATCCCATTTTATTAGATCCTCTCTATCAATTGTGTGTGTGTGTGTGTGTGTGTGTGTGTGTGTGTGTGTGTGGTGCAGTAAATTAAACTAAGGTTAGGTTAGGTTAGTTTACATTACATTAGTTTTCATTCTTTTAATCATCGTTTTTCTAAATGTTAGGGGACCATTTCCTATCTCATCTCCCCTCCCCTCTCCCGTTCCTCTACTACAAAGACCCACAACCTCTAAGTAACCGGCAACTGCCACGAGACTGACCCAAAACTTACTCAAGGAAGACACAGGAGCTGGCGGTAAAGATAATATACGATAAAATGTTTTGTGTTTTCTGTGATTTCCAACATTTGAGTAAGAAAAAAAAAGCTAAGGGGGGGGGACTTTACCCCCCGTAATTAATTTCTGTGTTTGATGATAGACTGTATATGTCGGGTATATCACATGTTTGGAAAAGTGAGAGAATGTGCAATTGTGAATAGAAAATCCATATACACATATACACTGCAACCCCACAAATAAGATATACATACGTATAATATATATATATATGTATATATATATATATATATATATATATATATATATATTCTCGTATGCTCACATATCAATGAAAAATTGATATAAAATCAAAAGTCCATTGCGCATAAAGACGGTCACTCGTATAAATTTAATTATATTTTCGCCCTTACGTACAACCTGAATTCCATCCTGACTCCAATTTATACAAAAAACAAGAGGAGGAACGACCTGACGACGACACAGAAGGAGGAGGAGGAGGAGGGTCAAGGGAGAAAGCGAAGGAAAAGAAAACAGAATAAATAATCAAATAAAAGGAGACAAACGAGGACCACAATATTGGAGGACGAGGAAGGGAAGCTTCTGAAGACGGAAGAGCCGGCCAGAGAGACAGAGAAAGAGACAGACTCCCCCAGGAGGGAACAGAACCTAGTAGGAAGGTACACTGCCCGTTTGGAAGCCCAGGTCTGCAGGTACATAGCCCAGGAGTCAGGGGCCCGACACCAGTGAAGCCTAGAAGACGAGGACCACCGTCCCCCAACAGGAGGAGTCGACGAAGGGTCCGTCCCGAAGTCCAGAGGCAGAAGAGCTCTTACGTCCGCCGCCTTCTCCTGAAGGAGACGACAGCGACCACGTCGAAGGACGTCGACGAGATCGGAGGGCGTTGTTAGCAAGCCGAGAAGTCAGTCAGGGTACAAGGGGTCGTTAGTTAACTAACTATCGAGAGGTCAAGAGCTACTAGGTCAGTCAGGGTGCAAAGGGTCATTAACTAACAGGAAGCCAAGAGATACTAGGTCACTCAGGGTACAAAGGGTCATTAACTAACAGGAAGCCAAGAGATACTAGGTCACTCAGGGTACAAAGGGTCATTAACTAACAGGAAACCAAGAGATACTAGGTCATTCAGGGTACAAAAGGTCATTAACTAACAGGAAGCCAAGAGCCACTAGGTCAGTCAGGGTACAAAGGGTCATTAACTAACATTTTATTATTATTTTTATTATTATTATTTATTTTCTGTTGTTCCTGGGATATCTAAGAATACCTCCCAAAATTATTTACTCATTATCAATTTTATTTTATTTTATTTTTATTATTATTATTATTTTTTTTTTTTTGGGGGGGGGGGTCCTTAGGACACCTGAGAGCCCCACCCTATAGAAAATATAATAAAATAAAATGAAATAAAAATTAAATAAATAAAAGAAGAAAGATACTGGGACTCAAAATGAATTAACTAAACCTAACACCGGAGTATTCTCTTCAGAGTTTACTAGGTTCCTCGTCAACCAACCCCTCCGACTGGTTGAAACCCTTCGTCAGCTTTATTCAGGTTAGCAGCAGACGCTGGCTGAGCGGGTTAGAGCGTCATTTGCGGCGAAGGTCGAGGGGATGGCGGTTCGAATCCTGCCACC
>NC_134785.1:11635517-11898017 GCF_046742065.1 Oratosquilla oratoria
CTAACAATAACCACGATAATATATGTAAGGTCCTTTCCCCCTTCACCCATCTTTCAACCATTTGTTGTCCCTCTTATCTTGGCTCCTCCTGGATGACGGGTCATCCCTGCCTCCCTCCCCATTGCTCGATCAGAAGCATTGCAACAATATTGACAATATCAGTACACTAATAATGACCTGTAATTTCTTCTTTAGTTTAAATTCAAAGATATATATATATATATATATATATATATATATATATATATATATATATATATATATATATTGATAACGAAGAACCCACAGTCGGAATAAAAGGAAACTTAGAAGAAAGTATAACTTCTATATTTCGGCTAATAACTAAAACTATTAGCCGAAATATAGAAGTTATACTTTCCTCTAAGTTTCCTTTTATTCCGACTGGGTTCTTCGTGATTATCATTTACAAATGTGCCACTACATTTTGTCCAAGTGATATATATATATATATATATATATATATATATATATATATATATATATACATACATAAATATATACATATATATACATATATATACATATACATATATATATACATATATATATACATATATATATATATACACATACATATAGATATACATTATATATATATTTATACATATATATACATATACATATATATATATATACATGCATATATATATATACATGCATATATATATGCATATATATATATATACATGCATATATATATATATATATCAATATATACATATATAGTTTAATATATATATATATATATATATATATATATATACATGCATATATATATATATTACATGCATATATATATATATATTACATATATATATATATATATATATATATATATATATATATATATATATAAAACTCTAAACACTCTCCAAAAGCAGATCACTTTTTCCAGTGATTCTATAGGTCAATGACCTTTGTGTATACCGGAAGCGTAGTACAAAGGGCAGGCCCATTTCGCCCGGGGTCAAATTACAACTCCTGAGTAGGCGGATTTCCTACCACCTTCACCACCAAATCTACAGTAACAGTAAAACCATGAGAACGCGCATGCATTTTACAAAATACAATTAGGCGAAATGCGATTTGGCGAAATGCATTTTTGGCCAAATGCAGTTTGGCGAAAAAAAAAAATGAGTTTGTCGCGGTCCAGCACATAAGTGATACACAACGTCACACCGCGTCACGCATGGCGTCATGTTGCGAGGAGGAGGAGCGTCATAGCGGGCCTTCGTAAAACATTGGCAACACTGTCGACCTGGTTATTCGTACGACGCTCCAGTAGCAGTAGTAGTAGCAATGATAATAATAATAATAATAATTAATAATAATAATAATAATAATAATAGCTATAATAATGATGATAATATGATAATATCAATAATAGCAATAATAATAATAATAATAATAATAATAATAATAATAATAATGAGAATTATAACAACAATGACACTAAAATAATAACGAAAAATAATTATAATAATGATATCAATGATAACAACAATAACAATAATAATTGCACTGAAATAATAACGATAATTATGATAATGATGATAATAATTATAATAGATAATAATAATAAAAGGAATGGGGGTAAAACATGTCGACACTTAACCGCGGTAGTTCTTAGTCACTTGTCCGTAAATCGTCCTGAGTTTTCGAACACTCGAACGTTCAAAGTTCAACGCGAGCTTCGTGAACCTTGCTCCCCATCCCTCCCAGCCTCTTCCTCTTCCTCACCCTCCTCCTCTTCCTCTACTCCTTTCCGTCACGTTTAATTTCCCTTTCAACCAAAGGTCGTGAATTGACAAAATCAAGTTCCCTCGGTTGTAAAAATTCGGAGGAAATGGAAATGCGTCCTGAATCGAGTCCCCAGGAATTTTAATCTCTTCCGGAGGTTTACAAAGGATTGCAGAGGATTAAAAAGGCGGAGCATGCCGACAGGAGACCTTTTGGTCCGTATCAGGGTCGGATGCGAAAAAATAATGATAAATAAATAAATAAAAACTGTAATAAAGTAATTAATAATAAACAAAACAAATGCATGATACAATTAGGCGAAATGCAATTTGGTGAAATGCATTTTGGCCAAATGCAGTTTGGCGAAAGAGGAATGTTCTCCTTTGAGTACAACATCGCTTTACGCCATTCAGGACATAATCCTCACGGGCGAACGCACTTCTGAAGCTGGATTAGCCAGAATAAAATGCATGAAGTGAGTTACTGTGTTGGCCAGGTTCACAAGATCATGCACGAAGTGGTCCATCACACTTGAGCGCATCCACAGGGGAACTGGAGCAGCCATTACCTCATCGCATTGTTTGTCAACAAACGCACGTGGATGCGCGCGCAGCAAGCTTGTGAGCGACCAACCACAGAGGCGGGTTGTTCGATTTGAACACCTAAATATACCTCCTTTTTGTTTGTTTATTCATTTATTCAGTTACTTATTTATTACTTACTTATCTTCATGCTAGCCTCGTTTATTTCTTTATTCTGAACATCATCACCATAATCATTATAACTACTACTAGTCATCACCTAATCCTATCATAATCCTCATTATCAGTATCAATAATCTTATCATTTGTACCAGTTTCATTATCCCCGCTGTTGTTAATAGCAGTAGGGATACTGAAACTGATTTTTAAACTGTTGAGTAACTGGTATATAAATTGATATAGTACTGGCATTTCTTTTTCGGCGTGGGCTGCAAGTAGACCAAGTTTTATTTTTATTTTTATCTCATTGTATTTTTTTATTATTATTTTTTATTATTTTCAGGATGAGCTGACCATTACACCTAGGAAGTCCCTTAATTCAACACTAGCCAACCGCCACTTGTGCAGACGTTTGAGCCGGAACTGGCCCCCCAGGACATACAATACCACCAATTCCAGAAGTGGGTTTATGTCCTGGGCCCAAACGTCCGTACAAGTGGCGGTTGGCGAGTGTTGGATTGAGGGACCTAGGTGTACTCCCTTCAAGACGGTGAAGTCATCTTCAGATCTCTGCTAGCGTAAATGCCAAATATTTCATTCAGCTAAGGGGTCCCCGCTCTCATAAGAACATAAGAATGGAAGAGATTGCAAGAGACCATAAGGTCTACACTATGTAGTACAATATCCGTTACCACCTATCATCCCCATCCATAAAGTTATCTAACCTTTTCTTAAAACAACCGTGTCAGAGCTAACTACATGGTTACTGAGTCTATTCCATTCGTTAACTAATTTATTGGTAAACCAGTTCTTGCCTATTTCCTTCTTAGTCTCTTCAGTGTGGAAAGTTGTCATTGTTGTTCTTTGTTGTTGATTATATTACAAGTGATACTGTTCTTGGTTATGATAATGTTTGGTGATGTTGCTGATTATGTTACTTTATATATATATATACATATATATATACATACACACATATTGGTGATGTTGCTGTTGATTATGTTACATTATATATATATATATATATATATATATATATATATATATATATATATATAATTCCGGCTGTCGTCCCCTGATTCGAACCAGGCACATGATTTCTCATTGCCGTCGTCCTGCCGACTGAGTTACTGACCCTATAAAACCCTACAACCTACACACACACATATATATATATATATATATATATATATATATATAATGGTATATATGGACAGACTTTCTCTTATGTATTCATCATTGAAAGTGATGGCAAATTGTGCACATATCATTTTCTTAAGTGTATTTTCCATATACCTTACTTCCTTTGAAATGAGGCTTATGATGTCACTGTAGGTAATCATTATTACTAAATCATGATTTTGGGTACAAAATCCTTTTTGAGTAGCTTGGGATATTCTCTCTCTATGGTTAGGCTAAGAACGTTCCGATGAATGGTGTGATGATATTTCATTTTGGAAATAAGCTCCACCGTAAGGACTCGAACCTTTGCCTTAGTCCTTGCGGTGGAGCATATTTCCATTTGTCAAAATGACACACGACATATTCCATTTTATACGTTTGTGTTCATACTTGCTCCACTGGGAGAGGTTACCGGGTACGTCGGGTAGTGACGAACTGTCGTATGCTTGGGAAGGCAAAAGAGAGCAAGTCCATAGTAAGGTATATGTAAAATACCTTTAAAAAGACAATAAGCTCACAACTAGCCATACACACACACACACGCACAGACACACACACACACCAAGAACTTTTTCTCCCTTATAAGGGAGATAGCCAAGCCAAAGACCTGTACCTACTCTCACATAATCCCCTCCTCTCCGCCATCCTTTCTCCCCTCTCCTCTTAGTTCACATATCAGGTACAGAAACACACACACACACACACACATATACTTTCTTATAGTGATGAGATTGTGTCATTTTGTTTTCTTTTCTTTCCTTTTTCTTCTTTTTTAAATCTGCACGGAAGGATAAAACACTCCGTCCACCTCACGCCATCCTAAGAGGGATCCCACCCCGAGTTTGGGAACGAATACATTCTAAAGGTTAACCCTTTGACGTGTATCCTGATCAACCCAGATGAATAAAATCACCTGACGTCACTAGGAAGGTCGAGAGGAGCCCTTCCTTTCCCTACCTTCTTCACGACGACAGCCATCGGTTCCCCAAACCTCCTTGGCTCCTTCTTCTCCTCCTCCTCCTCCTCCTCCTTCGTGGCACTCTTCCCTCTTCTCCCGTGCGCCAGAGTGCCGTCCATCCTGTCCAGGCTGGTGCCACTCCTGAGTAGGCTGCAGAAACTTTCCTTGCTCACACCCACGGCCCTGGACTTCTTCAAGCTCCGCCAACGATCCCGCATTGTCGTGCCAGGGGTAAGACTTCCGTGCCAGGAAGGTGCCACACAAAGACGGACGTAGTGCCACGATAAGGGTGCCAAGTGCCAATCTGCGAGCTTGAAGGACTGCCGTGTCACTTTCCTAAACCGTCAACAAAGACTATTCATTTAAACCAATATTGCGTTCGAGTTTGGATTAAAAAATAATAATAACTGGACAGGCACTATTTAGAGCACTTCACTGATAACGATTAATTCTTTTTATTGTCTATTATTTATTTTTTGTTTCCACAAACGCATTAATGGACTGAGTGTAGACTTAATCTACGTCTGAACTCTAGTCCAACACACAACCGACGTAGTTAACCCGAACACAAACCGTGATTAACTGGCGAATGACGAATATGATATTCATAAAGTAACACCTGGCAACCCTTTTGTTTACATCCGTTGCTAGGGGCAACCCTGCGGCTATTTGGCAGTCGCCTCGAGCTCTCTGTTTTTGGTTTGCTCTCTACTCTTCTATTTGAGAGTTGACGATTTAAACAACTCTGATCTCGTGAGAACTATGGTAATACTTTGACCTGGTAACTTGTAAATATTCACTGCAAAATGCCTTACCGCTCCAAGCGCGGACAGACACTAATTACAGGTATACGCGTACATACACGTACACACACACGTACATACCCATACACATACACACACACACACATCCTCAGGGAATTACATAAGGCCCCCGAGGAAAAGTAAATATTATAAAATAAAATAATATAAAACAAAACAAAATAATAACATAAAATACACCAAAATAAAATAAACATAAATGAATAAATGGAAATTGTGAATACACAGCAACAGAAGACACCATTTCCCATTGCGTGAGAAATTGGGGGGGTTAATTGTCCCCACACGAATCAATGAATATTAAAATATGCAAAGCCACATTAAGTTCACGATGATCACGGAGGAGGGGGAAATAGGGGGAGTGTGTGTGTGTGTGATTCACCATGGTCTTGGATCACGTGTTGGACTCATGATCGACACCAATTTCCATTCCGGAAGAGAGCTCAGAGCTCATATATATATGACCGATCTATGGGTAATGCTGTGACCTTACACGCGCACACAACCCCAACTCCCCGCCCACGAGAGTTGGAGTAACGACTCGCAGCGCAGCGATACTGAAATAATTTCAGCCCTGGGCGGGATTCGAACCCGGACCGCCGTAGTGCCAGGCGAGAAGCACAGCGCCACGAGGTGTGTGTAGTACTTCCTCGTCGGCGGACCCGGGTTCGATTCTGACGGACACCGGTGACAGCCACCTGCCCGAGGATGTCCGAGTACATAAGGCAAGGGTGACTCGACTTCGGTGTCCTTACTCTCTCTTCTGTCGCCTCGGAGGGGACTAAGAGGAGTAGGAGAGGGAAGGGGGGAGTTGGGGGAAGGGAGGAGGAGTTGGGGAGGGAGAGGGAGGGTTGGGGAGGGAGAGGGGGAGTTGGGGGAAGGGGAGGGGGGAGTTGGGGGAAGGGAGGAGGAGTTGGGGAAGGGGAGGGGGAATGGGGGAGGGAGAGGGGGAGTTGGGGGAGGGAGAGGGGAAGTTGGGGAAGGGAGAGGGGGAGTTGGGGAGGGAGAGGGAGGGTTGTAGGAGGGGAGGGGGAGTTTGAGGAGGGAGAGGGGGAGTTGGGGGAGAGAGGGGGAAGTTGGGGAGGGAGAGGGGGAACTGGGGAGGGAAAGGGGGAACTGGGGAGGGAAAGGGGGAGTTGGGGAGGGAGAGGAGACAAAGACAACGAAGGCAGGAAAGAAGAAGAAAGAGGATCGCGCGGTGTAGTGCCATCTATTGGTTGCACCTGTAACCAGTTCTGAGTTCAGTTTTCAGTTTCATCATTTCCACTCAATTATTTATTTGCGTATTTGTGTAATTATTCAATTAACTAATTACACAATTTATCTATTTATTCTTTTGTGTATGTTAGGTGGGAAATACTGTGCAAGTGACAATTCTATTGGCAATATTTGAATTTAACGAATAAAAAGAATAAGAAATTAGGAAATGAATATGAAAAGCACGAGACAGATGGTCAGCGCCATCTCTTGAACGAGCGAAGAATTACGGACATAAACACATTTTAGTTACTCGATTTTTGTCTTTCAGGAAGTCTTTACGAAAAGGTAAAATAGAAAAAAGAAAAGAAAAAACAAGAAAGAGGAAAAGGTAAAAAGAAAAAGAGAAAATATATGATAAAGAGGAATAATGATAATAATAATGAAGTAGAAGACATAGAACAGAAAGAGTCACTGTGGGTACACGAAAAAAAAAAAATGAAAAATGAAAAATAGGAATACCAAAAATAATAATAAAGTAGAAGACATAGAAGAAAATGTCGTTGAGTCAGCGTTTAATCTTCGTACACGAAAAAAAAATAAAATAAAAAGAGCAATAATAATAATAATAATAATAATAATAATAAAGTAGAAGACATAGAAGAAAATGTCGTTGAGTCAGCGTTTAATCTTCGTACACGAAAAAAAAATAAAATAAAAAGAGCAATAATAATAATAATAATAATAATAATAATAATAATAAAGTAGAAGACATAGAAGAGAAGAAGTCATTGAGTCAGGGTTTCGTCTTCGTACAAAGCCAGCCAGGCAGTCGACCAGATTCTCGTCGAACTCGTCGACATCGGACGCGAATCGACCGGACCCGTTCTTCCAGATATTCCGGACCGACGACGACCACGACGACAGCCCGGGGTGGTCGATCATTCGTCGTCCCTCTAAGCCATTTTACACGGGGCAAGTTAAGCGTGCAAGTTACTTGCTTGGTACAAGTTACTTGACATCGCGTGTAAACATCAGCTTGACAAAAAAAAAAAAAAAAAAAAAAAGAAAAAAAAAAATGTCAAACAGATGTTTACACAAGCCAAGTAACTTGCGCACTTAACTTGCCTATCAACTTGCTCCGTGTAAACGAGGCTTTATTACGTGGGCCGGGAGGAGGCCAACAGGAGACCTTTGGGTCCATAATGAGGTGGGATGCCAATAGATAAATTAGCAAATAAATAAGTAAATAAATATATAAAAATTAACAAATTAAAAAGTAAAACAAAATGAATAAACAACACATATAAATGAAAAAAACAATAAAAACGAAACGAAACAAAACAAAACAAACAAATGGACAACAGGAAAACGAAATAAAAAAATAGAAATAAAATAAAATAATATAAAAGTCCGGAAGACTTTATTCAGCCAAGGATTCTCGGGAGGCCACCACCGACCAAGACCCGGTTCGAGTCCCGACACTATCAACCTCTGGGCTGAATAAAACTAGATTAGAGCAGGATCCATAGAAAACGTTCACCGCTAGAACCGGGAACAGGAACCCGGAATCGGGAACAGGAACCCGGAATCGGGAACAGATCCCGGAATCGGGAACAGGACCCCGGAATCGGGAACAGGACCCCGGAATCGGGAACAGGAACCCGGAATCGGGAACAGATCCCGGAATCGGGAACAGGACCCCGGAATCGGGAACAGGAATGCGGAGCTGGAACCGGAATCCGGCAACCCGGAACCAATTTGACACCCCCCTCCCCACTTCCGGACCAATTACCGGACACACAGAAACCTCCTCTTCCCGAAGGCCATCACGTCATCCCAACTATACCTATGCATTTATTCATTTTATTTATTATAATTTATATTGTTATAGTTTTTATCTATTTATCATTATTATGAGTTTTTCTCGCATCCGACCTTGTTATGGACCAAAAGGTCTCTTATCGGAATGCTCCGCCTTTGTAATCCTTTGTAAAGGGGGGAGGGGAGGGGGAGGACGGAGAGGGGGGAGGGCCCGGAGACGAATAAAATCCACCGGCGGCAAACGAAACACAAGGAACAGTGCCAACAGGTACGCAAGTGACCAACCCTCAGACAATGTCACTCAGCTTCGGGGCGGATTCTCAACTCTTCCTGGTATTCTGATTGGTATTCTCTTCGGTATTCTTGTGGGGGATACTTAGTATTCCCTCGGTGTCGAGGTCGGGTGGGCAACCCACATCCACATCCTCGGCCGGAAGTGCCACAAAAGAATGCTCCGTGGCTCTGGTCCAAAGGGGTGTTTTGTGAACGGGGCGCCGCGCCGCCTGTCATGCGGACCTTGTCGTGACGTCAAAAGGTGGAATGACGTCATGGTTACGTCAAACAGCTTTATCCTATTTTCATTTATTTGTTATTTGTTCTCTGGAGTACATGACATAAAGATGGCGTCGCTTACTCTTATGTTTCTGAAGCAATGTTCCTGAAACAATGTTTCTGAAACAATGTTTCCTAAGCAATGTCTCCGAAACAATGTTCCTGAAACATTGTCTCAGAAACAATGCTTCTGAAATAATGTCTCAGAAATTATGTTTCCGAGACAATGATCTGGTTTACTGGTTCATCTCTAAAATCAACCCAAAACCTCCTATAAGTATATATATATATATATATATATATATATATATATATATATATATATAAACATATATATATATATATACACATATATATACATATATATATACAGAAATATATATATATATATATGTATACATATATATATATATACATATATATATATGTATATATATATATATATATATATACAGTATATACAACTTACCAACCACATTAACTTTTCCCATTCTAATTTCTTGCAAACACGATCGAGACTAAGAAAATATCGATGGAAATATATTCGGAAAATCATACACTGTCGGGCTCAGGACTCGAACCAATCCGATACGTATTAAGTGGACAGTGACTTAATTTGCTACGTATCGGGTTGGATCAAGTCCTCAGCCCGACAGCGCATCAGTTTCCGAATATGCTTCCATCGAGCTCCTGTTAGCCTCGATCGTGTTTGCAAGAAATTAAAATAGAAATAAGTTGATGTGGTTGATAAGATGAAAATCTATGTGCTAAGGAGCATATATATATATATATATATATATATATATATATATATATATATATATATATATATATATATATATATACATTATATTATATTATCGACATTATATATTATATTATCGACATTATATTATATTATAACGTCATTATTATTGACATTATATTGTATTATAACGTCATCATATCGACAGTGTAAATTATTATTGACATTATATTATATTATAACGTCATCATATCCACAGTATAAATTATCAAACTATTCCGCCGCGTGAAACAATAAATAAACAAGCTTTTAAATAAAATAAATACAACAATAGAACAATATAAATACAAAATAATAATAATAATAATAATATAAAAAATAAATAAATCAACCTTCTAGTAACACTGCCAACGGACTGGCTGTTGCCATACAACGATCTCGTTTCTCTACTAAGATCCGTTGAAAGAGAATAATAGTGACCGTTACCTGTAGAGAATGTCGCTCTTCCCTCAAGCTATCCTGGCCTTCCCCCGCCCCCCCCCCTTCCTCCTTCTCCTCCTCATCCCTTTCCCTCTCCGCTCCCATTTTCCTTCCCTTCCCCCTCTTCCTCCTCCCATCTCCCCGTCCTTCCTCTTCTTCCCCTCCCTTCCCCCTCCCCCGTCACCCAATACCCGCGAGCCGATATGACGTAGTCGGAGGGGGGCCCCGGAAGAAGCATAAGGACCACTCAAACCTAATGTACTAAATTTACCTCGTATATCTATCGCTTTGACGGTGACCAGAGTAAAATCTCTGAATGCCGCCAGCATGCAATTATGTGTGCGAAACCAGAACGGTGGATGGGTCCAAATCAACTGTTTTCCCCGTCGACAAAAATCGACGCTATTTTCTCTCGTGCGAAGGCGGTATACCTCGAGGGCTTTGGAGCGCGAGTCTCTCCTGAGGATGAACTTTTGTTCCCCCGAATTCGCTTGGTCATCATCATTTCGCATCTCCGCTCCTCCCTCACCACACCCTAACCCAGCGGCACATTTTTTCATTTGCATGTTTCAAACATTGGCGAAAATACAACCAACAAATACAAATATACACAAAAACGATTAAAAATGCATAAACAAATACAAATATACACAAAAACTATTAAAAATGCATAATACAAATATACTTAAAATTATTGAAAATGCATAATTTAATACAAATATACACAAAATCGATGAAATAAATAAACAAATAAATTGTTTAAATAATAAACAAATATGTTAACGTATGTGGATAAATTATTAAGAAAGTGGATAAAATACACAAATAAAAGACCAGTAGAGTGTAGATGAAAAATAGATAAAGAAATAGATAAATAATTTAGTTCCGAAAAGGGAATGATCTTTATGTTTTGACTAAATCGATTTAAGGAACCACCAACGAGAGAAGGTCTGCCCACTGCTGACCTTCCCTACCTCCACGTGACGTCACCAGGAAGCGTCGGGCCAATGAGAGACCTCGAGGTGTTCATGACGTCAGTAGAGGGTTCTTATGGGCAGGTGGGAGAGTGGAGAGAGGGGAGAGAGAAGAGAGAGGGGAGAGAGTAGAGAGAGGCGAGAAGGAGAGAGAAGAGAGAGGGATGAGAAGGAGAGAGAGAGGAGAGAGGGAAGAGAGGTGAGAAGAAGAATGGAGAGAGGGAAGAAAGGAGAGAGAGAGAGAGAGGGGAGTTCGGGGGTTAGAGGGGAGAGGGGAAGAAGAGAGAGGGGAATAGGGGGGAAATACTGTAGTAGGGGATGGAAGAGTACCTCAAGGCTAGTGCTATGCTAATACGCCTCAGGCTCCTCGTTATCCATACCAACGAAGAGACATCCCCCCACCCGGAGACCTCAACGCAGACACGGACTTCGCAGACAAACTCGTCCGTCCGGGACTTCGAAGACGAACTCGCCCGTCCGGTACTTCGAAGGACTCTGCGGCAAGGTCTGCGAAGAACGGTTCCCGGTCTTTGGTTCCCTGGACACGTTCTGTCCGGGCGAGGTCACATGGTACGTTCCTTGTCTCAACTTCTGCTTCGTTTCCTGGTCCGGAAACGTTCCCGGGAACAGGGTACGCGATCACAGTGAATTGCAGCTATAGAAGCAAGACGCCTTCAAGAGACCTTTTAGTCCATAAGGAGATCAGATTAAAAAAATAATAAAAGATAAAAAATAAAATTAAAAAATAATAATATAAATTACATAAACAAACAAATACACAAATAAACGAGTAAATAAACAAAATAAAAATAAGATAAACAAATAAATATAATAACAAAATGTAAATAAATAAATAAATAAGATAAAAAAAAGGTATGGGTTTCTCATGAGTGAAATCTGAGTGTATTACATTCGACTGCATCGGCTGGAGGCTTACTCCATTCAATGGCGACGCAGTTAGGCAAAGAGAGAGAGGGGAGGAGGAAGAGATGGAGGGGGAGGAGGGATGAAGGAGGGAGAGAGGGGGAAGGAGGAAGAGAGAGAGATGTGGGAGGAGGGAGAGAGGCGAGGAGAGAGAGAAAGAGGGAGAGAGGGAGAGAGATGTAAAGATATATTTATATATATATACATATATGTATATATGTATATATATACACATATATGTATATATGTATATATATACTCGTATATATACATATATGTATATATGTATATATATATATATATGTAGAGAGAGAGAGAGAGAGAGAGAGGAGAGAAGATCATGCATCTGTACGTGCGGAAGACAGACGACAGACCTTGCAGCAGTTTATTCTGGTTACCGCTGCACTATTGCCTTCAGCTTCAAGAACGGCACTCCGCTCTGTGTAGTCCCGAGCAAAGCAGGCCCCCCTAATGACGTAACTATGACGTCACTTCACGAGTGGTTTGTTTACTCCGACTCTCTGGTTGATTTAAATCCCAAAGACGAGGCTGGACTGGACTGGAAAGCGACTCTCAGTGACCCTGAGACTGGGAACTAAGGGAGGGGAGGGACTAGGGAGGGAAGAAGGGAGGGAAGGAAGAGAAGGGAGGGAAGGGAGGAAGGGAGGAAGGGAGGAAAGAGAGGGAAGGGAAGGAAGGGGGGAAAGAAAGAAGGGAGGAAGGGAGGGAAGGGAGGAAGGGAGGGAGGGAAGGAAGGGGAGGGAGGAAGGGAGGAAAGGGAGGAAGGGAGGGAAAGGAGGAAAGGGAGAGGAGGGAGGGAAGGGGGGAAGGAAAGAAGGGAGGAAGGGAGGGAAGGAAGGGGAGGGAGGAAGGGAGGGAAGGGAGGAAAGGGAAAGGAGGGAGGGAGGGAGGGAGGAAAGGGAGGGAAACGAGTAGTGGGCTCGATTTACGCTTATTATAACACCGGAACTGAAACATTGTGGTTTGAAGGGGAGGGAGGGAGGGAGGGAGGGAGAGGGAGGGAAATGGAGGGGAGGGAGGGAAAAGGAAAGGAGGGGGAGATAGGTAAGGAAAGGGAAAGGAAAAGAAGGGAGGGAAGTGAAGGGAAGTGAAGGGAAGTGAAGGGAAGAGAATTATATATTTAATTTCTTCATCTGAGGGTTGGTCACTGGTCAAATACACGCGCATGCGCAACGCTGCCCAAGCTCACGTTTCTCGAGAAAATAAAACAAAACGAAACAAAATCAAACAAAATAAAACAGACAAAACAAACACGGTGACGTAATTCTTTCCTTCTGGAAAGGACGAATCTATTCGCATGACGCTAGCCAGAATAAAATCAACAATGTGCGTCACCGTTGTTGAGAGATCTGCGTCGAAATAAACGTAGATAGGTCGAAATGAACGTAGATTCGATCGGAAAAGTGGAAGAATTGTGAAAGGGGGTGGGGGTGTGGGCGTAACCACGAGTGAGTTCGTGTACCATTGTCAAGATATGAACCTGCTCCATGGCGAGAGAAGGTGTGTAATGCAGGCGAAAATGGGCCAATCACAATGGCCGCCCCGAAAACGGAAGTTCATTCACATATTTTTTTTCTACATTTTTTTTTTACGTATGTGCTCGAGCTGTGAAATAACTCCCCCAACCCCATGGGTGTTAAATGTGTGTGTGTGTGTGTGTGTGTGTGTGTGTGTGTGAGTGTGTGCGTGTGTGTGCGCATATGTGTGTGAGAGAGAGAGATAGGAGAGAGAGAGAGAGAGAGAGAGGGAGGGAGAATGAAGAGGAGGAAGAGAGACTGGAGGGAGGGAGGGAGGGAGGGAGGGAGGGAGGGAGAGAGAGACAGACACACAGAGAGAGAAAGGGAGCAGAATCTTTGCCCTACAACTGCCAGTTCATCACTGCAGTCCGGCCGCAGTAGCAGTGGAGCACTGAAACCACGCCCATATCTTCCTTATAAGGAGACGGCCACGCCCCCCTTTTCCTCCTGATGTGGATGTCAACAGTGATATTGACCAGTCAGTCATTTTTCTTTCCCATTTCCAAGAAAGTAGACGGAAACGGGAGTCTTCCCGACCAATCACAACAAAGCGATCGTCCACAGTGCCAAAAGGGGGCGGGGCTTAGATGCATAAGTGCCACAAACGGGGGTACGGAGCAGGTTCCTCGTCTGACAATGGTAACTTTCCACCCTGAGGTGCTGATACTGGTCCTGAAGCGAACGCCCTAACACGTCGGGCAAAGGTTACGGTTCCTGCTGCAGTGAGGCGACTCCTGGTGTAGCCTGCTTCTTGACCTCTGACCTTCCCGAGTTTCACCTTTGGATGGTCCAGTTGTCCGGCTGACATTTGTTCGCCTCCTCAGGTTCGACGACGGCGGCGGCGGCGGCGACAAAATGGCGCCGCCCACACAAATCACTCCCGAAATCATCATCATCATCGTCGTGGTCATGGTGAAACTTTTCCCAGATGGAATCGGGGAATTTGAAATACAGACTGCAATTTGATTTCTCTCTCTTTCTCTCCAATCTCTCTGTCCCCTTTTGCTTCCCTCTCTCTCTCTCTCTCTCTCTCTAGGGGAGAGAGAGGAACCCCAAAATTAAAGTGAATTGTCGGGAGGGGAGATGGACCCCTAAGAGAGAGAGAGAGAGAGAGAGAGATAGAGAGAGAGAGAGAGAGGGAGGGAGAGATGAAATAAAATAAGACACTAATGTCCGTTGGGTGACTGGACATTTGGCGCGGAACCAAATCCTTTGGATCAACATTTAGACCAACAACCTGACACTTGATGTCAGACGATTTTTATCCCGAGAAGAGACATCGCCTCTTTACTTTTGTACTATCGAACATAAAAAAAAAAAAAAAAAAAAAAAAAAAAAATAATAATAATAATAATAATAATAATAATAATATGCACAGCGTCAAAGACAAACTTCGTCCCGGGTATTTCGTCACAAATAACCAGCGCTTCTATCCTTGGCAACGAACTTTCACGTGGGAATAATGTGTGTGTGTGTGTGTGTGTGCATGTATGTGTGTACGTGCGGGTGTGTGTGTGTAGACCACATGCTGACTGTTCACAAGAGCTTCGTAATCCAATCAGGGACCGGGAGGTGCCTTCCCCCCCCCACACTCCCCCTCTCCCCCTGCGCGTGAGGATTTCTTCATCTGGAGTTGTGGGGTAGGTTCCTTTTGTGTGCATACATATATATATATATATATATATATATATATATATATAATGCAAAGTAGACCACTCGCAAAAAGAAACTAACGAAGCAGAGCGCTTTCGTATATTACATCATCTTCGTTAGCTTCTTTTTTCAAGTGGTCTCCTCTCCATAAGTGAACACAAGTACCCGTGTTCTTATTAGCATATATATATATATATATATATATATATATATATATATATATATATATATATATATATCAGATGTTCTCAACACGTTTCCTCATGTACTGCTGTTCTTTAAATCTCCATCGAGACCACTTCGTCACTAAATTCAATCACTATGTATCCACTAACAACCACTAGTCACCTTCTCGTGGCCCCAATTGTGAAACTCTATGGTCTCCCAGAGGGGTCACGGTCCCTAGGCTGAGAACCACCGATATATGTATGTATATATATATATATATATATATATATATATATATATATATATATATATATATATATATATATCAGTGTATTTGGGCAGGAGTTTTTCTCCAATGCACATATCATTAAAAGTTGTGCATTAATAATTTTCTTAAAGGTATTTTCCATATACCTCATTATAGATTTGTGTTCCTTAGAAAGGAAATTTATGACTTGGCTAATATGACTACATACAGCCAAGTCATAAACTTCCTTTCTAAGGAACACGAATTTATAATAAGTTATATGGAAAATACCTTTAAGAAAATAAGTAATGCACAATTAGCCATTATTTTTAATTACATATATATATATAAATATGCATATATATATATATATATATATTATATATATATATATATATATTATATTATATATATATATATTAGCGATTCACTTTCCCTTTCTCTCTCTCTCTCTCTCTCTCTCTCACTCTGCATGTATCTGCATTTCAGGCAAGCAGTCATTTAACCTACTTACGTTTGCCTTCATATGATATAGAGGATTAAAGGTTTTCCTCGTAATAATCAACATCTTCAGCTTTAGACTAACATTTTCTTGAATTTTCGTGTGCTCTGGATTCCCACACTTGTGTATGCATGTATGTGTGTGTGTGTGTGTGTGTGTGTGTGTGTGCATTTACCTAATTTTTGTGAGCAGGCAAGGAGCTACGTGTATATGTGTGTGTGTGTTTGTGCGTGTGCGTATTTACCTTAATTGGATTTATCTATTTGTAGTATACAGGCAGGAACCTACGTGTGTGTGTGTGTGTATGTGTATGTGTGTGTGTGTGTGTGTGTGTGTGTGCGTGCGCGCGCAGTCCAGAGGGATTGCGGAGAAAAGTTTTTGGGTGTGGTGGTGGGGGGGGAGGGGTTGCCGTTGCGGATGGGGGGTGGGGGGGAGTGAAGGGAGTTGGGGAGGACTTGGGGGAGTACCCGTGGGATGGGGAAGTGATAGGAGTAGTGGTAAGGCAGGTTTGTGTATATACGATGTTGACCGATAGGGATGGGGAGGGGGGGGGGTTCGTACTAGCTTTCATGTGTGTGTGTGTGTGTGTGTGTGTGTGTGTGTGTGTGTGTGGTGTGTGTGTTATATGAGTATTTGGAAGTTCACGTTCCTACATGAAGTAAAAAAAATTACACACAGGACATTATGCAAACATTACCTTAATCAAACACACACACACACACACACACACACACACACACACACACACACACACATATCGGTCATATATGAGCTCTGAGCTCTCACCCGGGAGGTTAATAACTGTCGATCACGAGAGTCCAACACGTGATCCAAGACCATGATGGTGGAATCACACAGACACACGTCCTCCTCGTACCGAAGTTCCCTCAGTCGAAGTTGGAACAGATGTCCAGGACCCAGTAGCTTCCTGTCGAGGTCCACCTTACCTGTTCTTTGGGATCCTGTACGAGGACGTATAGGACGTCCTCCGTGTCAAGCAACACACTCAGCATCGCCGCCACCGCCGCCGCAGGAGGCCGAGCAGCACCTCAGAGGTACCTCGAAGCACTGGGGGCGCTGCCGCCACACGTGAAGCGCCTACGAAATCCACCTTGGCACCAGCAACCTACACATCTGCGTTCCGTCACAGTCAGCCGGCACAAGTGACAGTACGAGACACACACACACACACACACACTCGGACACAGATCACGCGACACTTCCGACGGGTTGATACGACCCCCTGGTGTCGTATCCTCGTTGTCCCTGGTGTCCCTCCGTCCCTGGCCCGTCGGGGACCCTGACTGGCCCTGGCCCCTGGGATGTCCCTGCTTGAGTGAGGAGCCCCCGCAAGAGGGCGGTGCGCGCGCGGACCGGGGCAAATGTACACCCTGTGCCTGGGACAGCCCCGCAGCGAATGACGGGGCCCCGCGCGCGCGAGGGGGCCTCCGCGCGCGCGCGCCCGCACGCACGCACGCACCCACGCACACACACGCACAGTGAGAATAAGTTCAAAGGTTGGGTATTACTACACACACACACACACACACACACACACACACGGGCTGGGCGGAAGCTGTCGTCCAGGAAAGGGCAGTGCAGGCCGGAGTAGGCTGCCTGGCAGGCTGGCAGGACGCAGAGAAGGCGGTGCTACTGCTGTGCAGACCGGGGCCAAAGTACCCGGCTGATTTGTATGCAGGCCGGCAGGCAAGTGGACAGGCTGACAGGGAGCGAACGGTCAAGCAGGCTGGCAGGCAGGCAGGCAGGGAGCGAACGGTCAAGCAGGCTGGCAGGCAGGCAGGCAGGCCGCCAAGTCAGCCCCAAGCAGGTCAACTGGGTACTGATAAATTCCAGCCTTCCTCCTCTTCCACCTCCTTCCACCCTCCCTACTCCTCCTCCTCCTCCTCACCGTCACTCTACCCTCTCCTCCTTCTCCCCCTAACCTCCTCCTCCTCCTCCCCCTCTTCCGGCTCCTCCTCCTCTTCCTCCTTCTCCTCCTCCTCTCCTCTGCACTCCGAGTGTGTCTCAACCCCCCCACCCCCATCCAATGCCCATCATCAGCAGCAGATGGACAGAGAGAGAGAGAGAGAGAGAGAGAGAGAGAGAGAGAGAGAGAGAGAGGGAGAGAGAGGAGGGGTGGGTGGGAGAGGGAGAGGGTAGGAGTGGAGACGGGGACGGGGGGGGGTAGGTGAGGAGGGGGGGGCTAATCAACGGGTCTGCAATAAGCCCAAAGGTGATGCCGGTCCGCTCACTCGCACGCGCGCACGCACGCTCACTTCGGACCTTTGTGGGGCTCAATGAGGACGAGGGCTGGGGCCAGTGGCCATTACTGTGGCTGGGCGGTGGATTTTGTCTTGGTGGACATTTGCCCACCATCTTTCACGTTTTAGCCAGATAATTACAAAGGCGAAGAATGCCGACAGGAGACCTTTTGGTCCATAACTAGGTCGGATGCGAAAAAATATATATAATAATGATAAATAAATAAAAGAAAAATAAATAAAAATTATAATAATATAAATAATAATGAAATAAATAAATGAATAGGTATAGTTGACTTATACATCATGTTTTCTAAGTCATTTGTATTTTCCAATTTGAATTGTACTTTACAACTTATTTTTCACCTAATCTAAATTTTAATAATCGTTTCCTTGCTTGTTTTTTAATTCTGATTAACTTTGATATATTTTTGACAATTATATTATATTTTTTTTATTATATTCTATTTTTTTATTCTTGATACTAAATCGTATTTTATCTTTTAATTTTTAATACTAAATCATATTTCATTTATCTATTTATTTTCTGAATACTTTATTTATTAATTTTATTCCATACCATCTTCTCCATACGCGTTAATAGCTTCTGTGTTTTAAAAAGACTCAATGATGACACAGCTCATCACTGAAAACCCTAGCCTATTCCTAGTCCTCTTTGAAAGTAGCCTACTCAATCGCAGCCCGGGCTAGTATTATGGACGTTCCCACAGCCAGCAAAAAAAAAAAAAAAAAAAATAAAAAAAAAAAGGTTCCTCTGAGCTGAAGAAAAATCTCTTCCGTAGCACATAGGGCAAAGGTGACGGTTTCGGCCGCAGCTACTCAGCGCCTCCGGCCGTAGGCTCCTCACCTTCCGTTCCGAGTGACCCTTTCCTCCCTCTCTCTCTCTCTTTTATTGTGGTTGCCGTCAGGCGATTTTATTCAGCTGTACATGACGTCACCGAAAGGAAGACTCAGGCTGGACCTCCTCCAAACGTGGGTGAGAGAACTCAATTGTGAGGAGGTGTCGCAGAAGGCCAGGAAATAGAGCTGGAGGGATAGGTTCACCCTTCACGAGAACGACAGTGATGTTCTCACTTCTCTGTCTCTCTCTCAAAAAGAGAGAGAGAGAGAGAGAGAGAGAGAGAGGGGTGGGGGTGGAGAAAGAGTGGCAGTGACCGTACCATAAGGAGAGAGATAGAGAGAGAGAATTCCTACCTGCTGGTGTTGGCAGGCCGTTGACCCTAACGTGGACAGGACAAACAGGCTAGCCTAGAGTTTCCAACCGCGTTAGGCCTCACACACACACACACACACACACACACACACACACACACACACACCGTCTCTGAAACAATACTGAAGTACCTCAGCTGTTTCTAGACTGTCTCTAAGAAACACTGAAACAGTTTCCTGCCTTTTACAAAACAAGAATCCACTACCCTTTCCCCGTGTTACTGATAATCAAAAATTTTGTCTCAGCACTCCCTAGTGGTCAGTTATAGGGCAAAGGTAACACTTTCGGCCCCAGCCACTCAGAGTCTCCTGGTGTAAGCTCATCTCCTTCGAACATGATGCAAGTTCGAAAGCATAAATGAACACTGTTCGAATCACATTGTTTGCTCCCATAGATCGGGCCATACACGAGGTCTCTGGCTCTCATCCGGGAGAGCAAAAGCTGTTGATCATGCGTCCGGCACGTGATCTTTGGTGGATGATCTTATACATATATATATATATATATATATATATATATATATATTTATAGTGGTAGCGGCAAGTTTGGGCACAAAATTACAAGCGCTCAAACTTTCTGCTATGCTACAAAAAAAAAAATACCCATTTCCGATCAAACTTTATCCCTATTTTTCAATGCTAGCGTCTGTACCGTTATTTAAACGAGACAATACGCACCACTTGGCAAAACTCTGTTTAGTCGCTCCCGGGACCACGTGGTGTCAGTTTGTAAACATTTCTCACGTGGCCTAGTCGATTTTTTGATGTGGTCTCTGTTTTTGTGCCAGATCTCCGTAATGGGAAGTGGTTAAGAGCTGGGAAGAGATACATTTGTTGATATTATAACCCTCTATAAGGAGTGTTATAAATGTGAAGATACAGCCACTCGTGTGGGTACTGGAGCGCAGTAAGTTCAAATTTTCGTGGAGGCTAAGGGACCAGAAATACATCTTACAGACACGCCCTGCAGCAGTGCAGAGTTATTTTCCTTCTATTTTCGAGCTGTGAATGTTGGATCTTCAGACAAATGTCTCCTAATAACCTTAGAAATACGATTTGATATCTTTCTTGGCCGACTAGAACGAGGCTTCGGGGGGAGGGAATGACGTCACATCCTCCGCCTCGAAATTTCTTGATCCACTTTTGCACTTGCCTCACTCCAATTCCCACACGAGTGGCTATAATTTTGATTTCAATGAAATGGATTATCAGTGACCAACCACGCTTCGAAATTAACAAGAACGAAGGGCTTTAGCGCCATCTTTGGGGCTGGCGGGGACACCTCAACGTTGACCTCGATCTTGGTAATCTGACCCTCGAGGATGACCTCGATGACAGAGGAACCTTGAGGAGGAGCTGACTGTGCGAAGACTGCCAATCACCTTCGCTTCCTCTACGTCCGCCGAGGAGAGAAGCGCTGGTTACAACTTCGCCATCAGCGGCTTAGAGGTTCATGACCCGGTAGGTCGCCCTTGGAAGCCTTACTGACGCAGGTGCTCCTCGTACTTGGCGGCAACGACGTCAAGGTGTTCCCTCCCCACTCCCCCCAACCTCGATTTCCCCCCTACCCGCCTTCTGGCACTAGATTCAGTGCACCTTAAGTAGTCCAGCACTTAGAATGATGATAACAATAGTACAGTAATAATAACTACAATAACAACAAAAACAATATTAAGAACGATAATATCAATGAGAGTAATAAACTTATTATGATGATAACAATAGTAATAATAACAATAACAACAACAACAACAACAACAAAATAATAATAATGATGTTGATAATAATAATAATACTAATACTAATAATAATAATCCCACATTTGAAGGAACTCCCATCGCCTTGGTGTGCTTGTGTGTGCGTGTGTGTGCGTGTGAATGTGTGTGTGTGTGTGTATTCGTGTGTGTGTGCGTGTATGTGTGTATTTGTGTGTATGTGTGCGTGTGTGTGAGTGTGTGTGTGCGTGTACGTGTGGATTTGTGTTTGCGTGTAAATACATATATATATATATATATATATATATATATATATATATATATATATATATATATATATATATGCACACACACACACACACACACACACATATATATATATATGTGTGTGTGCGTGTGTGTGTGTGTGTGTGTGTGTGTGTGTGTGTGTGTGTGTGTGTGTGTGTGTGCGTGTGTGCATTGTGGAGTCTGGTCCACTGCATGCCATTTGCCAGCTGGCGGCCTTCGTCCCCAAGAAGGAAGCCGCCGTCGGCTGTGGCGAAGTAGCCTTCGATCTCTCCTCGTGAGACCAAGGTCTCCGGGATTGATCTACATCGGCAGAGAGTGACTGCCACTTGCCCTGGCTACCCGAGCACGAAGGGCAAAGGTGGTGGAATCGGCCTCAGAGGGGCGTTTCCTGTTTGGGCGTGTCACCTTGTCTCCCCCACTCTCTACAGGTGACCTTCACTAAATGTAGCTATCCAGACACAAAGGGAAAAGGTGGCAGTGTCCTTGGTAACAGTCTTAAAAAAAAAAAAAAAAAAAAAAAAAAATCCGAGATAATTCTTGGACAACTGGACAATGGAACAACGGGTGGTGCCCCTGAATAGGCTTATTATATTGCTGTCTCCGACAGGAAATACAATAAAAGTGAAAGTTTGGCACCCTTGTCTGAATATGTGCGTGTGTACGTGTGTGTGTGTGTGTGTGTGTGTGTGTGTGTGTGTGCATGTGTTTGTGTGTGTGTATGTATTTACCAAGCTGTATTATACGGGAAAGGAGTTATGGTCGTAGTGATCCGTGTGTGTGTGTGTGTGTGTGATTCACCTTGGTCTTTGGATCACGTGTTGGACTTGTGATCGACAGCTATTTCCCTCCCGGAAGAGAGCTCAGAGCTCGTATGACTGATCTATGGGTAATGCTATGACCTTACACGCACACACACCCAACTCCCCGTCCACGAGAGTTGGAGTAACGACTCGAACCGCAGCGATACTGAAATACTTTCAGCCCTGGGCAGGATTCGAACCCAGTACCCCCGGTACCGCCGTACTGACAGTCTGGGACTCTACCAACCGCGCGTGTGTGTATGTGTTCACCTAATTCTAGTAGATATGCAGGAAAGGAGCAACGATTGTAGCGTCTTGTGTGTATGTGTGTGTGCGTGTGTCTGTATGTATGTATGTATGTACGTATGTATGTGAGTACTGTGCTACAAAATCCCTTCGTCCAAATGGGCAACTTCTCCTCCTCCTCCTCCTCTTCCTTCGTCTGAGATTTCACTTTAGCAGCGTCACTTTCACTCCTCCTCCTCCTCCCCCTCCACCACCTCCTCCTCAAACAGTCATTTGGAAGTTCCAGCTCTTGAGGCTCATATGACGTCACGCTGAGGTTCTCCGGGCTAACATGACGTCACACTAGGTCCTTAGGGGTGAATATGACGTCACACAGTAGTACTGTATCCAGGAACTTGAGTCTGCGCACTGAGACCCGAAATTCGACCCTTTGTGCGCATGACGTCACGTGGACGCGTTGAACTTGCGGGTTGAGAGGGTTTGTGGAAAGAGCCAATCAAGCGCCTCTCTCTCTATCTTTTCCTCTCTCCCTCTTTCTCTATCTTCTCCTCTCTCTATCTATCTTACCCTCTCTCTCTCTTTCTCTCTCTATATCTGTATTTTCCTCTCTCCCTCTCTTTCTCTCTATCTTTTCCTCTCTCTCTCTCTCTCTATCTTCTCCTCTCTCTCTTTCTCTCTCTATATATTTTCCTCTCTCCCTCTTTCTCTCTATCTTTTCCTCTCTCTCTCTTTCTCTCTCCCTCTGAGACTACAGTAGTAATCTTTAATCCTTTACCACCGCGTCCCCATTAATACTAAGACCTTTTCCCCGCCCCACCGTCCCCTCAGGCTCTATTCACACTAGCGGTTTGAACCGCGCGGAAACCGCAGCAGTACGGAATAGTCAAGGAGAGATTACGAGGCTGTATGTGAACGCCTCCACTGACTTACACTGTAACTGAACAGCCGCGGTTTAAACCGCGGCGATTGAAACCGCTAGTGTGAACAGGGGCTTAATAGCCAACTTTTGTCTGATCGCCCCACTACCCCTTCCACAAAAAAAGAAAAAAAAAAAGAAAAGAAAAAAGTAAAATAAAATAAATAAATTTAGAAATGTCTTTTTAAACCCCAAATTATACTATTTCACTTATTGCAACAGGACATACTATATACATACATACATATATATATATATATATATATATGTGTGTGTGTGTGTGTGTGTGTGTGTGTCTGTGTGTGAGAGAGAGAAATTCACCAATGCCTTGGAGCATGTGTTGGACTCGTGATCGACAGCTATTCCCGTCCCTGATGAGAGGGGGGGGTGATATGAAAGCACGGTCAGTAGTAACGTAGGGGTTATTTCCAGTGGTTTCACGTACAGCAGTTGTCTCGGAATAACATTTTAATTTATTTCAGTACAAAAAAAGTTTGGGCTGAAAATCTAAACACAAATCCCATTCAATCTGTCCATTTCCAATTATTTTATTTTCACAAATTCCAAAGTCTAAGTTGAAATAAACCAATAAATAAATAAATAAATAAACAATAAACATGAAAAACGCGAGACCTCATGTGAACGATATGACGTCGCACCGACGATATGACGTCACGATGGCGTGGCGCGAGGGTCGATTTAGTAGTGTTGTCTCAGTTGGCAAAAGGCCGTCATGGTGAGCAGATGCTTCGAGATTTGTGCTTCGGAAATGCACTGCATCTAGACAGAGTCTGAATGAAGAACGACGCAATCAAAATATAACACTATCGTTCTCAAACGGAAGAACAATGAAACATAAAAAAGAAGATAAACAAGAACAAAGAACAGGAAATATGAACAAAGAAAATAGAAGATAGAAATGATAAACAAGACAGGGAAAAAAAAAGGAAGAAACATAATTTAATCCATTTATCTATTAACTCTGCGTGTGAGGATCCTTGGCTGGGTTTTACTCCGCGTGCAAACACGCTCATTATTATGAGTGCCGTCTTCTTATCGGCCTTGCCCTTGTTAAGCGTTCTTTGCTGTCCTTGATGTTGTTATGGACTGCCATTTCCCAGCGTTTCTATCCTACATCAACAAGACAGTCGAACGATGGTTAGTGAACTTGAAAATTATACAAAATAAGTGCTGGGTGATCTATTAGAGGTGTTCAAGTGGATCAAAGGCTTTAACAAGGGTGACGCAAACAAGGTCATCATACTAAAACAACAGGGCAGGACTCGCAGTAATGGATTTAAACTGGACGAATTTAGATTTAAGAAGGAAATTGGCAAGAATTTGTTTACTAATAGGGTGGTCAACGAATGGAATACACTTATCCATATAGATAACGCTGAAACTATCAGTTGTTTTAAAAAACGGTTAGGCAACTTTATGGATGGGGATGACAGGTGGTGATGGACATGGGACTACCTAGTGTAGGCCTTATGGTCTCTTGCAGTCTCCTTCATTCTTATGTTCTTTTGTTACGTTAAATGTTTTGTTTGTACAGGCGTTTATATTAAAACCTAGATTAAATATGGAGAGAGAGAGAGAGAGAGAGAGAGAGTGAGAGAGAGAGAGAGAGAGAGAGAGAGTGAGAGAGAGAGAGGGGGGGGGGTTGATATTATCACAAGTCCTACTCCTTCCTGTGACAGTGACCCTGGGCGGAAACATAACACGGAGCGACACTCGAGGAAACTTCTTTTTCTTCTTCTTCTTCTTCTCTTGAAGAAGGAAACCGGCAAGAACTGGTTTACCGATAGAGTAGTTAATGAATGGAATAAACTTTGTAACCATGTAGTGAGCGCTGAAATCACTGGTCGCTTTAAGAGAAAATTAGATAACTTTATGGATAGAGATGACAGGTAGTAGGGGACATGGAACTGAACTACCTTGTGTAGGGCTTATGGTCTCTTGAAGTCTCCTCTATTCTTATGTTTTTTTTTTTTTTTTTTTTTTTTTTTAATAAGGCGTGTTTGTGTCTGACATGAACTTCATCCGCTCTGCCTGTTCGCAGCAAGCAAGCAAGCAAGCAAGCAAGCAAGCACCAAACCTGAGGAAACCACAAGCAGGACTCAACCACATCCGGAGCTACTACTGACGCCCTTCCCGCAGTCCTACGGACACCGTCCGTCCCGGGCCGGAGGTGGATCGGTAATGCACCAGTAACCACGTGACCTTAGAGGGCGTCTCTCTCCCCGTTTGAGTCCCCGCCTCTTTCAGTTAACCTAATCTCTTCTGGCTGAAGTCACGTGATTTTATTCAGCTGAAGGAAATTCTCACACATAGACCCGCCACTCAGCATACAGGATACTAAAGCTTTGGTGTATTCCATGACAAAAGACAGATGGAGGCTCCGCCCCCCTTATATAGCTCCACCCTCTTTCTGAAGCTCCGCCCTTTTGTTATGCACCGCCCCCTTTGGTCAGGCTCCACCCACTTTGTCAAACTTCCTTTATGTGAAGCTCCACTCCCTTGCCCAGTTCCACCTGTTTTGTCAAACTCCGCCCCTTTCATTCAGTTAAACCTTATTTTGTCAATTTTTGCCCCTTTCGTCATGCTATACCCACTTGTCAAGCTCCACCCCTTTTTGCCAAGCTCCGCCCCCTTAGTCAAGCTCGACCACTTTACTTGGTTTATTGCTTAATGATTATTACATGTTAGCCCTCTAGGTGTATCATTAAGGAACCCATACGCACACGTACACACAGACACACACAAAACAAGGCAGACCTTGCGACATGCAAGAACAAAGCGAAAGTAGGGATTGCGAAGACGACGAAACAAGTTTAGAATTTTATAACTCAAAAAAAAAAAAAAAAAAAAGTCTGTTCATGCACCTTGGCACAGCAGATTTTGTTTACTTACAGGGAGTAATGCCGAGCTTGTAAGGCTGTAACCTGACGCAACAGAGGTTGTGGACCTACAGGGTGGTGCAACAAGAAGGAAACAATGGCAGGATCAAGGACAAACGGGCGGTTCAGACACACTCGTGTAGCGATGCCTCACTCCCCCCCTACAACACGTCCTCTCACGTCGTCCGTTTCACGTGAATTCAGCTGACGGTGGGAGGTAGGGGGTAGGGAAGAGGGGGTGAAAGGTGGGGTCAATACCCCCTTTCGTGCCGGCTCTGCCCCCGTAAGACGAATAAAATCGTTTTTACGGCATTAGGATGAAGGAAAAAGACGCGACAATGAGATGGACAGGAAATGAAGATGGACGACGAAGACGGTGAGGACGACGCTGTCGACGACAATGAGACGAGAGGGAAGGAAAGCGAAGGATGCGGCCACAGGGGAGGGGGGGGGCGGTTGCGGCGAGCGCCATCTGGGCCTTGCTGCGGGAAACTTGGCGACCGCGACAGGACGACGCCAAGGCCAGGAGGGGGACCGGGGACGGGATCTCTACGCGCGAATGTCCTCCGCTAATCACTCTATACGTGTCCGACATGACTGTCAGTAATGTCTGTACATTTAAAAAGACCTTTCGTCAGTCTTCATGAATGAATTCCACACCCAAAGAAAGTAGATATAGTCTTAAACTACTTTTCTACTTGATCTGGCTTACCTATGAAATCTAGCGGGTTTTTTTTTTTTCTTAAGAGAGGTTAAGTCAGTTTTCTACTTAGAGGTCCTACAAAGGGAAGACCTTATTGACAAGTTTGACCCAAAGTCCTTGATGCCCTCTGCTTGCCCACTCAGGGGCGGTATGACGTCACCATGCCTCTCCCTTCCCCGAGACACGATGTTTGTGAAACATCAATTGTGTTTGTCCCGTGTTTCTCGACTGTCTCGTGGTTGTTTCTTGCCGGTCTCGCAACAGACCAGAAACATTTCGCAAATGTTTCTTGACATTCTTGCTAGGCGGTGTCGCAACAAACAAATAAATAAATAAATAAGAATAAATAAAAATAAATGAATAATAATAATAATGAATAAGTAAATAAAATATATTAAATAGAAAATCGAAACAAACTTATAGAAATAGCAATAGATAAACAAATATGTACGATAAAAATAATAACGAATAGACAAAAATAAATGAACACAATTTGGCAACATGGCGCCAATACCAGACGTAACGAATAAAAAGGCTTAATATATATATATATATATATATATATATATATATATATATATATATATATACATATATATAATAAAAAACGGGGAACAGGTACAAGATTGGTTGGTCAATATGCAATTATGTCAACATTATCCACCCGAATATGCACACTCACGTACAAACAAGCACACTAGTGTAGTGGGTAGCGTTAATGGCTGTCCCGCGGCGGACCCGGATCATCGAGCCCCACTCGGAACTTTTATACACACACACACACACACACACACACACACACACACACACATATATATATATATATATATATATATATATATATATAAATACGGCAATCCGTTACTACCACCCTTGGGCAAAGTGTATGTATGTGGTTATTTTAAACGCGTTGCTCTAAATTGACACCAATAGCCCAATTAAAAACCAAAAGCGAATTCAAAACTATGTATAATGTTTGGAGACAAGGAGACGGTACCACACGAGTATAGTTCCCTTCCTATACATTGCACTTAGGTAATCACAAGTCCAAGTCCAATTGGCTAAGGGGCAACGCGCTCACATTACCCACAGGAGGTCCGAGTTCAAATCCTGGCGCAGACACAGTGGATGTTAGTGGTAACGTTTTCATGCGTACGTATGTTTGTGCAATGTCAGGATCGTCTGCTGCCTTATTCAGTCGGTCAATGCACACACACGCGTGCGCGCGCACACACACACACACACACACATTATATATATATATATATAATATATATATATAGTATATATATATATATACATATGTATATATATACATATATATATATATATATATATATACATATATACACACACACACACACAAAACTCTTTGGCTCAGTTGGTTGAGTTCCTGGCCACCACTACGGTGGTACGGGTTCGAATCCCGCCCAAGGCAGAAATAATATAAGTATCCCTGCGCTGCGAATCGTTACTCCAACTTTCGTGGGCGGGGAGTTGGGTGTGTGTGTGCGTGTAAAGTTCCAACATTACCCATAGATCGGTCATATATGAGCTCTCTTCCGGGAGGGAAATGGCTGTCGATCACGAGTCCAACACGTGATCAAAGACCATGGTGAACCATGGTGAATCACACACACACACACACACACACACACACACACACACACACACACACACAGCCAGTCTAATACCTTCCTAATACGTACACAGTCTGCCATGACACCAAAGCCTTTTGTGTACTAACTCCATGAATGGAACGGGGTATGCTTGGGTGGCGAAGTATTTTGCCTCTGATTACCAGCGTTTCTATCCCTGTGGACACTACAGCGCCGAGAGAGGTGGAGTCAGAGAGGTGGAGAGGGAGCGAGGAAAATAAATGTGGACTAGAAACACCTAAACGTGTTCAGCCATCTTATTTGACTCAAAGACAAGTCACCAACCAAAGAAGACTGGTACGGAACTCTGGTCCATAAGGGGGGTTGGGACACAGGGCTGGCGTGGTTTTTGCGTCACCCTGTGGCTGCAAAGATGTGTGCCACTATCCACCGTGGCTTTCTTTTCCCCCCCGTGGGGGGGCAAACTGGCTGGCTGGACCACTTGGCCCTACAGCAGTGCTTGCACGAAGGCGTGGGTGTTGCACTTTGTGTGTTGCATTTACGTTGCATGTTACACTTTGTGTGTTGCATTTACGTTGCATGTTGCACTTTGTGTGTTGCATGTTGTGTGTTGCATGTTAGGTGTTGCACGTTATGTTACACTCTATGTAGCATGTTACATGTAATGTTACACTCTATAGCATGTTACATGTTGCACGTTATGTTACACTCTATATACCATGTTACATATTGCACGTTATGTTGGGTGTGACATGATGTACACTGCATCTTACACGATGCATATTGCATGTTGCACGTACGTCCCACGTTGCATTACGTTCCACGTTGCACTGCGTTCCACGTACGTTCCACGTTGCATTACGTCCCACGTACGTTCCATATTGCATTACGTTCCACGTTGCATTACGTTCCACGTTGCACGTAGGTTCCACGTTGCATTACGTTCCACATTGCATTACGTTCCACGTTGGGTTACGTTCCACGTTGCACGTACGTTCCACGCTGCATTACGTTCCACGTTGCATTACGGTCCACGTTGGATTACGTTCCACGTTGCACGTTGCACGTACGGTCCACGTTGCATTACGTTCCACGTTGCACATACGTTCCACGTTGCATTACGTTCTACGTACGTTTCACGTTCTATGTTGCATTACGTTCCACATTGCACGTACGTTCCGCGTTGCATTACATTCCACGTTCAACGTGCGTTCCGCACTGCACGTAGCACATTTTACGTTCAGCGTTGTACGTTGCACATCGCACGTAGGCCGGGAACAGTTGGTTCGGTTTTTCGTTCTGTTACCAACAAGTGGAAAACCTGGTTGGCTGGCTGGCTACGCTCGTGGAGTCCCGCCCGCTGCGCTCCACTTACTCTCAACATCGCACCCTTTAGTTACTGCGTTGTAGTGAGCGTCCTACATAGACTGTACGTGCATGAGAGGGAAACAATGGGTGGGTGCCTTGGCAGGCTACCCCCCTTATCAGGGGGAAAGAGAGACTTGGTGTGTGTGTGTGTGTGTGTGTGTGTGTGTGTGTGTGTGTGTGTGTGTGTGTGTGTGTGTGTGATTCACCATGGTCTTGGATCACGTACTGGACTCGTGATCCACAGCTATTTCCCTCCCGGATGAGAGCTCAGAGCTCATGCATGACCGATCTAAGGGTAATGCTGTGACCTTACACGGGCACGCACATACACCCAACTACCCGTCCACGAGAGTTGGAGCAACGACTCGCAGCGCAGCGATACTGAAATTATTTCAGCCTTGGGCGGGATACAAACCTGGACCGCCGTAGTGGCAGCCGGGAACACTAACCACTGCGCCACGAGTTTGTGTGTGTGTGTGTGTGTGTGCGTGTGTATGTGTGTTTGTGTATATGTGTGGGTATGTATGTGTATGTTTATGTGTGTGTGTGTGTGTGTGTGTGTGTGTGTGTGTGTGTGTGTGTGTGCGTATGTGTGGGTATGTATGTGTATGTGTGTATGTGTGTGTACATGCAAAGAAAGAAAGCAAACAATAATTCTATACATTTGGACCGCTAGCTGCAGTCCTCTTATGCAGTTCAGTAAGATTCCCACTTCCAGACCTCTACTGCTCAGACCGTGGTCTTGTTTGTGATCTACAAACGTGTAACCGAGATCACGAGATCATCACTCGTATTCTAAGACGTGACGAAGACATCGAAAGCTAAAATAATAAATAAACAAATAAATATAATAATAACAAAATAAATAAATAAAAAAAATCTCCCCCTAAACGCATTCCATAGTTACAATGACACGTGTGTATGGAGTGGGGGGAGGGTGGAGGGGGGATAACCAATCACGGGTGGTGTGTGTGTGGGGGGGGAGGGATGGAGGGGTGTAGGGGGGGTGCTTGACCCCCTCCCTCCCCGGACCCTATCCCCCCTTTGAACCTTTAGATGAAATATCCATTTTACTAACTTCATCACTGTGATCTTTTTTACATATATATTTTCAGGTTAGTGACAGTATAACCATTATCATCACTATTAACATTACAATGTCGAGAATTTGTGATGTGATGTGTGATTCACCATGGTCTTGGATCATGTGTTGGACTCGTGATCGACAGCTATTTCCCTCCCGGACGAGAGCTCAGAGTTCATGTATGACCGACCTATGGGTAATGCTGTGACCTTACACGGGCACGCACACAATTCCCTGCCCACGAGAGTTGGAGTAACGACTCGCAGCGAAGCGATACTGAAATTATTTCAGCCCTAGGCGGAATTTGAACCCGGACCGCCGTAGTGGCGGCCGCGAACGCTACCACTGTGCCATCAATCAAATCGTGTGTAAGTGTGTGTGTGTGTGTGTGTGTGTAAGGTCACAATATTACTCCACGATCCAGACTGTATAAACTCTAAGCTCTCATCAGAGAGGATAAGGACTGTCGATCACAAGCCCAACACGTGATTCGATACGGTGGTGAATCAGAGAGTTGTCGAGACAGCTCAGGTCACGTGATCAGGCGGTTACGGTAGTTGCCGCGTAGTTCTCGTCTTCCAGTACCCTGGCTTCCTGGTCACGTTTGTCAGTTATACATTCAAGATCACAAAAACTCCAGGATACCGACAAAACGCAAACTTAAAAAATAAATGCACGAATACGTTTATACTTACATACATTTCGAGTACTGCAATGAATAAGTAAAAACGCTTTAATAGATTTGGATTCCACAATGACTTAAAATATTCAAACAAATCTGGACGCTCACAATACATAAAAACATTCGAACAACTGGAAGGACAAAAACAAGCCAACAAAGGCACTTAAGTAAGACACATCTTTCAACGTTATTCTAATTATATTACTTTATGTAAAATACCTTCATTTGAATTTCATGGTTACAAAACAACACACACACACAAAAACCAGTGAGATTTAACGCTACACGCCTGCCTGCAGACTACAAAGATGTTGTACTTGTATTTGTTTGTTTATATCGAGTTTTCGATTCCCTAAATAAGGAACCCACACCATCAGTGAGACTTGACGTTGTGTCACTGTACACCACGATTCCAGTTGGTTACGAGTTACGGACCATAACGAGGTCGAATAATGAATAATTGAATTAATTAATTAATAAATGAGAAGGTAAATAAATAAATAAATAAATACATAAATAAATAAATAAAGGTACATCGGGAAGAGGTTTCTTGGTTCCTTGAGGTCGACTTGCGAGGGACGAACGCAAGGCGACTTCGAGAAGTCAGAACGATGAAAGGGACGAAAGACCTCCTCCTTCACCTCCTCCTCCTCGCCCTCGAGGCAACGGCCGCCGCTCCCGAGGAACCACTTTTTCCTCCGCTGTGTCGCTACGCGTCGAGGACGACATCGGTCCTCGTCGAACTTTGCTTGAACTTACTCCTTCTCAGCAACGACGTCATCAATGGCGTCACAAAATTTACATTTTATCGTTTTAGCATCACTATGGTCATCATCACCATTCTCACCATCACTACGGCCATGATCGTCATTATTATCATCATCCTCATTTTCACTTCAGCCATCATCATCATCATCATCATTTGCATCATCACCACGACCATGGCAGTCATTATCATCACCACTATCAGTGACATCACCATTGTAAATATCCTCACCACAGCCATCACAATCATCATCACCACCATCACTCTCATTATCATCATACTGTCACATGAATAAAATGGCGACAAAGTTAAAAATTCCACTTTAGTACGACTTGCATCTCATCCCGATCCCCGAAAGGCCTCTCTCTCTCTCTCTCTCTCTGACACGAATGAATAAAATCGTCTGACGCCAGGCAGAGCAAAATCTCTAAAGTGGGTCCTCGTAGTGGAAAAGGTAATCGTACTTACGAAAAACCTTTCGCCAATCTTAGCGAACGCCCTCTACCACCAGTAATCAGACATCTGTACCCGAGTTCCTACTGGACCTGGTCGAATGCCTCGTCGATAAAAACCTAGCGGGTCATTTCCCTGGGCAATGAATGAAGCCAGTAGATTTGAAAATAAAAAGTACTTTCTCGTGCTGGGAGCAGAATCATTCGCCAGTGTTGGCGAGGAGTTTTTAAAAGTCTTTGTGCATTTCTTCCGGTTTGTCTGGAGGAGTTGTGTGTCAAGGCAGACAAGACGAGGCGACGGAGGGCCTCTGTCTGCTGCTCCCACGAGGTGTTTTTTCACTCAGGGACCTCACATGGGGGGGCCATATACCCTCCTGGGGCGGTAATTCGAGTCTGGACATACCGCCCACAAGGCTGACAAAATGATTATAATAAAAAAGGGTCAAAGGAGCCCTGAATAGTTTACCGTAATATACGAATTTTGCCTAAGAATCAACAGAATATGAAATATTTTTCCCCCTTTTATCACTTCTACAATAGGGACAACAAATAAAAAATTTAAAATCTGTTTAATTATTTCGCAAGCCAATATCTATAAAAGGTAGCAAGGAATGATGGAAATGGGAAGTGGTGATAGGGGGGAAGGGGGCGTCACTGAGAACTTTGCCTCCCGGGGGGGACTTAGGGCTCTGTTCCTCTCCCCCCCCAACCCCCACCCCTACGGACCAGCGGACCAAGAACCTGTTCGCCAACCTCTTCCAGAACGTTCCCCGAGCGTCCTATGGCCGCACGGCTCCTCCGTACACTGGTCACGTGCAGCAACACGTGAGATATCTGTGACGTCACCTCACCTCAGGGGGGGAGGGATGACGTCATCGAACGTGACGTAATGTATTATATTTTCCTCTTGGGGTAAAAAGGTGTTTATTCGTTCTCTCTCGCTCTTTCTCTCTTCCAAGACAGTGACGTACCTTCTCTAAAGAGAATAATACGTCACAAAACGTCACTTGATCTCAGAGAGAAAACGACGTCACAAAACGTGATTAAAAAATACCAAAATGATGTCATCGACTTTAAAGAGGAAAGCTAGGTCATCTGTGATGTCATGTTCTTCCTTAAAAGGGGAAAGCATCCTCAATGGCATCATGTTCTTGTAAAGAATAAGGCGGTACTTAAGACGATGCCAAATATATCATATCCCTTCTGTTATATATATAATACATACATATATATATATATATATATATATATATATATATATATATATATATAATACATACATATATATATATATATATATATATATATATATATATATATATCCTCGGCTCGTCCACGTTTCAATTTCCAACGGATGCCTCCATCGAGCGATTCTCAGTCTCGACTGCGATGGCATGGAATTGAAAGTTATTTGTGGTTGGGAAAAAATATTATATATATATGTATATATATATATATATATATATATTTATACACACACACACACACACACATACAGGACACTCGGAGTATATGTTGCCCAATAAGGTGGAAAAATCTTCTGGAACACATGGTGTGTGTGTGTGTGTGTGTGTGTGTGTGTGTATGCATGTGTGTGCACTAAGACAAGGAACCTTTCAAAAGTGCGACGTCTTATCAACAATCCATTCTGGCGACCGTCAAACGATTCCAATCACGTGACCGCGGTAGGGTGAGGATGGGAGGGAGTGGGGGGTGGAGTAGTAGCAACCCCCCTCAACCCCCCAGCACGCCGGAAATAAATGAATAATTTAATAAACAAATAATAAAAGCCTTCTTGGGGGAGGGGGGAGGGGCGGGGTTACCGAATTGAAGGAGTTTTGTTGGGGAATTTGCGCAGTGGAGGTAAAACAGGATGGAGTGCGTACCTGCTGCGTAGATGCATCTTCCAAGTTGTTAAATTGACTCTTCTTTATCATATTATCATTATCATTTGGTGCCTGTAGTTGTTAAACAGACCCTTCTTTATCATAATTATGATCATTTGATGCCTGTAGTTGTTAAATAGAATCTTCTTTATCATAAATATTACCATTATCATTTGGTGCCTGTAGTTGTTAAATTGACTCTTCTTTATCATAAATATTATCATTATCATTTGGTGCCTGTAGTTGTTAAATAGACTCATCTTTATCATACATATTATCATTATCATTTGGTGCCTGTAGTTGTTATCACACTGTAAATTTTACCATACATATATACATACCTATATAAAGATACTTTCGCCTTATAAAGAAGGTGACCAATAGAGACACCTTTATCTTACATATTATCATTATCATTTGGGGCCCGTAGTTGCTATCACACTATATATTTTACCATACATACATACTTATCTATATAAAGAGCACTTTCCCCTTATAAGGAAGGTGACAAGCCAAGGTATGCACCCACCAACACCGCTTTGTCGGATCCCCCCATCCCTATCCCCATCTTAGATCCACGTGGATGGAGGGCCATCCCTCACACCCGACCAATGCTCGGATCAGATGCATTGCAGGAAGACACAGTGTCATGCACTGTCGCCACGCGTAACGTACCACCGTCACGCGTACTGCACTGTCGTCGTATGTAACGCACTACCGTGTAACGCATTACCAACACGCCGTCTCGTGTAACGTCCTTCCGTAACGCTCCACCGCTACGTGTAACGCACTGCCAACACGTGTGACGAGTAGCTGTAACATGTAACATCCTTCCGTAACGCTCTACCGCTACGTGTAACGCACTGCTAACATGTATGACGCGCTGTTATCACGTGTAACGTACTTCCGTTACGCGTGACGTATTTCCGTTACATGTAACGTCATTCCGTAACGCTCTACCGCTACGTGTGACGCACTGCCAACACGTATGACGCGCTGTCGTCACGTGTACCGTACTTCCGTTACACGTGACGTCCTCCCGTTATATGTAACCTTATTCCGTAACGCTCCACCGCTACGTGTAACGCACTGCCACAGTGTGTGGCCCAGTGGTCACGTGGCCAAGAGCGCACAAATGGCATCCACACTTTACAAAACTCCTTCATTAAACATTGGCATTCTCCTGCGGACCCTCTGACGTGACGTACCAAAAAGGAATCCCAAGATTCATCGGCAAAGGGCGGTGGAGGGTGAGGGAGGGAGGTGGCACTAATGCGCAGGTTCTCTTAGGGAAGTAGAAGAATTGAGATTGGGTACAGTTTCAAAGCACAATTCCTCTTTTGAGTGGAGACGAATTTCCAATTGCAAAACAAAATGATGTGTGCCTCTGGTCCGTAGGGTGGTACTAGTGCGCAGGTTCTCTTAGGTTTTATGTCGCCAGACCTTCTGTCCGAAGGAACTCTATCGCGCCAGAGACGTAGAGGAACTCATGGTGAGATATGCGAAAGGAAGTAGAAGAATTGAGATTGAGTACAATTTCAAAGCACAATTCCTCTTTGAGTGGAGACGAATTTCCAATTGCAAAACACAGGGATGTGTGCCTCTGGTCCGTATGGGGTGTTAATAAAATCCCTGGAAAACTGGTTTAGGGGAGTGTGGGTCTAGGATGATGCAAATATGGAGACTTGTGTCTCGTCACAGTCAAGTGGGCTTTGTCGAAGTGGTTGTTAGCGGTAAGTGGCATGTCTTATGTCTTAGCGTATCTAGGCGTTCCTCCATAATATTACTAGAGAGTAAATGCAAGAAGGATTCTTCAGCTTGTGTCAGGTTCTTTTGTCCACGACTGTACACTGGCCCACGTTCCCAAGCGTCGTTATTTGCGGTGAATGTCGAGGGGATGGCGGTTCGAATCCTGCCACCGGCGAAGCTGAACCAGGGGTATGGTTCATTGAATTCCACGCTACAGTGTCCTCTGTGAGGGGCACCGTCCTAGCCTCCCGATAGGGGGAGTTTGTGACGTTAAACCATATCATCATCACGTAACACAAAATAATAGTTTCGTGATCTAAACCATAATGATGATCCACAACCTGAGTGATAATCTTATACTAAAGCTGTCACCTTAGCCCTCTGTGTTAAGACAGCCAGGGCAAGTGGAAGTGATCAGGTACCTTATATTTGTGGCGCAGATACACGAAAGGGAGAGAGAGGGAGGGAGAGAGAGAGGTAGAGAAAGAGAGAGAGAGAAGGAAAAAGAATTCAATCAGTGGACAATGGAAAAAAAATCCAAACAAATGAAAGAGAGAGAGAGAGAGAAAGAGAGAGAAGGAAAAAATAATTCACAAGTGGACAAAGGAAAAAAAATCCAAACAAATGAAAAAAGAGAGCGAGAGAGAGAGAGAGAGAGGTAGAGAAAGAGAGAGAGAGAAGGAAAAAGAATTCAATCAGTGGACAATGGAAAAAAAATCCAAACAAATGAAAGAGAGAGAGAGAGAGAGAGAGAAAGAGAGAGAGAGAAAGAGAGAGAAGGAAAAAATAATTCACAAGTGGACAAAGGAAAAAAAATCCAAACAAATGAAAAAAGAGAGCGAGAGAGAGAGAGAGAGAGAGAGAGAAGGAAAAAATAATTCAATAAGTGGACAATGGAAAAAAAATCCAAACAAATGAAAGAGAGAGAGAGAGAGAGAGAGAGAGATAAGGAAAATTAATTCACAGGTGGACAAAGGAAAAAACCCTAACAAATGAAAAAAAAGCGAAATAAAAGCCTAAAAACAAAAGATGGCGACCTTCACGAGTTTTACGCCAAGAGACAAGCAACGACACACAATGACACTGAGCAGAACACGAGCCCTTGAAGCACCAGGGTTCAATCTGTCTCAACTGAACTCTTCAACTCGATGATAACATTTCATATTTCAGTCTGGCTGATGCCTCCCCCAAGTGGTTTTACTCAACTTTTGAGGACTTATACACTCAACGCCTTCACCACCAAGACATTTTTTCATACCATTTCATCTACAAAACAATTTTGTTTAGCTGAAGGCGTGGTTACGGGGGGAGGGGAGGCTGTCAACGTCTAATGAGAGCGTGGCATCCACATGACGTCAGCAGAGGGAAGGGAGGAAGACCTTCTCTCGACGAGGATTCGAGCGAGAATATGATAACAAATCAATGTTTTTTTTTTTTCTAGTGGGGCTTGTTGAAACAAAGAACAACGTTAATTCAGGAAATAAACCCATAATTAGCTGAATAAAATCCAGATGAGGTGAAACGTTAGTTGTAGAAATCCGCCCCGTGGATCCCGGCTCGGCCACGTGGGTGGGCGGAGCGACACACGTGTGGTGGGCGTGGGCGTGGGCCCGCGACTGCAAGCGGCGGCGGCGCGAAGTGGTTCAACGTCTTTAACTTCCGACTTGACGGAAGTTTCCTTCCACATAAATAAAATCACCTGACGACAACTGGCGTCAGCCTTACGAGTTTGGGTTTGAGGTCGTCCTTAGCAATGGCTCCCAAAGGTCTCCGTCAACCGAATGAAATCGGCGGGCGACGGTCAAGAACATAAAAACACAGTTTCCGTTTAAAGCTCAAGTTCTCTTACGATCCTCACGCTGCCTGGCTGTTTGCATGGTGGACTTTAACGTCAACCCAAGCGATGTGATTCGTGTACTCAAGACTCGGTATTCGCGATTCGCTTATTCGCGGCTCGAGCATTCCCTCATTCGCGTTTCCCACCACTGACGTATTCGCGAATTTGTTTATTCGCGCATTCGTGACTTCTGCATTCGCGGGTTGTCATATCTACACTTTAGCGATGGTCTGCCGATACATCCTTCTGCTGGATGACGTCATGGGGAGGACAAGGGGACAGTATGTCTCAACTAACTTCTCCTTTTCCTCTGGAACTTCCTCAGTTAGCCTGGAGGCCGCGGACCGGCTCGTTGGTCCGTTAGAGTCCGAGGCTTCCCAGTGAGGCAATACGCCATCTGTGACGAGTTCTTGGCCAGTCCAGAGCATGGGAACTCACAACCTGACACCCAGATGGTCAATCCATCTGTTATCATATATAGGGTGAAAAACCCTTTGGTATACGTATGTTTGTATATACATTATATATGTATATATATATATATATATATATATATATATATATATATATATATATATATATATATATATATATATATAGCATAAACGGGCAGGAGATTTTCTCTTAGACATACTTCATTAAAAGTGATGGCTAATTGAAGTTATAAACCTATCTTTAAAGGAACATAAATCCTTAGTAAGGCATTTGGAAAATGCATTTAGAAAATAATAAATGCACAATTAGCCGTCAATTTTAATGAAATATATATATATATATATATATATTATATATATATATATATATTATATATATATATATATATATATATATATATTACTGTTGAATATTAAAGCACATGTGACATCAATGATTTCTAGAGAACATTTCTCTAACTTTCCAAGAAAAGGATACTTAGAAAGTTAGAGAAATGTTCTCTAAAAATAGTTGATACCACATGTGCTTTAGCATTCAACAAAAATTGTTTACGAGAAAGACTTTGCCCAAAAAGTATATATGTACATATATATATATATATATATATATATATATATATATATATATGTGTGTGTGTGTGTGTGTATACATACATTATATATATATATATATATATATATATATATATATAGTATATATGTAAAGAGGGGGTATTTTCTTGGACATCTTGGACATGTAATCGTCCAATCGGAGGGTCTTGCCTCTGAACAGGACTTCGAATGATCGCGACCCGGACTCGATTGGGGTCTGGCGAGTCCTGATGCCATCGGTAAGGAGCTCCTGTCACTCACCAGAACAAAAACTACGGGATGCGTCACTGAGCGGATGGGGGATAAGGATGGCGTTGCCGTGTACCGAAGTTCCCCCCTTCCCCCCTTTGTCTCTTCAATGTCTTTGTCCTTCGGATTCTTGGAATAAAGGCGTACATTGTTTTGTGTGTGTGTGTGTGTGTTTCTGTACGTGTGTGTATGTGTGCTATTCACCATGGTCTTTTTGGATCACGTGTTGGACACGTGATCGACACATATTTCCCTCCCGGAAGGGAGCTCAGAGCTCGCATAGGACCGATCTATGGGCAATGCTGTGACCTTACACACGCACACACCCACCCAACTCCCCGCCCATGAGAGTTGGAGTAACGACTCACAGCGCAGTGATACTGAAATTATTTCAGCCCTGGGCGGGATTCGAACCCGGACCTCCATAGTGGGAGCCGGGAACTCTACCAACTGCGCCATGAGGTGTGTGTGTGTGTGTGTGTGTGTGTGTGTGTGTGTGTGTGGTACGGATAATGGCATTCCTCTCACTGTCAGACTTCCTGACATCTTTCTTCTGAAAGGAACGCCGCAAGGACACACAAGCCCCAATTTCTGGAACAAAACTCCAATTAAGACTTGTGTCTTCCTTCACCCACTTTCACCTATTTGCCACTCGCACACGCACACACACACACACCTCGACAGTGGAGTGGTACCGCTCGCGACCGCCAATTCAGCGATTCGAGTTCGTTTCCCCCTGATAGCTGAAAATTTCAGCATCGCTCCACTGCGAACCGGCACTCCAAATTTGTTGGGCAAGGAGCTGTGTGTGTGTGTGTGTGTCACATCATTACCCATGCCCATATACGTGCTCTGAGCTCTCATCCTGAGGTTAATCGCTGTCGATCACGATTCCAACACGTGATCCACGACCGAGGTGAAACAGACACATACACCCGATACACATAGTGTATATACACATATATTCTAAATACCCACATACACATTAAGCAATATCCCAGACCGACACTCTCATGTTTGGCTTCAACGTGACAACAAGCCAGTGTCGTTGTGCTGGAAGTCTTTAGCCAACATGTTGGCACACCGCTAGCCGTGCGCAGGGGGTGACGCTATCCGCAGAGACGTTTGTTGACAGAACCGCGGAGCCACGTCTCCTGTGGGCATAACAAAGTCCCACCGTCCATAACATTCGAGTATCGCACGGGCTTAACAAAGCCCTTGGGAGTGACATTTCACTCCCCCCCCTCAAAAAAGAGAAAAAAAAAAAAAAAATATATATATATATATATATATATATATATAATATATATATATAATAAAAACACAAACAATTGTAATAAATAAATAAAATTAATACAAAATAAAAAATAAAATAAAAAATAAATCAATAAAAATGAATAAAAAATAAGAATAAAAAGCTGATCCTATTGCTCTTGCGGGACCGAAGCTCCTGACTATTTTTCCTCCTCCTCTTCCTCCTCGTCCTCCTCCTCTCTTCGCCCCGCTTCGCCTGAGTTACCGCGGGGTGTCGGGATGGGGTGGGTGGTTCGTACCTATGTACTGCTGTTGGAGTTCCCGCCTTTCCGGATGACCCAATTGGATGGTATGCAGGTGGTGGTAGTCGTGGTGGTATAATGGTAAGCGGTGTTGTTACCGTACTACCATTCCGAGAGGTGGTGATGGTAGGTGGCGGGAGTGGTATAAGTGGTATAGAGGCATAAAAGACTGTGAGAGGTGGTGGTATGCCAGAAACCGACGGAATCATACCCGGAACTGCCGGAAAAGATCGAGTCCAAGGTCGGTACAAGAACAGGTCAGATCACCCCAGGAAGAAAACTTAAACCTATGACGTCATTCGTGTGTGTGTGTGTGATAACCAATGCATTCAACTTACACATTCCGCCACCTTGAGCAAAATGCCCACGGCGTCACAAGTGAAGTGACCTGCTCTTGTGTCGACCTTAAAGATGACAGGCCTTACGTGTGATGGAGGAGGCTGTGTTGGAATGTTCTGCGTCGAAAATGCGGGTCTGGGGATCAAACACGGGAGTAGGTGTGATAATGTTGGTGGTGAGTCAGTGGTGCATGGCGCCCGGCTAGTGAGAGTTTGGGGTCATGGCGTATATGCATGACGCAGATAGAGAGCGGACGTACTGTTAGTATCAATAGTAATCATACTGACACAATGGGTAATGGTTGAGTTGTTGGTAATGGTGAAGTTGCTCGTGACAAAAAATATATATATATATAAAGAGATTAATAAATAAAGTTGCGTGTCCAGGAGACGGGGAAGGGATAACATCAACAGAATGTGTCCATAACAAGGGAGTTGGGACGAAGAGAGGGAGTGAGGCAGCTCGTGGGGGAAAGCAAAGGCAGCAGGTAGGTGATTCGGGCGGTGATGTCAAAAGCGGAATACACACACATACACACACATATACATAGATTTGTGTGTGTGTGTGTGTGTGTGTGTGTGTTGCAAACATATACAATATATGTGATCATGGACACCAGTACATACATGCACGTTCTTCTTCTCCCTCCTCTCCTCCTCCTCCTCCTCCTTTTGACCTCCACCTCCTAACCACGTTTCTCCAGCTGACAATGGCAAGGGCAACAAACAGGGCAATAAAGGAGGAGGAAGAGTAGGAGGAGGAGGAAGAGGAGGAGTTGGAGGAGGAAGAGGAGGAGGAGAAACAGTTGGTTTAAAGGACTGTGTCGGGGCAGCGGAAATATTTACAAAGACGACTGTGTGGAAGTCTCACTTCGGGTGGCGAAACATCGACGACCCAATCCTCGAACTCACTTCGATGACACCTCCTCCAGGACGATTTCCTTCGCCTGAGGGGCGGACTGGAGCTTGAACGGGGTCTCCATCGACCGGTACCCCATTTTGCCTCGAGTCTCCATACTTTCACAAGCCAACGAAGAAGAAAACAGAAGAAACCTCGAACTTCAGACGCCTGCTTCAGGAGAGGAACCTGCAACGCCGACGGAGGCGGTGAAGGCGAGACGATGACGAGTCCTCGAGGAATGTTTGTTACCTTGGCACGCTCGCACGCACGCGGACGCCCCCTTCAGGGACTCCGACCGAGGACCGCGACGGAGGAGCAAAGTTCCGAGACGTTTGTCCTGTCGATGGCCATGGACGGAAGGGCGAGGTCAAACACGCACACACACACACACACACACACACACAGACACATCCTTTGTCACACGGACACAAACAATGGATTCCTTCTCCTCCTTCTCCCTCACCTTCCCCGCCCACTTCCTCCTCACTCACACCCCCCCCCCATCACACCTCTCCCCCATTCCCCCAACGCCCCAGACGTTGACGCATATGATGAGTCCAATAGACTAAGACGCAGCTCCAAACAGACGTAAGGAGAGGAATGGTGGTATTCTGCTTCATCCCTCCCCTTAATTCCCCCCCCCACACTCCTTCTCCCCTCCCCCCTTCCCCCCCGCCCACCTGGGAGCGGCAGGAATGAGGGAGGTTGGTTACTTGCTAACGCTCGCCGTGATCATCTTCTTCTTCACTTTAGTGTCACACAACGTTAGGACCTCTCTGGTCCTTTTACGCATAATCCTCGATAGGGGTCTGGACATGGGTCTCCTGCTGGGGACTTACCTGGGCGTGAGGCCGAGGGCGGAGGAGTGTCGACGGGTGCAGGAGGGCTTGGGGTCTTCCGTAGGAGGAGGAGGAGGAGGACGAAGCCGTTTACCTGTTGGGAAGAAGCGGTCTGGTGGCTATGTTGTGCTGCTCTTACCTGAAGCTACACTACACTACACAGCCCCTCCACCTCCACCATGGCGTTACCTGTACAGTCTCCTCCGCCGCCGCCGCCACCGCCGCCGTAACCACCTTGCGTCCGCCGCGGTTGCCGCATGTCGTCGGACGAGAAGAAAATAAGAATGCTGAAGGACGAGGTCTCCTACAGGAGTTCGAGTGTTTCGTACGGGGGAACCGGACCACGTTCCGATTTGGGGACTCACGGAACAACGGAAAGGAACGGTGAACGGAACGGAAGGGGCAGGAGACGTCAAATTCCAAGGAATGCCAACGCCTCCCTTCCACCAGTGTTGCCAACTCGCCGACTTAGCTGCCGAGACGCGACAGCTTCTGCCAACCAAAACAACGCCAAAAGAAATGACAAAAGACGTGACAATTCGCATATTCGAGCCTCCAATATATATACAACGTTGCCGCGATGTGGGTTGCCACCTCCCCTCACGTGCCCGTCCAAGGAGACGTGGCAACGCCGCCAAAACACAAACAAGACGGGAACCCACAAGATACGTTATGGTGACGTCACGGGGATAACTTTGTGCAAACGGTCTGAAGTGAAATCTATAAAAATGCAATGCCACGAATGTGTACAAAGTACACACGTACTTGCTGCACACACACACACACACATATATATATATATTATATATATATATATATATATATATATATATATATATATATGTATGTGTCCGTGTGTGTGTCTGATTCACCATGGTCTTGGATCACGTGTTGGACTCGTGATCGACAGTTATTAACCTCCCGGATAAGAGCTCAGAGCTCGTATGACCAATCTATGGGTAATACTGTGTGTATGTGTGTATGTATTCACTATGGTCTTTTGGACCACATGTTGGACTCGTGATAGACAGCTATTTCCCTCCCGAAAGAGAGCTCAGAGCTCGTATGACCGATCTATGGGTAATGCTGTGACTTCACAAGCACCCCACCCCCAACTCCCTGCCCACGAGAGTTGGAGTAACGACTCGAAGCGCAGCGATACTGAAGTTATTTTAGCCCTGGGCACGATTCGAACCCGGACCGCCGTAGTGACAGTCGGAGACTCTACCAACCGCGCCACCGAGTCGTGTGTGCGCGTGTGTGTGTGTGTCTGTGTATGTTAGAGCTATACTGGTGGGGTCCCGTCTCTGTGCTTCTATTAATTTTTAATTCACACATGTTGTCTAACTTTACAATTTCTTCTCCCATGTTGTTCCAACCACAGCTCAAAGCATTTGACAAGAAACCCAAGGAACTTCTTAATAATTTCTTATTGAACATTTGGTCTTTTCTTCGTTTTCTTTCCATGTCCTTTGGCTATTCTTCCGTCCAATAAGTATTTATTTTTGTTATGTCCATTCTATTTATTTATTTTTTTTTCAAAACTACAATAATATGCTGTTTCTCTTTTCTTTCTTTCAATGTTTAAATTTTCATTTACTTTTTCCTTTTTATGTTAGGTTAAGGCTGTGAATAACTGATTGCTGGTTTATGTATCTTCCCTTTTTTTTTATTTAAATGATTTATTCATTCTTTTATTTCAGGTGGAGAGTACACTGCTGTAGCGCACCACGATCGGAGGTGAATCAGGTTTTTGGTTTTTCGATTTTTTTTTTTTTTTTTTTTTTTTTTTTGTTATCTCGTCCTTGAAGTGGAATATCACTCTTGTTTGTCAACAATAAATGTTTCTCCTGTGTGTGTATGTGTGTGTGTGTGTGTGTGTGTGTGTGTGTGTGTGTGTGTGTATGTGAGCTCGCGCACGTATACCGCCACGATATTCTGATGATGATGATATGGTTTGATTGATTGATATTAAAATATACATGACGTGATATGGTTTGACGTCACAAACTCCATCCCCCTATCGGAAGGCTAGGACGGTGCCCCTCACAGAGGGCTTTTGTAGCGTGAAATTTAATGAACCATGCCCTTGGTTCAACTTCACCGGTGGCAGGATTCGAACCGCCACCACCTCAACCTTCGCCGCAAGTAACGACGCCCTAACCCGCTCAGCCAACGAGCCACGATACTCTAATAACTGAATAGACGAAATTGATCACATTACGAACTACGCGGTCGTTTTGGTAGATTTCCTTCAACGATGATAGTGAAAGGGTTTGTGACTATCTCCCTATACACCATATCTATCTATATATCTATACGCCAAAGGGTTTTTCCCACCTATATGGGGGGTAGCTAAGTATCCATTCCCACCCACTCCACTCCACCACCCTCTACCCCCTCTCATCTTAGCTCCTCGTGGATGACGGGGGCATCCCTGTATCCCGCCCACTGCTCTGGGTCAGAAACAATGCAGCAAGACACAGCACATCCAAAGCAAGGCACTTTCACTTAATCGAATGATCACAGAAAAAAAAAATATATATATATAGGAGAAAGTTAACGTTTAAATAATATTTATAATATATTTTATCTATTCTTATCTATTATAGTAATTATAGTTTTTATTATTTTTTTCAGCTTGATAAAGAAATTGTGACTCTTTTCCCCGATTTTTTTTTTCGTAACCAATACTGACCTTTTTCTTTCTATTTCTTTTTTGTAACCATTATTTTGACTTTATTACAATGTCTGAACCACTTTCAGACTTTTATTCATTGTCAGGCTTCAGCACTCACAACCCTCTCCTTCTGAAACACGATCCTGAAAGATCTGAGGCTACATGACACATAGGTACAGTCGTGAGCAAAACTTCTGATCCACAGTATTTCAGGATACAAACTTCAGATTCTTTGTCTGACAATTTTTATTTTTATGTTTTCAGCTTTAAGCTAAATACTATATGGACAATTGTATCAAGTACGCGACAAAAAAAAAAAAATGAAAGTAATAATAACAATAAATAAAAAAATAATAATAATAACAATAAATAAAAATAAATAAATAAAATAATAACAATATTGACGTTGTGATAACTGTAGCATGGATGGGTCCGAACTTTTGCCCGTGACTGTACTGTACGCGCTCCTAGTCCTCCTCGACTGAAACTCCTGAAGGAGTTAGGTTTCAGGCCAACTTCATGGTGACCTGATGAGGTCACCTGTGACAGCTGATGATAGGTTAAGAAGAAGAAGAGGAAGAAAAAGAAGAAAGAAGGAAAAGAATAACAAAAAGAAGGATAAGAAGAAAAAGAAGAAAGAAGAAGAAAAAGAAGAAGAAGAGGAAGAAGTACTCACCACCCCTACCAAGTGGGAAGTGAGAAACCCCTTGTCAGTTGCCGATGCTTGGGTCGCCTCCCCGCCTGGCCAGGGATGTCGTGAAGCAAGGCAAGAAGCCCGCAGTTGGTCCCGGGAATCGAACTCACGACCACCCGCACATGAGTTCGACACGGTAACCAATAGGCTATCGCACGGCCTGGATGATATGTCACAATTCTATTAGAAACGTTTCCAATTTGATCGAAATTTTGTGAAAATACGAATTGTTTTGCCCTGCCAAGGAAAAGAAAAATGAAAATCGAAATAAAACTAAAAATGAAACAAAGAAAATAAAAACAATGACTAAGAATAATAAAAAATAAGGAAAATGTATAAATGAAAACAAAATAAAAACATAAATAAAAAGAATAAATAAACAAATATAAAATAAATAGAAAACAATAATATCTATAAATATAAACAAACACAAAATACAAAATAATAATGATAATAATAATAATAATAATAAATAAATAATAAAATAGGGTTCATTCCCTGATTACTACACATTTCCCTCAACCGAATAAAATATGATGTATCCACTTCAGCTCATTCTATGTATTTTACACTATATATATATATATATATATATATATATATATATATAAAATGGCGCGGGGTGGGGGTGGGTAAGCTGGATCATAAGACTCAATGAAAGCTACTCTCTCTATTGGAACTACCCAGTGTAGGCTTTATGATCTCTTGCAGTCTCCTTCATTCTTATGTTCTTATGCTCTCTCTCGCTTTCTGTCTCTCTTTCACTCTCTTTTTTAAAGATAACTTTATGGACAGCTGACAGGTTGTAAGGGACATGGAACTACCTAGTGTAGGCCTTACGGTCTCTTGCAGTCTCCTTCATTCTTATGCTCTCTCTCGCTTTCTGTCTCTCTTTCACTCTCTTTTTTAAGAGAAGATAACTTTATGGACAGCTGACAGGTGGTAAGGGATATGGAACTGCCTAGTGTAGGCCCTAGGGTCTCTTGCAGTCTCCTTCATTCTTATGTTCTCTCTGTCCCAAAGCAAGGTCATCTGTCTTTGAAAGACCAAACGTTTATGAACGTTCCTGGCCCCCTCACTCCCCCCTCCCCCACCCCGACATGCACGTTTCTGTGAGTGAGTCTGTGTTTACTTAATTGTAGTGTACAGGAAAGTAGCAACATTCGTGGGGCCCTGTCACTAATCTCCAATTTTCATACCTAGTTTCAAATTCATCTGAGTGAATGTTTGTGTGTGTGTGTGTGTGTGTGTGTGTGTGTGTGTGTGTGTGTGTGTGTGTGTGTGTGTGTGAGAGAGAGAGAGAGAGAGAGAGAGAGAGAGAGAGAGAGAGAGAGAGAGAGAGAGAGAGAGAGAGAGAGAGAGAGAGGGGGGGAGAGAGATAGAGACACACAGATGTGTATATATATAAAGAGAGAGAGAGAGAGGATGATAGTTCGACAACTGAAATCATTCTGTTGTTAATTCCTCCCGCCTCCCCCAAGCCCAGGTAGAGGAGGAATGACTCGCTGTTTAAGAGTTCCCACGATACGAGTTTGCGAGTGAAAAAAAAAAAAAAAAAAACTAAATCCTTTATTATGTGCCACGACGTTCCCTCTCGCATCCTCCCGACAGCTTATAAACATTTCTGGAAGAGACAGTGGATGACCCAACTTATTTGGAAAATCAGATAAAAATTAACAACACACATGTATATATATATATAAATACACACACACACACACACACATATATATAAGTCGTTCAGTTTTGTAGGGTCATGGTGGCAAGACGGTACGGTCTTCGTCTTATATAGAGCTCAGGCGAGGGTTCGATTCCTTTCCACACACACACACACACACACACACACACACACACACACACACATATATATATATATATATATATATATATATATATATATATATACATATATAATATTCATGCAACCAGGAAGTAGATCTTCACATGACCAAAAATTCACATACACATCTCTTCCTCTACATTCATGACGAAAACTACATTCCTAACTCTCGGAAGCCACGGCACAAACAAGACCCCCCCCCCCCTCCCGGACCCAAGCCCACGCGGACCGGGTTGCACTGACCAGTGCCGGTCCGGTCCGGCCCGGCCCGGCCCGGTTGCAGACCGCGGGATCCAGTGGCCAGTGGCAGGCGAGCTGGCGTGTCATTGGTCAATTTGAACCGGCCAGCGAGTTGGTCGCCTGGTTGGTTTGTTACCTGGGTAGACTTTATGATCGTGGACTTTATAAGTCCACACGCACATGCATACACAAACACACATACATATTATATATATATATATATATATATATATATATATGTATATATATATATATATATATATATATCATACACACACATATATATATGTTCTGTTGAAGTCGACAGCAGTTATAGCATCCTTCAGTTTGCAGTTTGCTTTTCCAATTTTTCTAACGGTGTTCCGATCTTCGTAGGCGAGGGTACTAAGTAGGTTTCTAAAATCCATAAAAAGATCGGAACACCGTTAGAAAAATTGAAAAAGAAACTGCAAACATATATATATATATATATATATATATATATATATATATATATATACACACCCATATATATATACATATATATATATATATATATATATATATATATATACTGTATATATATATATATATACATATATATATACGTATATATATATATATATATATATATATACACAATATGTATATATGGTTTGGTTTAACGTTACACACTCCCACCTATCGGGAGGCTAGAACGGTGGCCCTCACAGAGGGCTTTGTAGCGTGGAATTTAATGAACCATGCCCTTGGTTCAACTTCGCTGGTGGCAGGATTCGAACTGCCCTTCCTTCGACCTCCGCCGCAAGTAACGACGCCCTAACCCGCTCAGCCAGCGAGCTATATATATATATATATATATATATATATATATATATATATATATATATATATGTATATATGTATATATGTATATATGTATATATGTATATACGTATATATATACATATATACATATATATATATATATATATATATATATTTCATACACATGCACACATGTATACATGTAAACACTTCATTTCATTAAGAACAATCAAACTCGGCCAGACCGCCTACATCGTGGTAAGTGAGGACCGCATATACAGTCACTTGAGTGGGTCGGTCCATCCCTTAGGTAACTTCATTGTGGACAAATCATCCCAGGATTAGCCGGGACAAAAGCCCACCGTAAAGTCGACCCTCGAGTCCCATTATTGGGTCGCGGGGGCGTGACCTGACCCGACCTCACTTGACCCTGAAATGACCCGTGGCGGGACGGGTCAAGCCCCGGGGCACCAGCAGGTGCGGCAGGTGGTGGAGGCCTTTGTTGATTTTGTTTTGGTCCGTCCCATTCTCCCAAACACACGCACACACACACACACACACACACACACGACTCGTGGCGCTGTGGTTAGAGTTCTCGCCTGCCACTACGGCGGCCCGGGTTCGACTCCCGCCCAGGGCTGAAATAATCTCAGTATTATTGCGCTGGAAGTTGTTACTCTAACTCACTTAAGCGGGGAGTTGTGTGTGTGTGTGTGTGCGTAAGGTCACAGTATTACCCATAGATCGGCTATAAGAGCTCTGAGCTCTCATCCGGGAGGTTAATAACTGTCTATGACGAGTCCAACACGTGATCCAAGACCATGGTGAATCACACACGCACACACACACTCGATTTCATTGTCTCTCTTATTGTACATACATAAAATCGCATGGGCGAGTAAGTGTACTTGCATGTACAGTATATGTGTGTGTTCAACCTAATTGTAATGTACACGAAAAGAGCAACGCTCGTGGGGTCACGCCTCTTGCTCTCCAGGTACCATAGCTCGCTGTGTGTGTGTATTTACCTTGGTCTCTTTTGAATCACGTGCTGGACTTGTGATCGACAGCTATTTCCCACTCGGAGGAGAGCTCAGAGCTCGTATGACCGATCTATGGGTAATGCTGTGACCTTACACGCACACACACTCCCAACTCCCCGCCTACGAGAGTTGGAGTAACGACTCGAAGCGCAGCGATACTGAAATTATTTCAGCCCTGGGCACGATTCGAGCACGGACCGCCGTAGTGACAGTCTGTGTGTGTGTGTGTGTGTATGTTTGTGTGTATTTCATAAACGATTGAAGATATAAATACAATAATAAACAAATGGAAGGACGTCAACAATAAGATCCTGAATTGTAAAATGGGTCGACCTCTTCCTCCTCCTCCTCCTCTTCCTGCGTCGCCATGGTCAAGGTCGTACTGCAGGGACGAGAGGAGCTCTGGAGGAGGAGGAAGAGGAGGAGGAGGAGAAAGAGGAGGAGGCAAAGGAAGAGGGAGATGAGGTACAGAAGGGTGAGGAGGGAAATGAGATGGATGAGGGACAGGAATGTGGAAATGAGGGAAAGAGGGACGAGGAGGAGGAGGAGGAGTACGGGGAAGAGGAGGAGGACGAGGAAGAGGAGGACGAGGAGGAGGAGGAGTAGGAGAAGGACGAGGAGGTAACGGAGGGAGAGGAGGTACAAAAGGGAGAGGAAGAAAATGAGGAGGTAAATGAGAAGGAGGAGGAGGAGGATTAGGATTAGGAGGAGGAGGAGGAGGAAGAGGAGGAGGTAACGCAAGAGTGAGATAGGGGAGAGGAGGCAACTGAGGAAGAAAATGAGGACGAGGAGGACGATAAGGGGTAGGATGATGGAAAGAAGGAAAAGGATATGGAGGAGGAGGAGGAGGAGGAGGAGGAGGAGGCGGAAGAAACGGTCAATAAGGAGGATGAGGATGAGTATTAGGAAGATAAAACAGAGCAAAAGGAGACGGAGGAGGAGGAGGAAGAAAAGGAGGAGGAGGAGGAGGAAGAGGAGAAGGAAGAAAAGGAGGAGGAGGAGGAGGAGGAGGATAAGGGGATCCATGGCCTTGAAGCAGGTCATCCTCAAGTGCTCCTCATCGGTCCCACCCACCTCCACCTCCTCCTCGTCGTCCACTTCTCGATGACGAGATTTGGAGGAGGAGGAGGAAGAGGAGTTTATCAAAGCGGACAATCGTGTCTGACCTACAACGTCTCTCGTTATTTTTCTTTAACACACACACACACACACATATATATATATGTATATATATATATGTATATCTATCTATCTATATATATATATATATATATATATATATATATATATATATATAATCACGATGAACCAACATTTCTTGTAACCTGTACTTTCCTGAAGAGGGCTATAGCTATTAGCCGAAATGTAGAAGTTATACTTTCTTCTAATTTTTCTCTTATTTCGACTGTAGGTTCTTCGTGAGTATATTTTTACAAATGTACTACAACATTTTGTACAAGTGACATATATATAATACACACACACACACATCTATGTCAAATGGTCGACAATTTACGTCATGACGTCACTTGAATATTTTTCTTCTAGTTTAAACCAGACGATTTTCAGTGTTTCTTTTTATTTTATTTCGTTTTTAATATAATTATTTTGTATTCATTTCTTATTCTATTTCATTTTATGATATTTTGTTTTATTGTATTCACTTTATCATTTTCAGTTTTTTCATTTCATGAATCTTATTACCCATTCGATTAATAACTTGTTTATCTTATTTATTTGTTTATTTATTTTTATTTGAGAGACGAATTCGGGATAAAAAGGACTGAAGGTTAGCCTGAAAAAAATATCTCAAGTGAATCGTCGGGATTAACTGTTTCAACTGAACAAAGCCTTAGTGTTCACGGTGTTCAAAATAAACGGCCTCCCCTCTTCCTCCGGTGTACAATCGCGTGGACAAAACTTCTGTCCCACCCTGTAGCGTTTGCTCCCTCTTCTTCCGCCTTATGTTACTTATACATCTATTTGTATAAGCAAACATGATTTACCATAAGTCGAATTTTGAACACCAAATGTATTCAATAACACAACACTATGATTCAACAAGAACCCACTGTGTTGGATAAGAAGAAATGAAATAGATGATATCCATATATTTCGATCACGGACTGTGATCCTCTTCAGCGTATTCCACTGAAGAGGATCACAGTCCGTGATCGAAATATATGGATATCATCTCTTTCATTTCTTCTTATCCAACACAGTGGGTTCTTGTTGAATTTTACGAATGTGTTACTACATTACTTTGTAGTTACAACACTATGATCTACATGTCCGTGATAAAATCCCTCGGATGTTTCGGGACTTTTGTCCACCACTGTAGGATGATGGCCTCCTCCTGGGCGTATGTCATTACCCCCCCCCTTCCACCCCCCCGGTGGGTGGGGGGATATGGGGGTTGGGGGGGGATTTCGTTCTTTGTTCGTATACCTCGCACGGGACGGCACCGTGTCATACACTTGCTCGTGATCTACTTTCCAGGAGTGATTACTTCAATCATTTGAATCACATTGTAAGAACGATTTTCAGGATCTGATTTGTATTTCGTGTAAAACTTTCGTAAATCAATTTACATTCCAGGGAATACTTTTATCATTCGAATCACATTGTAAGAAAGACTTTCTGGATCTGATTTGTATTTCGTGTAAAAATTTCGTAATTCAATTTACATTCCAAGGAATACTTTTATCATTCGATTCGTTTTGTAAGAAAGGCTTTCAGGATCTGATTTGTATTTCGTGTAAAACTTTCATAATTCAATTCACGTTCCAAGGAATATTTTTATCATTCAATTAATTTTGTAAGAAAGAATTTCAGGATCCGATTTGTATTCCGTGAAAATCTTTCGTAAATCAATTTACATTCCAAGGAATACTTTTTTCGTTAGATTCGTTCTGTAAAAGACTTTCAGGTTTGATTTGTATTTAATGAAAAACTTTCGTAATTCAATTTACATTCCACGGAACACTTTTACCATTTGATTAGTTTTGTAAGAAAGAATTTCAGGATCTGATCGCTATTTCATGTAAAGCTTTCGTAATTCAATTCATATTCCAAGGAATACTTTTAGCATTCGTTTTGTAAAATAGACTTTCCTGATCTGATCGGTATTTCGTGTACAACTTTCGTAAATCAATTTACATTCCAAGGAATACTTTTATCATTCGATTCGTTTTGTAAAAAATACTTTCAGGATCTGGTCTGTATTTCATGGAAGACTTCCGTAAAATGATTCACATCTATGGTTTCACGTTCACCATATATCACCTTTCTATATAATTAAGTTGCCACCTATTATATGACATATAATATCATCATATCACCTTTCGATTCGCATTGTGGTCTATGGCAGTCTTCTCCATTCTTATGTTCTTATATTGTGAGAAAAGCTTTCACGATTTGATATCTACTTCTTGAAAGACGACACACACACACACACACACAATGAGGATTTGATCAACATCTCATGAAAAGCTTTCACGATCTTATATCTATTTCTTGACAAACGATTCACTTTCTAAGAAAGAAAAAAAAATCAGGATCTGATAAAAACTTCACGAACATCTTTCATGATCTAAGTTTCACGAGTGAATCGGTTCGTACTACTCTTATGAAAACACTTCCCCCAACTTCTCCAACTTCACGAAAGACTTTAGAGACTTGATCCACATTTCGGAGACCTATACATCAAAAGACTTTCGAGTCCTGATCCACATTTCGGGAGACCAACACATCAAAAGACTTTCGAGTCTTGATCCGATCCACATTTCGGGAGACCTACAGACCAAAAGACTTTCGAGTCTTTCGAGTCTTGATCCACACTTCGGGAGACCTACACACCAAGAGACTTGATCCACATTTCGAGAGACCTATATATCAAGAGACTTTCCACACTTGATCCACATTTCGGGAGACCTACACACTAAGAGACTTTCCAGACTTGATCCACATTTCGAGACATAACACACTAAGAGACTTTCCAGACTTGATCCACACTTTCTTCTCGACATTTTGAGACTTACAATTTAAATTATCTTTTCAAAACTTGATCCGCTTTGTTATGACAAGGGTGATACAAGCAAGGTCATCATATTAAGGCAGCAGACCAGGACTCGTAGTGATGGATTTAAATTGGACAAATTTAGATTTGATAATTAAATAGGCTAGAACTGGTTTACCAAGGGAATGTTTAACGAATAAAATATTTAGTAACCAAATTGTACATACATATACCAAAGGCTTTTTCCCCCTACACGGGGGGTAGCCATAGGTGCCAAGATAATAGGGAGGGAGGAGGGTGGAGGGGAGTGGAATATATAGGAAATGGAATGGGTGGGGGTGGTTTCTATGCTTTTGTCTTTTTGTCTTTTTGGCTAACCAATTTTTGAGCGTTGAAATAATTGGCTGTTATAAGAATCAGATAACTAAGGATAGGGGTGATAGGTGGTAATGGACATGGAACTGCATAGTGTAGGCCTTATAGTCTCTTTCAGTCTCCTTAATCCTTATGTTCTTTATTCGTCGTTTTCTTTTATGGACTTGTATGCATCATGACATTTGTCTCTCATCGATCACAAAAACACACGAGCATCGACTGCCCTCTCCACCTCCCTCCACCACCCTCCCACTCATCCTCGTGCCAAGTCTCCCTCACCAGAAACCCACGACCCCACAAGACCCGGCTACGATCCTCGAGCCCTTCCATACATCTCTCCGGAGAGAAATGGTGTACTGTCTGTGTTCTTCGACTGTGGGGCCGACGGGGAGAACTGTCACCGGTTGTCAGATAGGAAATAAATGAAACTGAGAGAGAGAGAGAGAGAGAGAGAGAGAGAGAGAGAGAGAGAGAGAAAGAGTCTTGGTTCCAGTCCCCAGACTGGATTCCAGCTCCTCTGGAATGCAACTCCCACACAATCGAGAGATGGTCTGCCCACTAATAACCATTGAGAAGAAAAGAGTAGACCATCATCCAACCAATCACCGGGCTGCATTCTAACGGGAGGCGGAGTCAGCTACCAGCGAGGACCAATGAAAGTCCTCAACTTCCGAATGACGTCATTCGAGGTGCGAACCAGCTGACTTCTCTCGATGTACAGCTTCGCGCGAGCCAGCTGTGCTGTTTCACCTTGACAGCTGGTAGCAAACACGCTGTTAGTCTTCGCTAAACACTGCCAGTTCACCTCGCCCCAAACGGACACAAACATACTAGGAGTTATGTATACAACAGCCTTTTTTTCACGCACACGACCCAATTTACCTACCTACACACACACACACATTTGTAGACTGGTATGATTATCGAAGGAGACGGGATCCCATGAGCGTAGGTAGTTTCCTGTATACCACAATTTGGTAAACACACGCACGCACACACACACACACGCAGTGGTTTGAGTTCCCGGCTGCCACTACGGCGGTCCGGGTTCGAATCCCGCCCAGGGCTGAAATAATTTCAGTATTGCTACGATGCGGGTCGTTACTCTAACTCTTGTGGGCGGGGAGTTGTGTGTGTGTGTGTGCGTGTGAGGTCACAGCATTATCCTTAGATCGATCATATATGAGCTCTGAGCTCTTTTCCGGGCAGGAAATAGCTGTCGATCACGAGTCCAACACGTGGTCCAAGACCATGGTGAATCACACACAATTCTGAGGTCCGGTCCAGGGACCGAGAGTCAGCCCCTCGGGGTTTCACCTCTGATTGGAAGCAGTGAGATGACCCTACCCGACGTCCGTCCCTTGGAATCGGCACGTGGAGGCGCCGGTTCCCCGTACCGCACAAACCGAACCATGGTCTTGGATCATGTGTTGGACTCGTGATCGATAGCTATTTCCCTCCCGGATGAGAGCTCAGAGCTTATATATGACCGATCTATGGGTTATACTGTGACCTTACACCCCCCCGCCCACGTGAGTTGGAGTAACAACCCGCAGCACAGCGATGCTGAAATTATTTCAGCCCTGGGCGGGATTCGAACCCGGACCGCCGTAGTGGCAGCCGGGAACTCTAACCACTGCGCCACGAGGTTGTAACGGTGTGCTTATTAAAGTAGTTACACAAACACACACACACACAACTCTGAGATCTCTTTCGGGAGGGAAGTAGCTGCAGATCGCGAGTCCAACACGTGATCCAAGACCATGGTGAATCACACACACACACAGTTGTGCGAATCTTGTCTGAAATAGAATTGGACCAAAGCTTAAGCCTTCTCTTATCCAACTCCATATACATATTAGTGTATTAACACACACATATAGCGCAATCGATTAAGTCACTGTCACTTGTTATGTGCTAGCGGAGGTTCGAGTCCTTAGCTGTACCACGTATTAATTCCTGCAAGTATGCCTCCTCGAGTTTCTCGATGGTGATAGCTTAGAATTAAAGTGAATTGTGGTTGATAAATGTACACACACACACTATATATATATGGTAATAAGAACACAGGTACCTGTATTCACTTAGGCAAAATGGACCACTTGGAAAAACTAACGAAGAAGAGCGCTTTCGTATATTACATCTTCAGTGCGCTTTTTTTCCAAATGGTGTACTTAGCACATACTATATATATATATATATATATATATATATATATATATATATATATGCACACACAAACAAGTGTGTGTGGTTCTAGAACAATCACTTCAGTGCTTTGGTTCGCCCTGATGCTGAAGGTATGACGGACATCTTTTCACATGTTTACATGACAGAGTCCAAGAACGCGAAGGCCAGCAGCCCATCTGCACAGGCACGTTTAGCCCAAACGTAAACATATTTTTTATTCTTATCTTAATAATATCGACCCATAAGGAGGTCATCAAGTGTGATCATGCGATCCGTTTTAATTTACAATTACAATTTCCACAACAGTTCTGTTGAGAAAATAAAAAAAATATTTTGAAACATCTCATCACTGTTGTGTAACGCAGGTTATGACGTCTGGGTTCTTGTGTCCCTCAGCCTGATATCCCCGTTCCCTGCGAAAGTTTACCTACAAACAAACAAAACGAGTGATTATATATCGGTGTAGATGCAGAAGAGGGAAATGTGATAAATGAAGTATCGTATTAAGTTTCCATTCGATGATTATCATCATTATTTTCAATATCAATCTTATTGTTATTACTATTAATATTATTATTGCAGCCTCCCAACAAGTTCGTATAAAACCTTAAATATATATAAACAATGACATTAACTGCGGGACTCATCAGAATAAGAAACTTTTTCTATAGTTACCCCATAAAAAGTTTTCTCTTATTATCTTACATTTTCTACGAGGTTTCGCGGATTCAAATATTGTGGTTATTTTGTTTACACTCTTCCTCCCAAATAAACATCCCTTTCCGTTCAAAAGGATAACAACTTTGATGCAGCGTTCTGCAGTTGATTTTATTCATCTAAAAAAATTAAATTCTAAAAAAAATTATATACTAACCCTTAAAAAAGCGTGAATTGGATTTAATCACCAAATATCCCGACGGAATACATCATACATGGAAATAAACAAACATAAGATAAAGACGTTATTAAAAACAAAAGCGGACAATTAAAACCAAAACAAAATGTAAATTCATTGCCAATCATTACGTACACATTTTAGTTTTCGTTAGGCGATTTTATTCTGCTAAGGGATGCAGAAACACTCGTATCATACAATCTCTTCATTGCGTCTGTGCACGTGCGCGCGCGCATGCACGCAGACGGAAGGCAATTTGTTAAATGACCATAAATCTTGCCCAGGAAGAACCGCGGCCGGGGACATAAACTTTGTTGACAAAGTAGGATTAATCACACACACACACACACACACACACACACACACACACTTACAGAATCATGAAAGGCATAGAAATTATTGATAGAGAGAATCTGATAAAATGGGATGATAGAAATACAAGAGGACACGGAAAGAAAATCAAGAAAGACGGCTATAGAAGAGATGTGAAAAAGAACAGCTTTCCTCACAGAGTAATAGACAGTTGGAACAAGTTAGATGAGAAAGTGGTGTGTGCAAAAACAATACATGAATTTAAAAATTGTTTAGATGAAATGAGATATGAAGACGGGACACCACGAGCATAGCTCCCCTTCCCATAAAATACAACTAGGTACAACTAGGTAAATACCGACAAAGACGATTTCCATGGGGATGGGAGAGTAAAACAACAACAAAATATATTAGAGAGAAGAGACGAAAGAGGAGAAGAGACGAAGAAAAATACAATGAGCAATAGAGAGAGAAAGAGAGATGGAGACGGGTGGTAGGGAGAGAGAGAGAGAGAGAGAGAGAGAGAGAGAATAATATTAAGAGGGTGGGGAGTGGGGAGGGGTTAAATGGGAGAGGATGTCCAGCTTCTGGATGTGCGGCACACTAGGCTAACATGCTACTTGCATTTGCTATTTCGTTTGAGTAGAAACGACTTCGGTTACAAAGACTTACAAGGGCGGAGCATGCCGGCAGGAGACCTTTTGGTCCATAACTAGGTCGGATGCGGAAAAAAATATAATAATGATAAAAAAATAAAAATGAAAATAAATAAAAATATAATAATATAAATAATAAAAATAAAATAACAAATAAAACAAATAAATAATAAATAAAATAAATATTCTAGATTTCCATATGAACATCTAAATAATGTGTCTAACATTCGTATTCTAGATTTAACTTCTCTTACTTCGTAATTCAGATTCTCACTACATGACGTCAGCAAGAGTAATATGACATTTGGAAATCTGAAAAAAAACACACACACATATATATATATATATATATATATATATATATATATATAGTAACCGAGGTCGTTTCTACCAAAACGACATAGCAAAAGCAAGTAGCATGCTATCGAAAAATACCTAGTGTGCTGCCACTGTGGTGGTGGATATTCTTGATACCCAAGAAACTTCGAATTAATCCTGAAGAAAACGGAATCCAGTGGATATTCTCAAGACAAATACAGAATTCTTTCCAAACGGGTCCTTCCTCTCGCCATCGGGTCCCTTTCCCTGGCTTTAGAACCACTCAGCTAAGTCTAACTTAACCTAACCTAACCTAACCTTCTTTGACATATACTCGAAAGTCACCCTAACATTTGGATTGTACGGACTATAACGCCAAAACATCTCGGGTATAGAAAGAGAGAGAGAGAGAGAGAGGGGGGGGGAAGTGAGGAAGAGAGAGAGAAAGTGTGAGAGGGAGGGAGGGAGGGAGGAAAGGAGGGAGACAGAGAGAGAGAGCCAGACAATCTTATGTCGTTGACATGAAGAAGGAGGATGAGGAGGAGGAGGAGGAGGAGGAAGGGGTGGAGGAGGAGAAGAGGGAAAAGTGGAGGACGAAGTGAAGGACGAGAACGAGGAGGACGGGGTGAATAAGAAGAGGAAGAGGAGGAGGTGGAGAAGAACGAAGAGGAGGAAGAAGAGAGAAAGGTGGAGGAGGAGGAGGAGGAATGGACGAATGAGAAGGAGAGGAGGAGGTGGAAAAGAACGAAGAGGTGGACGGGATGGAGGAAGAAGAGGAAGAGGAGGCGGAAGAGGAGAAAGACGAGGAGAGAAAAGCTAGGATGGTGGCTATCTAGTCCAGTAAAGTAATCGAATGCCAGTCCCACAAGGCTGCGTTTCCAAGGGTGTTGAAGACCGTTGAAGACGGATAACGGGGAGATGATCTTCTCCCACGTTCTTTCACTAAATACTAAAATCTTGAAACCTACTAACCATTGACTATGCTGAATAAAATCGCCTGACGTCAGTTCGTAAACAATCAGCAGCAGTGACGTCACCTTAGACGAACGAGATCGTCTAATCTTAACCAGAACAGAAACATGTAGAAGACACCATCATACTGCATGTACCTAAAATCCTAGATGCGTAAGGAGACAGTCTCGCAAACAGGCAAGATACCAAAAGAGAATTGTTTCTCAATCAGTCTGTCAGTCAGCAGGCTGACGTGGAGCCTCAGGCATTAGGAAGACGACGAGTGAAGAATGATCAGGTCGATAAGAACGACAAGAAACGACAGTGAAGCCTCACACGAGGTCGACAATAGCGACTCAAGGCCAACTCAGCCGACATGACGTCATCACGCACTGCTCCTCGCTTCTCTACGATTTCAAATATTACATAAATATTGTGTGTATGAGTTCATATATATATATATATATATATATTATATAAATATATATATATATGTATATATATATATCGACACGTGTAAAGACAAATTGTTGGAGAGTGGCGTAGGGAAATTCTAGGATGGAGCAGATGCACTTTATTCTCTAACGTTTCGACAGAGTCTTCTGTAGAAAGAAAATGATACACGCAACTGGACATACGCTGCTAATATACGTATCTAGCGGATCATCTGCCGGGTCGTCTTGGAATAGAGCTCGCTGATTGGTCTGCATGTGCCCCTACGATAACCAATCCCGCCGCGGCGCGTGTTAGGCTTAAAAACCCTTCTCTATGATTAGTTGTTATTGCTAAATCGATGTAAGCTGCCCCCATAGATTAGCTTGTAATTTCTTCCATACCAGTCTGAAATATATCTACATTATTCCATTTGGGTAAATGGTCGTGGTTCGTAGCATATATTACATACATACATATCCCAAAGGCTTTTCCCCCCTTACACGGGAGGTAGCCAAAAGACAAAGTCATAGAAATCACTCCTACCCATTCCATCCCCACATACTCCACTCCCCTCCACCCTCTTATCTTGGCACCTCCTGGATGACGGGTCATCCCTGCACCTTGTCCACTGCCCTGGGTTATAAACAGTGTCGCAAGACACAGCACATCCATAGCAAGGCCGCTTCATTAATTCGGCGACCCTCCTCTACGTCCCCTCATGCATAAAAAGAGAAGACGGGGAGAAATCCCTTCGGGCTGCGTCAAATTATTTCTCATACATACTCCCTCATCCCCCACCCCACTCCCTTCCATGCATCACAGCACCATCCATACACAACCATTCTCCACTCACCCCTATCTTCTGTCTTCTCCCTTCCTTCCTCAACAGACATTCCCCTCTTTCCCAGTGCCCCTTTTAACCCCCTCCTTCCATCTCTTCCTTGGACGCCCCCTCAAATACACTCCTTCCACCTCTGCCTTCCACACTTCTTTTGCTAATCTTTCTTCACTCATTCTTTCCATGTGTCCAAACCATCCTAATACTACTTCATCAACCCTATCTCCTAACTCCCTTTCCACCCCTGTTCTCCTCCTCATTTCTCACTCTATCTAGCCTAGTAACCCCCATCATACTTCTCAGACACCTCATCTCGAACACATTCAAACTCCTTCTCTCTTCCTCTCTTATGTTTCATGTTTCTGCCCCGTACAGTTCTGTCGGCACAATCACTCCTTCATACAATCTCCTCTTAGCATCCATTCCCAAATGTCTATTTCTCATTACACTTTTTAATCCCCCAAGGGATTCACTCGCTTCTCTTAGTCTACATACTACCTCTAACACCACTCCTCCCTTTCCTGCCACATTCGCACCGAAGTATCTAAAACTATCCACTTCCTCCAGTCTCTCTCCCTTAATACTCACTTCCAGCCTACTACCACTCTCTCCCTTTGAGCATCTCATCACCTTACTTTTCCCCGCATTTAGCATATATTATTAATTAATTAGACGTTCTGTGGTGTCGCATGTCGTCGTGTTCATAGATTCTTTTTCCGATTCCTCGTGATGTTTCGTCGAAGTAAGCTGCGTCGCATCCACCACAGGGAATTTTGTATACTAAGCTGTCTTCGTTCTTTCTTTCCGTGTTTTGGTCTCTATACGTACAATTGCGAGGTTTGGCCATGGCATCCCCCCTTAAGCGGCGTCATGGCATCCCTTTACACGGGAAGGGGAACCTCTTGGTATCGTTACGTGGACGACGTGTTACAGTGCCAGAGAATACTCATTTCGAAAAAAAAAAAAAATCGTATGCTCGACGGTGTAGACACATTGAATTTACGGTGTAAAAAGAGATGAATGGGAAAATATAATTTTCAGACACGATAATACATCGGGTTAAAGGTAATGTAAAATGTTCAGTTTACAGAAAACCAACAAAGAATATTTTATCCATTACCTGTCACGACACATGAGAACGAAATCTGTCGTAGCTACCTTAAGTATCCATCGGGTCTTCAACAAAGTTGAAAAATAAAGCTGAAAACATATTTGGAAAAAAAAAAACAGAGCCACAGAAACGCACGGTGAAGCAATATCCAAGTTCCTCGAGAGGATTGGGGTAAACATAGTTCACTCGTCAGGGTAAAGGACGAAGGATAAGGGACCCAAAAACCAAAATTCAGAAAGAACGAAGAGAGCGTAATATACAAAAATCCCTGTGGCGGATGCGACGCAGCTTACTTCGGCGAAACGTCAAGAGGTATCGGAAAAAGAGTCTATGAACACAAGAACGACATGCGACACCAAAGAAGTCTAATTCATTCGTAAAACACGCTATGAACCACGACCATTTACCCAATTGGAATAATGCAGAGATACTTCCCGCTGATATGGAAAAAATGACAAGGAAATCTATAGTGGTAGTTTACATCAACTTAGCAGTAAAAACTAACCATAAAGACGGGTTTGTAAACCTAGCACGTGCCTCGGGGGGATTGGTTATCGTAGGGGCACATACAGACCAATCAGCGAGCTCCATTCCAAGAACACCAGCCAGATGATCTGCTAGATATGTATATAAGCAGCTTATGCCTAGTTGCCTTATCATTCTCTCTTTAGAAGACTGTCGAAATGTTAGAGAATAAAGTGCATCTGCTCCATCCTGGAATTTCCCTACACCACTTTCCATGTATAATATATATATATATATATATATATATGTGTGTGTGTGTGTGTGTGTGTTTGTTTAGTTCCCGCCGTGAATATACATATTTTTCCTGACTATTTCATATATTCCTTCCATATATTACTTCTCTTCCCACATATTTTATATAGATGCACAGCACATACCAGACGCTCATACAATCTTCATTCTCGATTATTTCAATCAACCTACATTAATAAGTATTCGTGGCTATCTATTCAATACACTTCATATGCAGTAGTTCTCTAAAGACATATATACTTTTTTATAAATATAAGTCTGTAGCTCATCTTCATAACATGATGATGAATCAGAGGAAATGGGAATTATTTGAATTCGGAAGCTTAATCTTCATTTAGTTTGTCACAAAGAATGACATTAAATTCGCAAAAGAGAAAAAAAAATGCACAAGACGGACCTGTCAAGATCTCAAAATAAAGTAAGAAAACGAAACTGAAATATTTGGAAGTCGACAATTTGGAATAATCTACCAGCTATAAGTACGAAAAATGTAAAAAAAAAAAAAAAAAAAAAAAAAAAAAAAAAAAAATAATAATAATAATAATAATAATAACAAAATCAAAGAAAACAAAATAAATAAACAAACGCGGGTAGACAATTTGGAATTGTCTACCCGCCATAAGAAAAATGCAAATAAAACAAAATAAAATAAAAACAAAATCAAAGAAAACAAAATAAATAAACAAACACAAGCCCATTCACAGGGTCATTAGTTGTATATATTTAAATTCTACAAAAAATAAATCAAGCTCTTCTTGGGGGAGGGGGACGCTAACCGTAGCAAAGCAACGTCTTTTATTTACATATTTGTCCCTCACCATGGATCCCTCTGGCAATGTCGTCTTCTATACCCGGCAGAAAATAAGACGGCCAGGGAAAAAATCTTGGTAAAAAGGTGACCGATGCAAAGTTTGCTGTAATGATTATAATTTATTTTATATTATTTGTTTTTGTTTTGTTATCATTTGTCTGTCTGAATTTCATTTATTATTAGTTATGTAGAGACATTGGGACAAATTATGGGAAAGGTGGAGGGGAAACACGGGTCTTTATCTGAATATCGAGTTTATTCCTGACCGGTTTCGCTTACAATAACTTCTCTGAAGAAGCTATTGTAAGCGAAACCGGTCAGGAATAAACTCGATATTCAGATAAAGACCCGTGTTTCCCCCTCCACCTTTCCCATGATTATTAGTTATATGTCAATTTATTATTATTTACTATTTCCTGTTTGTTTACTATTTAACTATACCTATGCATTTATTCATGTATTTTATTTGTTATTTACATTATTATAGTTTTTATTTATTGTTTTATTATTAATATGATTTTTTTTTCGCATCCGACCTAGATATGGACCAAAAGGTCTCCTGTCGGCATGCTCCGCCTTTGTAATATATATATATATATATATATGTGTGTGTGTGTATGTGTGTTTGTGTGTGTATGTATATATGTATTAGTTGTTTTTCAGCTAAAATATATGTTGCTAACAAAATTGCATCAAACCAAGTACAACAACTAAAGCTATATCCACAGAGTTCTGATATAGTGTGGAAGAGATTGTTTCGCCTGCAATGATCCTGAAGGCCTTTCTATTGACAATAAGGACGAGAGGTGGGAGAGGTGGGAGAGGGGGTAGTGGAGTGAAGGGGGGGGTAGAGGGGTTGACAATAACCCTCTCCCCCCAACCAGGTTATGACCCAAGACAGAACGATCGCCGCAGACGGAATAGGACAGCGGGAGAGAGAGAGAGAGAGAGAGAGAGAGAGAGAGAGAGACGGGAGGACTTCGCCACCCGAGGGGTCATTTCGCGCCTAAATGATCACCGCGCTGGAAACACCATTGGCGGGAATTTCGCCACAGAATGGCGGGGGGGGGGGGACGCCTTGGCAAAGAGACAAGAGGACGGGGATGGGGGGAGGATTGTAAAGCTAAGCCTCCTCTTTCTCACCCCCTCTCTCCTCTTCCACCTCCTCCTCTCCCATGACTCCACCTCCTCCTCCTCCCCACTGTCTCCTCTTCCTCTCCCCCTGTCTCCTCTTCTTCATCCTACTTGCCTCCTCTTCTTCCTTCTCCCCCTGCCTCCTCTTCTTCCTTCTCCCACTTATCTCCTCTTCTTCCTTTTCCCCCATGCCTCCTCTTCTTCCTTCTCCCCCTGCCTCCTCCTCCCACTTACCTCCTCTTCTTCCTTCTCCCCCATGCCTCCTCTTCTTCCTCCTCCCCCTGCCTCCTTTTCTTTGTCTTTCCCCCTCCTCCCGTCTTCTCTTCTTCCTCCTTCCTCATCTTCTTACTCCTCCCCTTACCCCTTCTTCCTTCCCGTCTCCTCTTTTTTCCCCTCACCCCTGACTCCTCTTCTTCCTCTCCACATTTTCTTCCTTCCTTTCTCTCCTCTTCCCCCTGCCTCTTCTTTCTTCTCTTCCTTCTACAAGATGATTGTAAGCACATACGGGAGACGTTCAGCTGCCTTCTTTCTCCTCCTCTCCCTCCTCCTTCCCACTACCTCCCTCTTCCTCCCCCCCTGTCTCCCTCTTCCTCCCACCTGTCTCGATGACCTCCACCTAGTAACCTCCTTTATCACTCCATCGCGAGATTACCCACATGAACAGAAGCGCTGGTGAAGCGGACTCCTTGATTACTTCGCCCGGACGGAGTCCAGGAGCGAGGTATTGATTTGGGTCGAGTCTGTAAGCAAAACCCACGACCGAGGAACACCCGACCCGACCTGTGTGTTGCTTCTATCTACCGCCAGGGCGATCTTATTCACCTGATAGACGAAGTCCCTTGGAGGCCGAATGGGGTTAACATCTTGGTTAAGTTAACTAACTCGACTCTTATTACTTTACCCGAAGAGAGGGGGGGGGCGGAGGGGGAGGGGAGAAGAGCTCTTACATGCCCAAATACCGCCCCGGGGCAAAGTTCTCAGTCACGCCCCCCTTCCACCCCCCACCCCCCGTCTCCCCCCATATTGGCTCGCGAAATGAATAAACAGGTTTTAAAAACGTTATTTCATGTCCCTATCACAGAAAGGACAAGGGGAAAAATAATTCGTATTCTGTTGATTCTAACGCAAAATTCGTATATTACGGTAAACTATTCAAGGCTCCTTTGACCCTTTATTTTATTATGATTATTTTGTCTGACTTGTGGGCGGCATGTCCAGGCTAGAATTACCGCCCCCCTAAATGTGCCGCCCCAGGGGGGGGGTATATGCACCCCGGTACCCCCCCCCCCCACCTCCCCATGTGATGGCCCTGGAAGAGAGGTAACCATTGTGAACCAAATGCCTCTATCCAGCGCCCCGAATGACCTTCCTGACGGAGTAAGACCTTCCTGACGGAGTAAGACCTTCCTGACGGAGCAAGACCTTCCTGACGGAGTAAGACCTTCCTGACGGAGCAAGACCTTCCTGACGGAGTAAGACCTTCCTGACGGAGTAAGACCTTCCTGAAGGAGTAAGACCTTCCTGACGGAGTAAGACCTTCCTGACGGAGTAAGACCTTCCTGACGGAGTAAGACCTTCCTGACGGAGTAAGACCTTCCTGAAGGAGTAAGACCTTCCTGACGGAGTAAGACCTTCCTGACGGAGTAAGACCTTCCTGAAGGAGTAAGACCTTCCTGACGGAGTAAGACCTTCCTGACGGAGTAAGACCTTCCTGAAGGAGTAAGACCCACCTTGATGAGGACCTTCATGGTCGGCGAGTCCATGAGAGCCTGAAGGAAGAGCAGTCTGGTGCTCACGCCCGTCGCGCCCAAGTCCCTCATCCTGACGAAGGTGAAGTCTGCAGGAGAAAGAGGTCTTCAGTCAACACCAGATTCTGGGGGAATCGAACACAGAGACGAAGGATTACAAAGGAGGAGTATGCCGATAGGAGACCTTTTGGTCCATAATCAGGTCGGATAAAAAAAAAAAAAAAAAAAAAATATATATATATATATATATAATGATAAATACATGGAATTATAATAATATAAATAATAATAGATAGGTATAGTTAAATAATAAACAAGCAGGTAAATAGTAAAAAATAATAAATTGACAGATAAATAACAATAAATGAAAATCAAACAAATATTAATAAACAAACAGACAAATAATAACAAATAATATAAAATAAATGACAGGCATTACAGCATCTTGCTTAAGTGTTTATCTAAACGAATCTTTAAGCTTCGAACTGAACTACATTGCACTGCCTCTGCAGGGAGTTTATTCCATTCATAATCAATTGGCCCCTTCGCTGCCATAGGGCGTATGGTATGGAGTCAGTTACTCACCATGCGACAATGCTAATCCTAGGAAGCCCTTGGGCCAAACTAGTCAGGAATAAAACTCGGACTAAGACTTGTGTTTTCCTTTACGCATTTACACGCACACACACATATATGAGAGATGTTAAAGACAGCCCGGGCTCAAGTTAAAACATCTCGAATAGATTCGAGTAATGAAAAATTACAGTTTCGTCATTATTGCGCTATTAATAACTGTCACAACGCTAAAGAAAGGAGGGAGATGGAGAGAGAGAGAGAGAGAGAGAGAGAAAATGGTGCGGAGAACGAAAGGAGTAAAGGAAGGAGAGAGAGAGAGAGGGAGGGAGAGAGAGAGAGAGATAGAGAGAGAGAGAATGGTGCGGAGAACGAAAGGAGTAAAGAAGGGAGAGAGGGAGAGAGAGAGAGGGAAAGAAAGAAAGAAAGAAAGAAAATGGTGCGGAGAATGAAAGGAGTGAAGAAAGGAGAGAGAGAGAGAGAGAGAGAGAGAGAGAGAGAGAGAGAGAGAGAGAATGACGCGGAGAACGAAAGAAGTAAAGAAGGGAGAAAATGATGCGGAGAATGAAAGGAGTGAAGAAAGGAGAGAGAGAGAGAGAGAGAGAGAGTGACGCGGAGAACGAAAGGCGTAAAGAAGGGAGAAAATGAGGGATGGAAGGAGGAGAGGTGATGGAGTCCGACGGCGGTGAGGAGGAGGAGGAGGAGGAGGAGGAGGAGGTTGCCGCAGACCCGACGAGGAACAATAAACAGACAGACAGACAGACCCTCCGCGCCATTTCCTCCCCCTGACACACTTGACAGGCTTTATGCTGGCTAAAGCTAAATTATTCTATTTATATTAGGTGAGGGGGGGGGGAAGGGGGAACTCCAGACAACCACGTCCTTATATTTCAGCACAATTAAAGTATATTCAACACACACACACACACACACACAGTATATATATATATATATATAATATACATATATACTGTATGTGTGTGTGTGTGTGTGTGTGTGTGTGTGTGTGAGTGTATTATCTGCAGTCGCCAAAGGCCAACTCCCCTTATATGAAAAACTGATTGAAAACTTTATAAAAACTGATCAAAGATATCTTTCTCTCTCTCTCTCTCTTGGACCCAGTCCAGAAACCGAACACCAGACCCTCGGGGCTGCCCCTACGGATGGCATCGAGGGAAGTGGTCTTTGGAGCCTCGCAGCGGGAGCTGCTCCTCTTCGACATCCGCCCTAAAACATTGCCAAATCGAACTTCAACTGTGCCTCACTGGGTCAGGTCACACGACGAAAGTGACCTACTGGTGAGTCAGGTCAACCGGTACAACAGGTCACTCGCCTCCCAGGTCACCGCAGATTCCCAATCTTTGCACTTAATCCGAGTCAAGCCACGTGGGATGATAAAAATAATCTCCCTTGGCTCTCTCGACCAATCATAGCAGTCCTTCAAGTCCTGTGCCCCTTTCCCCTCCTGTGATTGGTGGAAAAGTACGGGGTGGGGGAGGTGGGGGGAATGTTTCCTTGTCTATGTTCTTTGACTCCAACCCTTCCACCAAGCTCTCAGAACCCAGTTTCTCTCTCTCTCTTTCTTTCCTGAATAAGGCGAAATAGTTGAAACACCCAATTAGCGGTTAGGGGTTTAATAGGCCTAAATCATTTCAGTTAATTCCTTATGGGTTTAAAAGGCCTAAACCACTTCAGTTGATTCCTTCATCGGCGATGTCGTTTAGTTATTGACAATAATAATAATAATAATAATAATAATAATAATAATATTTATGGAGTGATCTCTCGAATACAATTCTTGTTAAGTTGGATAGACTCCGAAGAGGAAGTAAGAAACATCGAAATCTGCAAATACTGGCTCGACAGATGAATACTGGAAACTTCTTTTCCACGTTGAACTATTAAGAGAAAAAACCTTTCACCAATTTCGAGCGGCAGAACGTCATTATCTACCCAGTTTAACGACAACAACAATAATAATATAATCTATCTATATACAAAGATATTTTCCCCCTCATAAGAGAGGTAGCCAATTCAAAGGCACGTACCTATTCCCACCCATTCCACTCCCATCCACCACCCCTTCCTCCCCCTCATCTTAGCTCCTCATGGAAGACGGGTCATCCCTGTATCCCGCCCACTGCCTCCCTGGGTCAGGAGCAATGCAGCAAGACACAGTACATCCACAGCAAGGCCACTTTACTTACTAATAATAAATATTATTAATAATAATAATAATAAATGTCAATAATAATGATAATATTAATAATAATATAATAATAATGGCTGACTAAATTTTATTGATTGGGGCCCCAAAGCCTCACAGTGACAGGCAACGGTCCTGTGATAGTCCTCACACACGGACCTTAGAAAGACATTAAATCTGAAAGTCGCCAAAATGCGCAGTGCTCTACTGACATCACCAAAGGAGGTACAAAAACAAAATTAGAAGAGAAGCATACTTCCCCACGTACATGTGTGGCTTAGCACCTTTACTACAACATCGCAGCTGAATAGAATCGTACGGGAGTCGCCAGAATAACATATAAAATGTTTTATTTTTATTATTATTATCTATTATTTCTATTTATTTATTTATTATTATCATTCATTTTATTATTATTTTTTGTTGGTATTAAAAATGAGGTAAACAATGTTCACTGGTGTTGACCCGCCCCCCTCCCCCAACTCCCGCTAACCTGCAGCCCCATGATTGGCTGACTGCCTCTGTGACGTCACGTGCCAATGGGGACAGATTTTTGGCCTCTTTGGTGGACAGACCTTCTCTCACTGGTCTTCGGGTGTATCCGGGGTTTCAACCTTTTCGCTGGGTAGGGAGGGGAGAAGGAGGGTGAGTGATGGAAGGAGGGAGGGATGGCAGGAGGGAGGAAGGGGGAGGGAGGGAGGAAGGGGGAGGGAGGGAGGAAGGGGGGAGAGAAGGGGGAGGGAGGAAGGGGGAAGGAGGGTGGGGGCTTTCCATGGGGTGAATAATAATAATAATAATAATAATAATAATAATGATAATAATAACAACAATAATAATAATAATGATAATAATAATAATAAACAGAAAAATATTGTCGGGGTGAGGCGCAGCTTGAATCAAACAACCCCGAAACACGGAGAATAAGATCCGTAGATTTATTGAACTATCTCGCCCACCCAGTCCCAAACCCCATCGTACTTTTAATATTGTTTTGATAAACTATTATTGTTTTTTTTATAATTTACATAAGTATTCTACATTTTTGTCCGTTTCTCTCGTATACTACGTTTGTCCGCGTGTGTGACACTAATATAATTAAATTACTCTTCAATATATCTTTGAAGTTATGGTTTCCCTTGACGAAACAACTATCGCCTATCGCCTTCATGTGAGGTTTACTCAGTCGAGATGTATTTCTTCCTCCTTTCCCTCCCCACCTCACCCTCCAACCCTCTCCGTGAGGTAGAGCTCCCCCTCTTAGCTGAATGAAATCGCCTGGCGTGCCCACAGAATAAAATATCTTAGGTCAGCCGACAACGTCTCGAATGAAATCAAATCTAGAAAAGGTTACAGTATCAGGAGGAAGAGGAAGAGGAGGAAGAAGAGGAGGACGAGGAGGAAGCGGACTAGGACGAAGAGAAAGAGGAGTGGAAGGAAGAGAAGGGGGAGGAGAACAAGAACGAGGAGTAGTAGAGAGAGGAGGAGGCACAGTACAAGAAGGAAGAGAAGGAAGAGGAGGAAGAAGAGGAGGACGAGGAGGAAGTGGAGTGGGACGAAGAGAAAGAGGAGTGGAAGGAGAAGAGGGAGGAAAACGAGGACGAGGAGAGGAGAGAGAGAGAGGAGGAGGCACAGTACAAGGAAGACAAAGAGGAAAAGGTGGAGGAAGCGGAGGAGGAGGAGTAGAAGAAATAAAAGGGGGAGGAGTAAGGGGACGAGGACGGGAGAGAGAGAGAGAGGAGGCACAGTACAAGGAAGACAAAGAGGAAAAGGCGGAGGAAGCGGCGGCGGAGGAGGAGGAGGAGGAGGAGGAAGCGGAGGAGAAGGAGGAGGTCGCACGGGACCAACTTCAAGCAAGGAACCTTCCTCGTCTCATTTCCTGCCGGAGGCGCCGGTGATGGGTTCCTTAATGGGTCTCCCATGGTAATGGGGGACATTCGTGGAAATAGAGGCTAGGGTGTGGGTGTGGGGGATGGTGCAATCATGGGTGGGTAGTGACGGGGGGGTGGGGAGGGGGCTGGGAGTGAGGTGATGTGGAAGGGTGGGACACGAGTGTGAGGTGAGAAGTGCCCCAACACACACACACACACACATATATATATATATATATATATATATATAATGTATATATGTAGAATCCACTAGGAAGAGGAAAAACACACGGAGTCCGAGCGCTTTCGTGATATATTCACATAGTGTGTGTGTATGTCTTGTTAAAAGTTGGGGAGGATGGCCAAACTTTTTGGAGTGACTGTACGTGTATTCCACAGTGACCCTCCCTCGTGGCACTCAATGGCACCAGTGCCAGTTCTCCAGGTGGCACCGCCTGTCCACAAGTACCACACAGCTGTTGGAGATCTTGTTGGAAATGAGGCTTCCAACACTGCTGGGATCCTACTTGTGGCTGTTCATGCCCCAAAGATCCTGTGTACAGGCCAGGACGCGTTGTCTCGGAGACATTGTTGCTGTGTTTCTCGTGTGTTTCTGGATCCACTCGCAACAGTTTGGAAACGATGCTTATGACCCTGAGGCCGTGTGTACCGCGTTGTCTCTGAAACATTGTTGTTGTGTTTCTCATCTGTTTCTGGATCCACTCGTAACAGTTTGGAAACGATGCTTATGACCCTGAGACCGTGTGTACCGCGTTGTCTCTGAAACATTGTTGCTGTGTTTCTCATCTGTTTCTGGATCCACTCGCAACAGTTTGAAAACGATGGTTATGACCCTGAAACCGTGTGAACAGCATTGTATCTGAAACATTGTTGCTGTGTTTCTCATGTGTTTCTGGGTTGTCTCGCAAAAGTACAGAAACATGTGTTTGTTCCTAAGGCTTTGTATGCACTCCATGACGCACTGGCAAAGGATTACAAAGGATGAACATGCTGACAGGAGACCTTTTGGTCCATAACTAGGTCTAATGCGGAAAAAAGTAAATATATAAATAAATAGACAATGATAAATAATAAATATATAAATCATACTTATTCATAAAGGATAAAAAATAATAATGAATCAATAAATAAAATAAATTAATCTTAAAACTTCGAACTATACTACATTGCACTGCTTCTGCAGGAAGTTTATTCCATTCATTAAGTTGTTTCTACCCACTTCCAAATTAAATCTAATTCCTGGCAGTCTGAGACCATTATTTCTTGTCTGATTCGTATTCAGTGTAAAAATGTCGTCATTTTTGTCGTTGTCAATTCCCTTTAGAATCTAGGCCTATCTCAAATCATCCCAGAGTCAACGCTTTTCTTTTTTAGGGAAAATAGGTTCATATTTTTGGTCGATTTTCATACGATTTATTTCTGATATTTGAAATCAGTTTTGAGGATCACCGTTGTATTTTTCCCAATCTGTCAATATCTCTAACGAGATTCGGTGACCATACGGAAATAGTATATTCCAAACGTGGGCGAAATGACTACCCCCGTTCACCTACTGGCACCTATACTTGACTAATGTTTATTCTGAATGCCGCAGGTGATTTTATTCAGCTCAAGGGTCATTTATATACACGGTAAGGGCGTAAACCAGAATAAATCATGTAAAGTGATCCACCCAATTGAAGGTATTACAGCCAGCATCGTATACCTGTCTCTGAAACATTGTTGCCGTGTCTCCCATATGTTTCTGGACAGCCTCGCTACAGTTACGAAACACTGTTTCGCAAGCGTTTCGAAACAATGGGACAGTCGAGGTAGTCTGGCGGCTTCGACCAAGTGAATAAAATCGTCTGGCGACAGCTATACTGTGGGTGAGGACGCGAGCGAGAGAAATAAATGAGCCCAAAGGAACAACGCGCTTTTGTTTTGCGTCGAAAGTCTTTCTCTGAAATGGCAAGAACTGACCAAAGAGGCCTCATCAGCGCCTCTGTCGTCCCTGAGTACAACGTCGAGACGATGAGGAGGAGTTACTCAAGTGGTACAGTAACCGAGATTTCAGGAGGCAGTTGCAGAACGTAGGGAGGGAGGAAGGGAGGGCGGGATAGTAGAAGTATTAATGTAATATCTTTTTTTATTCTATTTCATTAATCTATCTATTTTCATTATTATTATTATCATTATTGTTACATTTTTGAGTGGAGATGAGTCTTGATTATCCTAAGGGTAAACAACGATTCTCTTCAGCTTTGAGATGACCCTCCCCCCTCCCCCCTTTCACCCGCCACCCCCTCTGAGGGCTTTGCGTCTTGTGCTCCTCCTCCTCTTCCTCCTCCTCCTCTTGTTAGACCTCCTGACCTTTCCCCGTGGTAAGCACGACTTCCATCTGGACCGACCGAATGGCCAACCGTTCCCGAAGGCCTAACCATCGATCTACTCGTACGGAAAAAGATGAAAAGAAATTAAGTGAAAAACAAAATGAAACGAAAAAGGGAAGAAAATGAGAAAATGGAAGACGAACGGAATAAAGAACAAGAAAATATAGAAATAGATAAAAAAAAAAAAACGAAAGAAGAAAAATGAAGATAGTTGAAGATGAAAATCGAAAAAGATAGCGGGCGACAGGGAAAACGAAAAAAGTATAGCGAAGAAAAGAGAAAAAGAAAGATGAGGGAAGAAAGAGGAAAATAAATTAGGATAGCGAAGAAATAGGAATAGAGAGAAAGACAGACAGAGACGAGGGCCCACCACATCAGCCATAAATCCCCGTCCGCCCTACGATACGAAACGCCTCCCACAAATCCCCAACAGAAGACTAAGATCCCGTGCCCGTGGAAGTAGCTCCTCTTCAAGAACACCACCACCTCCACCACTACCATCATCACCACCTCCATCACTACCATCACCTCCACCACTTCCATCATCACCACCTCCACCACTTCCATCATCACCACCTCCACCACCATCTCCATCACTACCATCACCTCCACCACTTCCATCATCACCACCTCCACCACCATCTCCATCACTACCATCACCTCCACCACTTCCATCATCACCACCTCCACCACCATCTCCATCACCTCCACCACTTCCATCATCACCACCTCCACCACCATCTCCATCACTACCATCACCCCCACCACTTCCATCATCACCATCTCCATCACCACCACCATCTACATCACCACCACCACCATCACCACCTCCACTACCATCACCACCACCACCACCACCTCGCCCTAGCTTGCCGTCTGACGATCCAGATCACAGACTTCCGTGGTCTGATGTTTCTGGGTCAAACCGACAGCTCAGCTCAGCTCAACTTGAACCTGGACTTGTGGAGGAAGGGGGCCACTCTACCTGGCTGAATAAAATCGCCTGACGGTAAATAAAATAGACGTCTACCACCGCAAAACACAGAAAAAGGCCAGCTTAAGTTGTTAAGCGAGGAAGGATTACTTTAGCTGGACGGAGGATTTGTAACCTATCCTTCTTTATGGACAAAGGGTTAACCTTATTCTGGACAAGCCTACGTATGATTAATGTTTGTTTAGGCTGCCGCCAGGTGATTTTATTCAGCTGACAGAAAAACGTTTACCCTGGCCAGGAAGTTACCACTAACCTCCATCAACCTACCGGGGTTTATATCTAACTAATGTTTATCCTGAGTGCTCCAGTCGATTTAGTTCAATTGAGGGGTCACTCACGTACACGGCAATGGCGTTAACCAGGATAAATTATGTAAAGTGGTCCACCTAATCAAAGGTATCACCGCCAACAGCGCGTACAAAACCCCCCTTTTACCTCCTCTCTTTCTCCCTAGCCATCTATTCTCCTCTCAACTCCCACAATCCCTTCTTCCTTCAATCCTCCACAAAGTCGACTTTATTTCCTCCATCTCTCTCTGCCCTGAAGGACAGAAGCGCTGGTTATTGGCCTCCTTTCTTCTCACTACTGGTCAGGGCGCCGTTACTTGCGGCGAAGGTCGAGGTGAGGGCGGTTCGAATCCTGCCACCGGCGAAGTCGAACCAAGGGCATGGTTCATTAAATTCCACGCTACAAAGCCCTCTGTGAGGGGCACAGTCCTAGCCTCCCGATAGGAGGGGGGGGGGGAGTGTATGACGTTAAACCATATCATCATCGTCACGTCTATCATCCCCAATGCCATCTCCTCCCTCCCTCCCTCCCTCTCCCACTTCCCTCATCCGTCGCTCACTCCCCTCTCCCTCCTCACTCTCCCCCACCCCCTTCCTCTCTCTCTGTTTGACGTAGACCGTAGTAGACCCACAGGGTCTAGAGACGGTCTAACCACCAATGTGATCAACTGTCTTTTGCCCGAGCCGCTCTTCGCTCGAGCGTGTGTGATTCACCATCATCTTGGATCACGTGCTGGACTCTCGATCGACTGCTATGACCTTTCCGGTTGAGAGCTCCGTGGTGTGTGCATACCTTTGGGTAATGATACACACACACACAAACGCACGCACGCACGCACACACAATTTCTTTGCCTAAGGGGGTAACGACCTGCATTATCGTGATGCTTTTTGAATCCAGAGCGGAATTTTATCTTGGGCCCACTGAGTTGACAGGACGAGATGCTATCCACTACATCAGCAATGTGAGTATGCGTATGCAAGAGAGAGAGAGAGAGAGATTTTGCACTAGTCCCCAGATTGTCATCCCCCGTGCATAGCGGGGAGAGGTCCAGTCACGATGGAAAGCAGCCGCAGGAAGCCAAGGAAAATGAGCCCTGTCAGTCTTAGTTCGTCAGTCTCATTCAGTCTATCAGTCTTAGTCCATCCATCAGTCTCAGTATGTTAGTACCGTCAGTATCAGCCCGTCCATTAATTCGTCAATCTCCGTCCATCCGTCAGTTTCAGTCCGTCCGTCAGTCTCTGTACGTTAGTCCGTCGGTATCAGTCTGTCCGTTAATTCGTCAGTTTCTATCCGTCCGTTAATTCTTCAGTCTCAGTCCGTCTGTCAGTCTTAGTCCGTCCATCCGTTAATTCTTCAGTCTCTGTCCGTCCGTTAGTCTTAGTCTGTCCGTCCGTTAGTCCGTCAGTTTCTGTCGGTCCGTTTATCTGACGACTGCGATCTGGCTCGTCGGGCAGAGCACAACTTTAAGCCGACATCCTCCTCCTCCCCGCCATCCCCTTCCCGGACTCGCAAAGCGACGGAGATCCGGGACTGAATACAGGCGACCCGGATAAAACGCAGACACCACCAGCCACAAATACCACAACACACTTTCGATTTCCTTCTGGTCAGCGCCATGCGATTTTGTTCAGCATAGAGGAGCCTCCCCAAGCGGTCTGGCCGAAGAACGCCTTCAGTTCCTAAAAGCAACTTACGGTGGTATTCTTAAAAAAAAAAAAAAAAAAAAAAAAAAAAAAAAAAAAAAAAAAAAAAAAAAAAAAAAAAAAAAAAAAAAAAAAAAAATTATATATATATATATATATATATATATATATCCTTGGAAGGGAAAGATTTATATAAGGAAAGAATTTTTTAAGAATACCACCATAAGATTCTTACGTTGGTATTCTTAAAAAAATCTTTCCTTTCCAAGGATTTATATAAGAAATGGAAATATTTTTTTTTCGAGAATACCACCGTTAGCTATTTCATTCTGACTAACGCGAATAGAATTTGCCAAATTCTCAGGAGCTCCTGGATCTGGATAAATTAAATAAAAATTCATCTGACCTCATGACTGAAAAGTGAGAGAAATGCAGATAGATAGATAGAGAGAGAGAGAGATAGAGAGTGACGCTAGATGTACGATTTACACCGAGCACTTAATTACTCTCTTGGATCTATCAAATCGTCTCTCATATATTACTTTTTCTCTCAAAATAATGTATGGGTTACGTTGTAAGCGGTCCATGCTGTTCTCTCGCTGCCTACAGTTCGATAGATTTGTTTTTCTTTTTTTTACTCTCTTCTTTTCGCAAGTGACGTGGCTGATGGAAAACTTCAACCCTGACATATTTCCTTGCGTTCATGGCAGGGTATGTCTTGCGACGTTATTCTTGAGATATTTTTTTATTTATTTTGTTTTTTTTTTTCATCTCCCCACAAAGTCGCTCTTCCTACACCATATTTTCCATTTAGTTTGACGATGTTAAGAATAACAACACTAATATTAATAATAATAATAATTGCAATAATAATAACTATTAGTTATCTGTCAATTTATTATTACTATTTACCTGTTTGTTTATTTAACTATACCTATGCATTTATCTTATTTATTATTATATTATTACAATTTTTTTTTTTACTTATCATTACCGGTATTATATTTTTTCGCATCCGACCTAGTAAGGGACCAAAAGGTCTCCTGTCGGTATGCTCAGCCTTTGTAATCCTTTGTAATAAGAACATAGTCCCTCCCTAAGGATAGAAACGATGGTTATCAGCAACGAAATACACTCTGAATCGGGCACTCCACAACTCCCATTAGTTAGGCGTTACTCTGAACAAAATTATCACGTGTGATAACAATTCGCAAAGATTAAAGAACATTCCATTCCAAACCTCAAATTCAATATAACAACAATAATAATAATGATAACATTCATAACAATAAATAATATGTTTATTGCAATGGGGTGACTGGACCAGATTCGTATAGTATTTTCCTTAATAATAATAACAATAATAATAATGATAGTAAATACTATTACCAGAGGTTAAGCAGCCACCCCTCTAATAGGCCTCTGGTGTACCGTAATACCAAAGGTTCATGACGCAGATCAAATATCTATTTTTTGCTGACGCCAAGCAACTTTATTCAGCTTACTAAGCGGCCCGCCTGTATCGATCACCGCTTTCAACAAGGCGATCAGTTGTCAATGTTTTACAAGCTAATGACACACGATTTCACTCAGACCCAAGCAGGGTTGTTGCTCACCGCGAGAGAAGATGCGGAGGAAGTGAGGGGAGGAGGAAGAGAGCTGGGGGAGGAGGTGAAGTGGTGGGCCGAGAGGAACGTCTGGCTCACCTGATCCTGACTGGAATCCCTTGTAGTCACACGAAGTAGGGTTTCAGTGCACGTAAGCAAGCGGGGGCAACAACACTGTATCCACCGTCATTGTCTGGCCGATGATGATCTCCGGCGACATGACGCAAGCATTGCAACGGGATTCAGTTTCCAGGAGCAGATTTTTATTTCGTAATTCTGCAGCCACTTGTCCAGACGCCGGCTAGCACAATCGAGAAGCTACTAGAATAAGATGACATGCGTGGTTCGGCGAAGTGCTGGACTGCAGTCTCGTGTATTTGTGTACATTACTCGCTTTATTCCTCTTTCTCCAAATTTGATGTACACTACTTAGTATTGATAAACAGCTAATGAAGCCACCGTCACTTTTTTCATTGTGTGCCGTAAATATACCTCAAAGATACACAATCTTCAATCATGAGCGCGCAATGGATAACGTGGGTTTTGTGTGTATCAAACATGGAGCGCCCTTCCCAGCATCCCCTTCTTAAGAACTGTGAATGTTAGACTGGTGAGGGGAGAGCCAGAGAGGGGAAAGTACGACCACGCGCCAATACCAATCCGCTTCCCGCCGAAACACTAAGCCTCACGCATCCCGCGTCCACTCAATCTATTCCATGGAGGAATACGATTTTTTGTGCAATACCAGTAGAATACATGACAGTAATGTTTACTATATCAATTAGTATATGTTAGTCCGAATGTATATATTTTTCCGATAGCCGTGAGGTTTAGGAAAAGGAAGTTAGGCCGTGTAAGTCAGACCGACACACTGCACAGGAAGAGTGGACGGTGTAAATGTGTGCAACGTGTTGGTGAAGAAGTGTGCATACGCGTGTTTAACTAATTGTAACATTCAGGAACAAATACATATATACCCGGAAGGGTATCGCCTTCACATGGATGGTCAATATAACTTATGTTTTCTGATTTGCCATTTTTTCCACCATGTGAGTTGTTGTATGGAAACCTGCATTCTTAATATCGTTCAAGCAGTTATTCCGTGCCCTCTGGTAGTTTTCTTTCTCATATTAGGAAGTCTTTTTTGCCGATTTTCCATACTCCTTTCCTTGTTCTCAGCATTATCATATGATTTTATTCTAATGTTGGTAGTTCCAGTTTACTGTAGTTGTCTTCGTACGGTTTTTCAGCCAGGTTTGGAATAATTTTTCTGAATACATACAAACACGTGTGTGTGCGCGCGCGAGCGCGATTCACTGCTATCTGTTGGGCCCGCAATTAACAGCTACCCCCTTCCCAATAAGAGCTCAGAGCACCTGGGCAGGGGCCGAACTCAAGACTGCTCAGTTAGTAGGCGATCGCGGTGTAGTTACACTACTTAGTTTGTGTGTTTTGGAAGACGCACTACTGCATACTCTAGTCTAGGGCGCATCAAATTTTCAAGAAAATTCAGCATATCCTCACCCAGGTTTTGTAATGCCAATTTCGTATTTATCAACAAATGGAAAGTTCCCTTAGTATGTTCCTCAACATTTTTTTCCGTTGTGCGTGCGTTCGTGTGTGCGCGCGGGCGTATGGACGATGCATCTGCACTGTTAATTGTATACGTGTATTTTATCTTGTGTAGAGATGTACAGACGTCGTTAGTTGTACCTTTCGTGTGCGTGTGGGGGGATGGGGTACCTGATCGCCCCTCAACCCTGCAAGTGGTCTGTCTGCCAGTTTTGTTTTGTTGACAACAGTGGACGGGAGAGGGATGGCACGTCCCTTCTCCCCTGTCATCCAGCTAAACGAGGTCCTTGGATAATGATAAAACGAGAAAATGGACAATACGGATGTCAATTTAGTATTCCTCAGCGTTTTCATTGTACATGATTTATACTGAAAACGTAGCGATAACCTCCGCTGGTGTTCTGAATATCTTTGGGGCAGTCTGCACTTTGCCCCCTCCCCCCAATTCGTACTCGATAATAATTCCACAATATAGTCTCATGTACATGCAAGTTTTTCTCTCGATGCCCTTGTTCATGGCTTTTAAGGCAACTCTATTGTTTTTCCCTCCAGCAAATGTTTCAACTTGTCTTCGAGTGATGGACCGGTCTGGAATCAATCTGCAAGTGTTGGACTTCTATCTACTTAGGCATAAATTGTATTACTTTATGTATGACTCTAACCTTAGCTGCATACCCTAGGCTGGGCCTCAGGTAATGCGATATAATTATTTCCTTGATCATCATTTATCTGCCAATTCATTATTTACTATTTACCTGTTTGTTATTTAACTTTATCTATTTATTCTATTATTATTTGTACTATTATAATTTTTGTTAAGTTATTTATCATTTTATCATGCTCCTCCTTTGTAATCCTTTATAAACATTTTGTCATCCCTACATCGATGCAGCTGATTGCACAGTTAATGCTTGGTCGGTATTCATACTCTTCAATATTGTGTGCATACTCTGGCAACGCCAACAACACATCATCGTCGTTGCTGTCTTCACACAAGCTTGTATATCGTCGAAACTGGTACGCTCAAACAAAACGACAGGCAGCACTATCGTGCTGAAGAACTATGTAACTATATATATTGTTGCGATTACAAAAACAGTATACGTTGTGTTGCTGTTGACTTTAGATTACATCCAGTTAAATGAAATTTACCTAGCGAAAATATTCATTTATAGGTCAAGCCTAGATTTTTTTTTTTACATAGGAATATTAGAGTATGGTCATGGTCACTTTGAATTCGACCGTTGGAGATAACCATCAACAGAGTAGCGGTTCCAACTTGTCTTACTCGCACTAAACACGTCAAAACGGATCAACAACTTGTATGTTCAAAGGTAATTTGAACATGTGATGACAAACTAGGTTGTACGTAATTTATTTTGCCTTGTTTAGCACCATGGCCACTACTTTATGGTCGTGTTCCATTTTCTCCTAAAGATGAATACACAAGTATGTGCAACATCTCGCTGTGCATAGTACAAAGAAAGAATTGGTACTTACCACACACCCAAAGACTAAGGGGCCGTTCGATGACGTAAGAGCTTCGAAGTATGACGCCCGAAGAACGTTATTTCAAAACTGGACATAAATTCTGGTGGGGACTGGATCTCGTAGATAATGTATACTTAATATTTTATTTACGCATTCATTTGTCGATCTAATTATTTTTCAATAGTCTTCCAGACCAAGCCCCGCGTGGTCGATTGCGTTGCAGTGACCAGCCCGAAGCAAAGAGTAGACAGGCACTACATGAGTGGCACCCGGCACTACTACGACCTCCCACTAACAAGGGGCTGGACGTACACCCAACCCGGCCACAGCCTCAAGCAGGACTGAGCTAAGTGAACTGACCACTGGAATCGACGCCCACTCCCCCTCGTGACGGACGCCGTGGGAGCTCGTACGAGTTTGTACGGGGTTGTAGAGGTTGTGATTATTTATTATGGGCATATACAGTACTTATATCAGAGATGCAGAAGTGAAGGCAGTATTTTAAGAACAATGCACGTGTGTTTACATATGTGCATTTATCTCTACGCGTTCTACAAGACCAAATCACTTAATGTTCTATACCTAATGCCCAAGTTTCAAACCCAACGTATATATTTATTTATATAATTTCCTAAATAGTCAAGCATCCGAACGTACTTTTGGTTTTACCTTTAATTCTAGGTAAATTGGTTTATATCACAATTTAAGAAGAGGAATGATACAGGACCCCCCCCCCACTACTACTACCATGTGCGCATGCGTTCAGATTAGTTTGATTGGGAAAAGTAGTTTTCATCAAGTTCCTTTAAAGCCTGAGGAATTTAACATCAACCCTGTACTGTTTCTGTTATTACTTATGCCATTGATACCCTACAAGAATGTATTTGATATATTGCTTTAACATTCTTGCTTTACTACACATACCATCCACTCCATTCCCTAACATGCACTTACCATACCTGCAACCTTGCCATTCATGAATAAAGTACTATGGCAAAGGCACAATGGTTGTAATATACCCTTCTGGGTAGACTTGTTGTGGGCCATCAAGCCTGAAGCATGTAGTCGTGTATGTTGAGGAGTTTTCTCAACTGTTCCCTCGTATCATTTTCCCCACCCTATCCCTCCTGACTGTTCTTCCTTTATACTTTCAAACTATTTTCTTAATCCTAGTTATCAAATTTCCTCATGGATTTCTCTTCAGTTTGGGTCTCTCCTACTTCAGGTGTTAGTTTATTACACATTTCTATCACTATTTGAGCTGTATTCCTTCTAGTTCAGCCACTGTCTTCTTAAAAACCTTCATAAATTTTTCCCATATTGACTTATTATATCTCCCTTCTTCCAGTTTCTGTAGCTCTATAATTTTTACTTTCTTTTCCTCGTATGACAATACCTGTAACCCTAGAACTTCTTGCAATTTCTTAATCATAGCTTTTACTAGCGTGAACTCCCATGTTTGGTTCCAACTTGAGTATCACTATTTTTTTTCTGTGTGTGTGGCAAGTATGTGTGTGTGTGCACATGTTTCCTATCTATTATACATTAAGGTTTACTCTCATCACCCACTGCTTCACCATGTGGCAACCTCCTCCTCATCCACTCAAAATAAACTATGAAGCAGACAATTTCCTCCTTTTGGGCTACATCATCCCTCTATTTAGGCATACCTTTGCACTGTCTCTTAAGAAATACATACATACATATACCAAGGCTTTTTCCCCCTTTCAAGGGAGGTAGCCAAAAAGGGAAAGGCATAAAATCACTCCCACCCATTTCATCCCTAAATACACTCCACACCCCTCCCACCCTCCCTCTCATCTGAGCACCTCTTAACCCCTTCCATACGGTGCCGCACACGTAGGCGTCATGGACTCAGATCTCGGTGGCAGCAGCCAATGCCAGCCGTACGACGTGTCGTAATAATACTCGCATCATAAAATATAGTCACCGCTTATATCGATCGTTCTCTCTTCACCCGTGAATTTTGATAACCATAGAAAATGCGATTACAAAAGAATTAGAAAGAATGTCATTATGGAGGGGCGACTACAATAAATATAATCAAGACGCCGATATGGCAGCCTCGCGAATACACTCGCTCCCCATGACGCCTACGTGTGCGGCACCGTATGGAAGGGGTTAAGAAATAGCTCCACTAAAACAACTCAAACAAAACATCTCTACTCTCAAGCCAAAACTTCACCCCACAGAGTAATAGGCACACAAATACTTAGTTGTGGGTCTCCTGCAAGAGAGACCTGGGCCAAAGTAATCACCGACTTTACAAATTTGGGAGGAAATATTCATTCTCACAGTGAATAATTCTCTTTAGGATCCACAATTGCACTTCTGATGGGTTACTTCACAATATAAACAATGATTTTGTTTAGATTAGTACTGGTAATTTTACTCTGCTTAATAGTTATTTCATTGATTTTTGTTTTGATATACCATCTTATTTTTCAGCCCTAATTTCTTCAGCATCTTAGGCCCTTCTTCCTTTTTACTCAACTTTTATTCATTACCCTGATATTGAAAGTCATGTATTCACACATTATATGAAGAACCTGTCATTTAACTATTAAGGATAAGGAAGGTCAATTACCAACAATATACTTTTTTCATTACTCTCAATCCATAGAAACTACCCAGTTTGTAATGTACATTAGATGCAAGATTTGTTATTCAATATCACATAAGGTTGTTGTGGCATTCCTGGTAATCCTAAGGCAATGTCTGGAAAACCAAGGAGTTCATCGAGGACACATGGCATGACGTCCCCCATCCACAGGAAGAGAGGCACCGGTAATAAAGGAGGCATCATCTGATGCCAAGAAGGCGATGGTTTTAGCAACTTCATCTGGCACCCCAGGTCGACCCAAGGCATGAGTCTGCTTTGCCCTCTCCAGGAACTATGAGAAAGCAACAAAATGAAGAATTATAAAAAAAAAAAAAAAAAAAAAAAAAAAAAAAAAAAACAGTTTTGTTTATAGTGTAAATGAAATATAATATGATTGTACAAATACCGTCAAAAAGTTAACTCTTAGCACATGCATTAACTTTGCAAACAATAGTTAGAAATATACAATGGAAAAGACTTCCTTACTAACATTGGCATATGCTTCCTCATTAAGGCCACCTCGCTTGTGAAGTTCTGTAATGACCACACCCGGACTGGGAAATGGCAAAGTCATTAAAAAGTTATTCATAGTTCATACTATATGAGAAAGTAAAATATATGTGTAAACAAGAATAATCTATATTACTATCATTATGCATCTCTGGTTAATTAGTCACAACTATTTCCCTGTGCTCTGGCCTACTTACTTTACACTGTTGACTCGTACTTGTTTGGGTGCAAGGTCTGGAATGTATTGGTCATCACGATTAATTAAGAACAGAAGCAATGCAGCAAGACATGGCACATCCAAAGCAAGGCCAGCCACTTCATTTACATGGGAATTCTCCCTTCTAGTCACCTCTTGCAAAATAAAGAGAAGGAGAAATCCCTTCGGGCCATTTAAAAAAATATAAAGCAAATATTGAAGTCCCTCTTCCTACCATAATCAATACATATTCAGGATTTCACCTAATATATTACAAAGAATTCTTTGTTAGCATGACACACACACACACACACACACATTATATATATATATATATATATATATATATATATATATATATATATTGCAAAAATAATCACAATAATGCGTGACTAAATGATATGCAGGAACCACAGGGAAAATAAATTCGGAATACTAAACGTTTTCGTCTATTACAGCATTCTCAGAGGGTGTCGTAATGGACAAAAACGTTTAGTATTCCGACTTTATTTTCCCTGTGGTTTCTTCAATATATATATATATATATATATATATATTATACATACATGTATATATATATATGTATAATATACATTATATATATATATATATATATATATATATATGAGAGAGTGATAGGTGGGGAAGGGTAAACGAAGATGGGCTAAGAATACATTTATTGTTCTTATGTTTCGGTTATTATAACCTTCCTCAGAGAACTTGTTACAGAACATCTTGGTCACAACATTTATACCCGTAGTGGGGGAACTTGTGAAGCTTCGAGTGTCAGGTTTTTTCTAGCGCATTAATTATTAAGAGACTGGCTGCTTTAGATAGGCATATAAATCTAAAGCAGCCAGTCTCTTAATAATTAATGCGCTAGAAAAAACCTGACACTCGAAGCTTCACAAGTTCCCCCACTACGGGTATAAATGTTGTGACCAAGATGTTCTGTAACAAGTTCTCTGAGGAAGGTTATAATAACCGAAACGTAAGAACAATAAATGTATTCTTAGCCCATCTTCGTTTACCCTTCCCCACCTATCACTCTCTCATTTGTCTTAAACAATTTATCAACATATATATATATATTAATACACACACATTTCTTTGTCTACAACAACTGTACCAGTGGCATATATCTTTATCTTTTATCCACCTATATGCCATGTTTTTCCCCTTACAAAGAAGGTAGCCAAGTCAAAAGGCATGTATCCACTCTCACCCATCACTCTTTCTTCCCTCTCAACTTATTTTCTTGTGGATGACAGGTCATCCCTGTCTCCTGCACACTTCCCCTCGGTCAGAAGTAATGCAGGAAGACACAGCACATCCACAGCAAGGCTGCTTCACTTAAGCAGCGACCACCCTCCCTTCTCTGTCCTCTCATGCAGAAAAAGAGAAGACAGGGAGAAATTCCTTTGGGCTGAATCCAAGTATCCATACATAACCCCTCACTACCCCTCTCTCACCCACCTCCTCTCTTCCTTGCATCAGTGTATCATCTATACACAGCCATACTCCACTCAGCCCATCTTCTGCCTCCTTCTTTCCTTGCTCAGCAGACATTCCCCTCTTGCTCAACACCCCTTTCACTCCACCCATCCATCTCATCCTCGGCCATTCCCTCAAGTTCACCCCATCCACCTCTGCTTTCCACACCTTTTACTAATCTTTCTTCACTCATTCTTTCTATGTGTCCAAACCATCCTAATACTCTTTCATCAGCCCTATCTGCCACCTCTTCTACTCCAGCTCTCATACTCACCTCGTTTCTCACTTTATCCAACCATGTAACCCTACCATACTTCTCAAACATTTCATCTCAAACACATTTAAACTCTTCTTCTGTCACTCTTAAATCCCAGATCTCTGTCCCATACAGTGCTGTCAACACAATCATCCCTTCGTGTAGCCTCCTCTTTGCATCCATTCCTAAATGCCTATTTCTCATAACACTTTTTAATCCTCTAAGGCAGGGGTTCTCATTAGGGGTGAAATTCACCCCAGGGGGAAATTTTGGATTTCTGGGGGTGAATTGTGACCACAGTAAGTTTACGGGGTGAGTGTGGTAATTGTTGTTACGGGATTGGCTTTGTTTACCTTGAGCTACGGCAATTTCCCGAAAGCTCGTTTAATTTTTGAATTGGGAATCTTTCCTGTAACTTTGTACCACACTATTGTAATTTCAATTAACATTATTAAACTCCCCTCCCTCTTTATTATTTAAACCCATGTCATAATTTGATTAACAAATCGGGAACTTGAGAACTTACGTCAAGTATCTGTTGTCCCGTGACTTCGAAACCGTTTTGAAGGCTCAATAAAACTCCTGCCGAACAAGACCAATTTTCTGTCACGGTGCGTCAGACTAGCTGCAACCCTCGTCCCAGTGACTAACTTCAACACTGGTACCGTGACAAGCTTTAACCTTGTCTCCATAAGGACGATAAAACCTCGGCAAGGAACTAGCCATCGAAGTCTTGAGCACATATATATATTTCTAACGATTTTTGTTAGAGAACTCGTTCGACTAAGTTCTCTAACATTCAGTTTTGTTTATCTAATTACGACAATTATAGGTTTTGGCCTATCTGGCCTGTCACCTGGGCTGGAATTATATCTGTGCTGACCCAAGTTAATCTTAGAATTAGAAAAATGTTACTCCTGTTAAGTAGTTCATTATAAATTAAAAGAATTATTTTACTTTTATTCAAGTTTTATATATCTATCAATAATTTCAATTTGCATTTAATTTGTAAAACTTTATTATAAACATAATCCATGTAAAATTATAGATGTATATATACTAATTTGGAAAAAAATAAAAGGATTTTTAGTAATATTTGCATATTATTTAGAATACACCTTTTGAAACAGACAATCTTGGGAAGAAGGGGGGAATGACATTCTGACAAATGGTGAAAGGGGTGCATGGGCCAAGCAAGGCTGAGAACCCCTGCTCTAAGGCATTTACTTGCTTCTCTCAGTATACAATTTACTTCCACCTCCACTCCTCCCTTTCTTGCCATATGCAACCCAAATACCTAAAGCTATCCACTTCCTCCAGTCTCTCCTTATTTCCAACTTGCTGGGCGTCGACCGAGCCAGTATGGAATACATTTTGAGGGATATTCATGATTGTGGAGGTGTGTATCCGGGAGATGGATCGAGTCTATGTCCGGATGCCATGTTGGGATCACTCTTAGTTTTCCCCCAATCCTTAGGCATTAGGGTACTTAAGCCACCGCACGATGACAGCGTGGTGATCCGGCGCGATGGACTGCACTCGTACTGCACTGCCCAATCACAGCAGTGCCTGGGGGTTACCAGACTATCTATGAAGCAAATCAAACATTCATAGACTGGCTAGCAAATACAAAGTTGGAGGTGTAAGAAAGCCATACGATACTACTACTCCAACTTGCTGTTAACCTCTTCTCTTGTACAGCTCATTACCTTTTACCCACATTTACCTTCAGCTTTCTCCTATTGCATATCCTCCCAAACTCTGTCACAAACTTCCTTAATCCCTTCTCTGACCCTGCCACAAACACAGTGTCATCAGCAAATAACAACTGGCTCACCTCTAACTTTTCTCCATTTTTTTTTAACCATCTACAGTCTCATGCTCATTACCCTCATCTTTACTTCCTCCACCTCCCCATCCATGAACACACTGAGCAGCTACGTCCCTGTTGCAGTTCCACCTTTAACTAAAACCACTCATTCTCTCCATTTCCAATTCTAAAACAGGCTCTACTACTTACATACACCAAGGTTTATCCCTTACAAGGGAGGTAGCCAAAGTCAAGAGGCATAAATCTACTCCCACTCATTTCACCTCCATGCACTTCACTCCTATTCATCACCCCTCCCTCCCTTTTTTCTTGGCTCCTCATGTAATATAGGTCATCCCTGCATCTCACCCATTGCCCTGGGTCAGAAAAGCAAAATCAAAGGCTCTATTACTCTCATAATAACTCTTGACTAAACTTAACAGCTTTCCCCAAACCCCAAATATCTGCTAAACCTCCCACAGTGCCTTTCTGTCCACCATGTCATAAGCCTTTTCCAAATCCATAAAGGCCCAAAAAACATCCTTACCTTTTCCTAAAGCTGTCTCACATATCTTCCTTACCATGAAAATCTGATCCATGCAACCCCTACCTTTCCTGAACCCACACTGTTCCTCACCAATTTCTCCCTCTGTTCCTCCTCTAAGCCTCTCAATTAACTTTACTCTTAACCACATAAAACATCCACACTGAAACACATTCACACCCATATAACAAAACAAACCCTTCAAAAAAGCCCACCAAACTCAATACTTTAACAACAAAATCTTTATTGACTTCAAATGTATCTACTTCATCTTTTCACTTTAGAAGAGCAGACAACAAACTACTTCCCTCTTCCTCCCACTACTACTGTCCCACACAAAATGCAACACCCAACTCCCCATATCTCTATGGGAAGGGCACTAGCCAGCCATGGGGCAGTCTGTGAAATGAGTGAAAAAGAGGGAGAAAGAAAGAGATAGGAAAAGAGAAAAACAGAGAAAGAGAAAGAGGTAGAGAGAGGCAAGAAGATGATCCTTTCCACTGGATCACCTTGAGTAGGTGAGGTCCCCATATACCTGAAGTTGGGTTCTAAAGATTTTTCAAGTAACAGTTCCTCCATTCAAATTTCCACTATACATATTCCAAGAATTAAAAAATACCCAAATGCTTTCCCAATAACATTGGAGTTAACCAAAAAGTTAAATAACTTACCTAAAGCCACACAACGAGTCATCTGGTCCACAGCTGCTTTGGAAATGCTGTACGCCAACACCCCAGCGAACTGGAACAATTTGGAGCAACTTTAGAATTGTTGGCTTTTCATAAAATTTCTACTAGGATGAGTGTGTTAACATTCAAATGCATTACCGAAGGTGATATACTTTTAGAGAGAACACAGGGTTCTGCTGTCATCTATTAATTGCCCAAAGTACAATAATAATCAGGCTGTCAGCATCCATGCCAATGATGATGACCCCGATGATCTTTAGAATTTGAGGTACCAAATTACTAAATATTGGTTAGGTTAGATTAGAATAGAATTTATCATCCTTTCATTTCTTCAACCTCGGCATCTATCAAAACAAACATGATGTATCATTCAATCACTGCAACTTCATTCATTAATAAATTGGTTTTAGTAACTTTTTTGTTACTGATTTCTGCCAAGAAAATTGCATATTACATTGATGTATAATAATTTACAAAATTAAGAATTAATCTTTTATTGTTATATCGTGTAGGTGTGCACTTCTAAAAATTTACTGATCCCATATTGCCCAATCCACAAGTGGTAGTGCTATAACCTTGAACACACACACACTCTTCTACCACCTTGCTCAATGGGGACAGTAACAGCTTGTGTTATTAGTGAAAGCTTTTCAAGCCAGGAGTGTGGCTACAATTCAGGACCTCATGCTTCGAACCCCAAAGCAGCACCATGTACATAATCTTCCAAAGGTGCTAATTCAAAGCGCAATCTTACCTTTATTTTTCCAGGTACATCATGAGCAGTTCTTCATCTATACCCATCATATCTTGACTGGCACTACACAGTTTTGGTCTTTTGGCATTACACCACAGCACTTCTTCCTGTTTCCGCTTCCCACTCGAAAATGTCAGCCTCCTTTGGAAATTCTTCACAGATTCACAACTATCTGTATCTGAAAGCGATTCATCTCCACTTGCAAACTTAACGTAACAGTATGTCTCAAAGATACCTGCTGGTGCATGGGCTCTTACAGCTAATGCGTTGGCCTTCTTAAAATGGCCGCTATAAAATGATACACGTCTCTTTAATATTCGCTCCTGTCTCTCTTGCTCCCACTGTTGAATTTTTCTCTCCCACAATGTCACAAGAGGCTTTCCCCAACCTTGCGTAATTACTGTCTCTGCAGGCGGTGCTTCATCTGCTATAACAAACTTAGCACGTTTAAACTGTGTTTTCCATTCTGAAACAAACTGACCATTGGCTTTCACCTTTATTGTCATTGACACTCGAAGTTGTCTCAATTTTGGGAATGTTAAAATTGTCCTTAGAATCTTGGGGGAAACCTCATTTCTTGAAATGTCAAGACTTTCCAAAGCATCAAACCCAGTCTTGTAGACTTTGTATCGCATTAACAGAAGACGGAGGCCATCATCACTCAACTTGTTGTTTGCAATATTCAAAACCTTGATATTATCTAAATAAGGTAGTGTTTTCAATATGTCACATTCATCCCCAAAATTGCAATCACTGAGGTCAAGATGAGTCACTGGTTGAAGTAAAACCTGCAGATTTTCACAGTATTCACTGATGAAACATAAGTCCTTGCAACAAAAAGCCTCAATAAATTCCTTGCCATAAGCTTCGACAAAAACTTGTAGAGCCTTCTGAGTGGTCGGATTATTCAATGTCAATCCACCAAGCCGAACAGCAGCTTCGAATATCTGTTTTCCCATTACTTCTGGGTACCCGACCAGTGAATCGACCAGGCTCACATTCTTCGCTACATATTCAATGCAAAGCGTCAGGAGGTTACTGACTTCCTGCCCTGCCTCGAAATCCATTGTCCAAACCTATTTACCCCGTACATTTGTCCACGGTCGTTCCCCTTGTTTACCAAGATTATCGTATGCTTTCGTAGCGAAAATATCGACGTAAACATACGTTCGTATTTTGATAGAAAATTATCACAATGTCAATATTCATCAAACTACACTAGTACTTTTCATGCTCTTTTATTAGCAAATATTATATATCTTAAAAATGCATGTATATCTGCAATTAATTTATCTATATCACTTCAACCGATATTTTTCATTTTGCGAGACTAGAACTGTGAACGGTATTTACATACATACTACCAAGGCTTTTCCCCGTTACTAGGGAGGTAGCCAAAAAGGAAAAGGCATAAAATCATTCCCACCCATTCCATCCCATTCACTTTCACCCATTTTTTCACTCGTGCCATTTTTACCGTAAAAGAACGGTAATAATGGCCCAGGTAAAAATGGCACGAGTGAAAAAATGGGTGAAAGTGGCACGATAAGATTATTGAAATATACACTCTTGGAAACAGTAGAATAAAGTCTGTCTACTTTCAAAACTAGTTTTGAATAATAAAGTCTATTTTCTTGATATCTATCTTTCTAACCTTTCATTTATCATTTGATATTGGCAAAAAAGTAAATTGCCTTACCTCCATTTATTTATATTTATGTTTCAAATGTATAAAAACATAATAAAATTAAGTATGTTAAGACATGAGAACACTGTTTTATATTAACCTTTATAAACAGAATTTATTATCTTGAATTTTATATTGTGGCCAAGTCAATGATATAATACTTGGTCAAGGTTTTTCCTTCCTTCTGTGTAGTCTTTGCACAAATTCTTTAGTCTTTGTTGTAGATCAATGTATAATTCCTTTGTTTTCTTCCTGGGTGGTTCACCAACTGAGTCCCTTGCTATCATTGCATTCACAACAACCTCTTCCTTATGAATCATTCCCATACATTTCAATATAGATGAGTACTGGTAGCCAACAAGATGATATTTGTTGTTCCTGCCTTCACATAGGTTGTTGGTTCATGGACAATCATTCATGGTAGCTTTATGTACTTTCGCACAGTTCTGGAGGAAATCTTGGTGTAATGCATGGAAGGTTCACTGCTGGAATGCCTGGCTGGGAGTTCTGTTTTCTTCTCTGAACATATGTAACAGAAACATAGGTTTGGTTGAAGTACTCTAGCAGGGGAGTTGTCTATCAAGACATCTATCCTTGAGTAACTGCAATCCTGCTGAAAGGTCTTCAAATAGTACTGAGAGTAGTTGATCTCAGTCTCTTTTGTATACATGTACAGGTAGTTCTCGTTTTGTGCGTGTTCTGTTTGTGCGAATTCGCTAAGATGCGACATTAAAAATATTATAATTAATTAAAATTGTGCGATCTGTTCGCTAAGATGTGATTTGCCCCAACCGCATTTCAAACAGTGCGCCAGATACGTAGTTCCGCTGCCTGCCGACAGGCGGCCGCTCCCGCTCCCAGTTCAATGTTTACAGCCCTCTCGTGTGTTTGCAGTCACAGCCAGTCCAGCCAGTTTACTCATTCGTCAAAATGGCCCCAAAACGTCCTTCATCTTCTCCTGGAACCAGCAGCGGCCCTCCAGCTAAGAAAATACAGCGCAAGTCACTCACTCTGGCTAAGAAAATGGAAATTTTGAGCCGGTATGACCAAGGACAAAAAACTTCGATCATATCCCATGCCTTGGGATTGGGGGAGAGCACACTGTGGCGCGTCCGAGACAATGCTGCAAAAATACGAGCAACTGTGGAAGCAGGTTCGTCTAGGACATTGCAGAGGGTAGCCTACAGCAGATCGTCGGCCATGGAGAGGATGGAAAAAATGCTGGCGAATTGGATTCAACACCAGAACAAGAACAGCATTCCTGTTAGTTTGGCCATCATTCAGGAAAAAGCTAAAAGCCTCATTAACGACATCGAAGGAAATGACGGGCCAAATACATCCTTCCAAGCAAGTTCTGGTTGGTTTGCAAAATTTAAGCTAAGACACGGGTTTCATAACATCAAAATGACCGGAGAAGCAGCATCAGCAGACACAGAATTGGCCAGGAAATTCCCAGAGATGCTTAACCCCTTCCATACGGTGCCGCACACGTAGGCGTCATGGACTTAGATCTCGGTGGCAGCAGCCAATGCCAGCCGTACGACGTGTCGTAATAATACTCGCATCATAAAATATAGTCACCGCTTATATCGATCGTTCTCTCTTCACCCGTGAATTTTGATAACCATAGAAAATGCGATTACAAAAGAATTAGAAAGAATGTCATTATGGAGGGGCGACTACAATAAATATAATCAAGACGCCGATATGGCAGCCTCGCGAATACACTCGCTCCCCATGACGCCTACGTGTGCGGCACCGTATGGAAGGGGTTAAGAAGACCCTGGAAGAAGGACAATACTCATCTAAGCAAGTGTTCAATGTAGACGAGACCGGCCTTTACTGGAAGAAGATGTCAGCGAGGACGTACATCGCACAGGAGGAGAAGACGGCGCCTGGTTTTAAGGTGTCCAAGGACCGCCTGACGCTGCTGCTGGGAGCCAACGCTGAGGGGGACTGCAGGCTGAAGCCTGTCCTCATCTATCACTCTCAGAACCCCAGAGCCCTTAAGGTAAGATTGGTTTATTTAATATTTATTTATTTATTCTACAGTTCTTATGTTGTTATTGTTATTGATTGTGTTAAATAATCAAATATTTAATACCGTTAATTAATCAGGGTTTGTGAAGTGTACACAAGTGACATTAAAAATACTTAGGTTTGTGATGCAAGTGACTGGCTTATACGTTTTCTTTGTTAAGAAAAAGGAGCGTGGCCACACCTTAATTCTCGGATAATTTGTGTGTTTCAGGGATATGACTGGGCTTTCCTGCCAGTCAAGAGGGAAAGAGAAGAAGCAGAAGCGACGGCAGCGGCAGACAAGGCTGAGGGAGGACGGACGCTCACTGCCACTGTTATCAGTGAAGCATTAGGAAAAATAAAAGAAGGTTTTGCCATGCTGGAAGAACACGACCCCAATGTTGAACGAAGCACCACAATCACAAGAAAGTGTATGGACACACTTTTCTGCTACACTCAAATGCAGACTGAATTTCAAAAGAAAAACTGCCAGACCACCATGCTGGAGTTTTTCAATAAACCGCCTGTGCAACCAGTGACAGAAGAGGAAGAGGAAGTGGATGACCCTGAAGCTATAGGAGAGGAAGTGGAAGTGGATGTGCCAGAGGAGGTGGACAGCACAGACGAAGATGGCGAGTGACTGTGAGGGACTGTGAGAAGTGAGGGAGCATCGTGTTGAGTGTTAATGGGTGCTTTATTTACACATTAGTGTTACTTATAGGTTTAGAACGATACATTTTTAGAACATGTTCACTTTATTAGTCAAATAAATGTGTTTTTCGTTCAAAAAATGGAAGTTTTTTGGGCCAAAACCCGCATCCCCCTATTATCCATTGTTTCTTATGGGGAAAATATGTTTTTTTTTTTGTGCGATTTCAGTTTGTGCGAAGCCTGTAGGAACCCATATCTCGCACAAAACGAGAACTACCTGTATCCTTAGAAGCGAATATTTCCTTTTTCTTTATTACTCGCAATGACTTCCGTGATGGGGTTGTGGTAGAACCACTGAGATAAGTGGTAACCAGAGTTACTGGTTTGGTATTTATTTTTCTTAAGTCATTGGGAAACTCCGATTTACATTCCAAAGTTCATCATGCTGCCCCAATGTACTTCCCAAAGTTCATCAATCTGTCCCAATGTACGCTCCAAAGTTCTGGAGGAATCATGCTTACTGAATTATTCTTACCTATTTTTTCCCTTGTGCCATTTTTACCTGGGTCATTTATGCCTAAATTAATTTTAGACATTATCCATACAACTTAATGTTGGTATGATGTTAATCCCTTGGAAAGGTAATGTTTTCTTAGCTGAACAGAGCAGCCTGGTGCTCACCAGAATAAAATCTGTAACCAGTACAACTACGGGGGCCATGGAATTCATCGAGTTCGTTTTCTTGTTGAGACATTCCCTCCACCAAGCCAAACTGACCCTGGTTAATGGTAGGGCACAACCACTATTTATATACACATACATGTACACCTATATCTCTTAATATAACACTCTCACACTGCCACTAGGGTGGACATTTGGGCCTGGGACATAAACCCACCTTGGGAGTTGGCCCCCCAGGACATAAAGCACCACCAATTCCTGAAGTGGGCTTATGTCCTGGACACAAACATCCTCACAAGTGGTGGTTGGCAAATATTGGATTAAGAGACTTAGGTGTATAATGAATTTATTTACCTAGTTGTATTTAACTAGTTGTATTTTGCTGGAAAGGGAGCTATGCTCGTGGTGTCCCGCCTTTGTATCTCGCAGTGTCTAGTTTGCTTTTAAACTCAGGAATAGTTTTTGCACATACTATTTCATTATTCAGTTTGTTCCAAGTGTCCACTACTCTATGTGTAAAACTGTTTTTCTTCACTTCTCTTCTGTAGCTATGTTTTTTTATTTTCTTTCCATGTCCTCTTGTGTTTCTCTTGTTCCAGTTTAGTAAGTCCTCTCTATCGAGTATCTCTGTGCCTTTCATGATTCTGTAGATGGTCAGTAGGTCACCTCTCTCTCTTCTTTGCTCCAGCATCGGTAACTCCAGTTTAATCTCTCCTCATATGAGGTTTGCAAGTGCAAACAGTACATATGCATGTGTATTTACCTATTTTATGTACCTACATACATACATACATATACCAAGGCTTTTCCCCCCTTCCAAGGGAGGTAGCCAAAAAGGGGAAGGCATAAAAACACTCCCACCCATTTCATCCCTAAATACACTCCACACCCCTCCCACCCTTCCTCTCATCTGAGCACCTCCTGGATACTACCTAACTGTAGTATACAAGAAATGAGCAATGCTCATGGGGTCCTATTTTCTACTCTACACTTTATCATACTTAGCTTCAAATTCATGTATAGTTCCAACTTGATATATATCCTTATTTTCCAACTATAATATGTGTGTGTATGTATGTAAAACTGTTTTTCTTCACTTCTCTTCTGTAGCTATGTTTTTTTATTTTCTTTCCATGTCCTCTTGTGTTTCTCTTGTTCCAGTTTAGTAAGTCCTCTCTATCGAGTATCTCTGTGCCTTTCATGATTCTGTAGATGGTCAGTAGGTCACCTCTCTCTCTTCTTTGCTCCAGCATCAGTAACTCCAGTTTAATCTCTCCTCATATGATAGGTTTGCAAGTGCAAACAGTACATATGCATGTGTATTTACCTATTCTATGTACCTAATTGTAGTATACAAGAAATGAGCAATGCTCATGGGGTCCTATTTTCTACTCTACACTTTATCATACTTAGCTTCAAATTCATGTATAGTTCCAACTTGATATATATCCTTATTTTCCAACTATAATATATGTGTGTATGTATGTATGTATGTATGTATGTGTATATATATATATATATATATATATATATATATATATATATATATATATAATAACTAACAGAGTCCTACAAAGGTCAGTTCTAGCTCCTGTAATGTTCCCTCTATGTAAATGACATGATGGAATGTGCAAGCTATCCAAACATAGTTTTTACAGATGTAAAGCTCCAAGAACAGCAAAGGAGCTGATATAGCACTAGCTAGAACCATCCATGAATTTAAAATAAAGTATGATAATAACCAATAAATAAATGAGGTATATGAAGAATTTCAGTTAGTATGGGATGAAAGAATAACAAAAGGTCATGGCAAAAAATCAAAGAAGACAGATTACTTAAAGGATGTAAGGAAGCATAACTTTCTACACAGATGCATCAATCTGTGGAACACATTAGATAGATAATTCAAGCCAACAACTTAAATCTAAGGCAAATTTTGATAAGTGTAGATACATGTATAGAGATGGGACCCCAATGAGTACAGATCTGATCCCATACACTACAATTAGGTATATACACATACATGCACACAATATTTCACTGTACAGTACTGAAAGGGCAAATTAAATCATTTCACCATTTCACTACAATGGCATTTCTTGCCCTGAATAAATTAATTTGTTCTTAACCAGAATTAAGTCCTTTTCAATATCAATGCAGTGGAGTTACTGAAGTTTTAACCTTGGCTAAATAAAACAATTTTACATTAGATGGAATGAAATCAACATAGTACATCATCACAGCAATGGAGTAAAATATCATCCATCAGAAAGTCAATTCAGATTTCTCCCAAAATGACTCGTATTTACTGCTCTTAACCTCACTCTCCCATGCACATTTTTTGTTTGTCGGGAATCCTGACCAAGAGATTTTTTTCAGGGAGGGAGGAGGGTGGAGGGGAGTGGAACATATAGGAAATGGAATGGGTGGGAGTGGTTTCTATGCCTTTTTCTTTTTGGCTACCCCCTGTATAGGGGAAAAAGCCTTTGGTACATGTATGTATGTATGTAATAAACAGCAATTCTATCCTTGTGGACAATATTGCATTGAAGAAGCGGAGTTACTGAGGTTGTACAGGAGAGATTTGATAAAGGTAGTAGTACCAGGTGAAGGAATGGGCAGAGGACGACAGAAAAAAAAATAAATAAAAAAATAAATAAATAAATAAATAAATAAAAGAAGAAAGGGTTATGGATGAGAGTGGAATGGGTGGAAATAGGTATGTGTCTTTTGATTTGGCTACCTCCCTCATAAAGGGGAAAAAGTCTTTAGTATATAGATAGCAGTACAGATACAACTGTAGAAATGAAAAAAAGAGTTCAGTATTTTCTTCAGAGTGCAGTTTAGCCTCTAAAAATAAAAGAACACTGTGCAATTCTGGTCCAAAGGAATGTAATTAAATCTAGTCCCAAATACTAAATCTAAAACATGCAGTCCATACTCTATACAGGGGTTGGGAGCTGGAGAAGAATGTGTAGACTAAAATGACAACCTGTTCCATGAAAGGATACCTTAGGGATGAACAGGCAGTCATGTTAGGAAAGGGATGGATAGGGTGCAGCCTTTAGAGTTCAAATGGGAATGAATGAAAATGGATACAATCTTCTTCTCCTATGCCTGACCAGCTTGTTTTGTGGGTAACCGCTGACTGAATGTGGGGTGGGGTGGGGTGCGGGTGTATGTTCAAATACTTGCAGCCAAGAGGCATACTTTGGTTTAAATGGTGAATTAACAAGTGTCTGAGGTTATGCAAAACTGTGCAAAATTGATATATTTACCTAGTTGTATCTTATGGGATGGGGAGCTATGCTTGTGGTGTCCTGCCTTTGTATCTTGCAGTCTCTAGTTTGCTCTTAAATTCATGTATGGTTTTTGCACACACTATCGTTTCATCCAGTTTGTTCCAAGTCTACCACTGTGTGTTGAACTTTTTTTTTTCAGATCTCTTCTATAACTATCCTTTTTGAGTTTTTTTCCATGTCCTCTTGAGTTTCTCTTGTCCCAAATTAGTACGTCCTCTCTATCAAGTGTTTCTGTGCCTTTCATGATTCTATAGATAGTCAGTAGGTCGCCTTTCTCTCTCTCTTCATATGACAAGTTTGAAAGTGCTGGGACCATTTTTATGGTTGCTCTCTGCAAAATTACTAGCAGTACACCCAATATTATTAATTCCTTTTTTTTTTTTTAACAAAGGTTCAAACACTACTTGCATAGACTATACTATACTTTGATATCAACAATTTTCTTATTACAATTATTTACTGAGCGAGATCCTAAAAAGCTCAAGTGTCCAAACTTACCCCATTTTATGTTAATAAATCTGAATCTAACCAGTGTGGTACTTTTAATTACAATATATTCTCATTTCTATCTATATTTGATATATGCACATTTGGATTTGTGTAGGTATCAGTCCCTTGGGGCTTTACCTCCATTTGGCAGAGAATGAAGTATCACAAAACAGCCAGCTACTAGGAATACTAAAATACTAATACACACTGATCTATGTATCTATATACCAATGGCTTTTTCCCCTTTACAAGGGAGGTAACCTAGTCAAAAGCCAAGTACTCACTCCCACCCATTCCATTGCCATCCACCATCCTTTCCTATCATCCTAGCTCCTCCTGGATGACAGGTCATCCCTGTCTCCTGCCCACTGTCCTAGGTCAGAGGCAATGCAGCAAGACACAGCACATCCACAGCAAGACTGTTTCACTTAAGTGACGACCACTCCCCCTCCCCCTCACCTCAAGCAGCAAAAGAGAGGACAGGGAGAAATCCCTTTCGGCTGCATCAAAATATTCATTCATAGCCACTCCTGACCCCCTACCCATTCCTTGCATCACAGTATTGTTTATACACAGGCATTCTCTACTCACCCCTATCTCCTGCCCTCTCCCTTCCTTACTCAACAGAGATTCCCCTCTTGCTCAATACCCTTTTCACTCCATCCATCCATCTCATCCTCAGTCATCTCCTTAAATTCACTCACCCCTACCTCTGCCTTCCACACCTCTTTTACTAATCTCTCTTCACTAATTCTTTCCATATGTCCAAACCATCCCAATATTCTTTCATCAGCCCTACCTGCCATCTCCTTATCCACTCCCGCTTTCCTCCTCACCTCCTCGTTTCTCACTCTATCCAGCGTTGTAACCCCTACCATACTTCTTAGATTTAGCATCCATTCCCAAATGTTCATTTCTCATTACACTTTTTAATTACCCAAGCCATTTACTTGCTTATCTCAATCTATATTCTACCTCCTCCACTCCTCCCTTTCCTGCCACATTTGCACCAAAGTATCTAAAGCTATCCACTTCCTCCAGTCTCTCTCCCTTAATACTCATTTCCAATTTGCTACCATCCTCTCCCCTTGAACATCTCATCACCTAACTTTTACCCATATCTACATTCAACTTCCTTTTTTTTGCACAGCTTCCCAAAGTCCATCACTAACTTCCTTAATTCCTCTTCTGATCCTGCTACAAGTGCAGTGTTGGCAGCACATGACAACTGGCTTACCTCCCATTTTTCTCCATTTTCTTTAACAATCTCCAGTCACTAGCCCATTATCCTTGCATTTACCCCTTGGACCACCCCACCCATGCATAAATTGAACACACATGGTGACATGACACTTCCCTGGGAAAGTCTCACCTTTACCTGAAACCACTCACTCTCTCCATTTCTAATTCTAACAATGGCTCTACTACTCTCATAAAAACTCTTGACTGCTCTTACCAGCTTTCTTCCTACCCCATATATCTGCAATACCTCCCACAGTGTCTTCCTGTCTACCCCATCGTAAACCTTTTCCAAATCCATAAAGGCCAAAAAAACATCCTTGCCTCTCCCTACAGCTTTCTCACATATCTGCCTTACCACAAAAATCTGATCCACACAACCCCTACCTGTCCTAAACCCACAATGTTCCTCATCAATTTCTCCCTCTGTTCCTCTCCTAATCCTCTAAATCAAAACCCTCACCACTCAATCAAAGCCTTCCCAACTACACTCAACAAACTGATCCTTCTGAAACTACTACACTCACAAATGTCCCCTCTTCCCTTGTAAAGCGAGACTATACAGGCACTCCTCCAGTCCTCCTGCACTCTACCCTTTATAAGATAAACATTAAACAACCTCGCCAGCCAGTCCGCCATCAATGTAGGCTACCTCCCTTTTTTAAACACTCATCATTTTAATAACTGCTTTCACTTCATCTTTTCTTATTTTTTCCTCCATATGTAATAAATAAGATAAAATTTGCATTTTGTCGCCAATAACCAGTATGTCTATCTTTGCATGTCATACTGAAGGTAGAATCACAGGGATCACTAAGGATAAATTTACGGAGGGTAGCAGTAGGGAGAAGTACAAGTCAAAAGTTATCAACATTCTTCTATGAGTGGAGATTCTTCAATCATACAAGAATGCTATCTGACTGACCTGGAGGGATGTCATCAAAGTCCCAAAAATATTACAAATAAAAAGGATTTTTCTCCCTATTAAGAGGGATGTGGCCAAGTTAAAGCAGTCAATATCTTAGGGGTTACGCCCTCCCCTACAAAATCAAATACTGTACAGAAGATATGAGTATTTTAACCTTGAACAACAAAATATTAATCACACTTATTTCCTAGGCTATTAAACTTATATACTTACGGAGCGAACGCCATTTACACTTGATACATTGACTACATTGCCCTTAGACTCAATCAGGTGTGGCACTGAAAGCATTGTAAGCTGATAGATTGACCTGAAAAGACCAAATGTGTCCTATTATGTTATCTGTATACAGAGAGAAAATGATATATATATATATATATACACATACATACATATACCAAGGGTTTTTTCCCCTTTACAAGGGAGGTAGTCAAATTTAAAGGCATAATCCACTCCCACCCATTTCATCCCCACATACTCCACTCCCATTCACCACCCCTCCCTTCCTCTTTTCTTGGCTCCTCCTGGATGACAGGTCATTCCTGCATCTTGCCCACTGCCCTGGGTCAGAAGCAATGCAGCAAGACACAGCACATCCACAGCAAGGCTGCTTCCTTTCATCGGTGACCCCACCTCTCTGTCTCCTCAAGCAAAAAAAGAGATGGGGAGAAATCTCTTGAGGCTGCATCAAATTATATATATATATATATATATATATATATATATATATATATATATATATATATATATATATATTATATATATATATATATATATATATATGCCTTGGGTATTAAAAAGTGTAATGAGAAATAGACATTTGGGAATGGATGCTAAGAGGATATTGTATGAAGGAGTGATTGTGCTGACAGCACTGTATGGAGCAGAAACACTGAACATAAAGAGAGGAAGAGAGGAGTTTGAATGTGTTTGAGATGAGGTGCCTGAGAAGTAAGATAGGGCTTACTAGGCTGGATGGAGTGAGAAATGAGAAGGTGAGGAGGAGAACAGGGCAGGAGAGGAAGTTGGGAAGAAAGATTAGTAAAAGATGTGTGGAAGGTAGAGGTAGAGGGAGTGAACATGAGGGGGTGACCAAGGATGAGATGGATGGATGGGGTGAAGGGGGCTTTGGGGAAGAGGGGAATGTCTGTTGAGGAAGGACAGGAGAGGACTGAAGACAGGGGTGCATGGAGGGTGGTTGTGTATGGAGGATGCTGTGATGCATGAAAGGGAGTGTGTGAAGTATGGGGGGTGAGGGAGTATGTGCGAAAAAAGAATTTGATGCAGCCTGAAGGGATTTTTCCCTGTCTTCTCTTTTTTTGCACAAGGGGACAGACCAGTTTAATGAAGTGGTATTGCTATGGATGTGCTGTGTCTTGCGACACTGCTTCTGACCCAGGGCAGCGAGTGGGATGCAGGGATGACCCATCATCCAAGAGGAGCCAAGATAAGAGGGAGGGAGGGGGGTGAATGGGAGTGGAGTATGTGGAGATGAAATGGGTGGGAGTGGATTTTATGCTTTGTTTTTTGGCTACCTCCCTTGTAATGGTTTGTTTACACATGAATCTGTCAATGTACACATAACTTGCAGAGCAGATTCAGCATCTTTTCATGTCATCCAGCTGGTTTTTGGATAATCATGAGAACTTATTTTGAATATCATTAAGCTTTAAATCATTTGTACATAAAACTTGAGTCACTCGATATTCATTAGAAGCTGTCAACTGATGACAAGATTTACATTAGGAACATCAACTCTTTGTCAGACTTATACCTAAGAAAGGAGTTGGGGCTTGTCAATGCAATTTTAACCTCTTCACTCCGGGCCAAAATCTCGCGGGCAGCATTAACTGCCAGACGTACGATGTGTCGTAATAATACTCGCATCATAAAATATAGTCACCGCTTATATCGATTGTTCTCTCTTTCACCCGTGAATTTTGATAACCATTTAAAATGTGATGAAGACAGTTTAGAGAGTATATCATTATGCAGGGGCAACTACAATAAATATAATCAAGACGCCGATATGGCAGCCCCGCATATCCACTTGCTCCTTATGCCACCTACGTATGCGGCACCGTATGGAAGTGGTTAACTATTGTGAAAGAATAGTGTCAGATCATCTGAGAACCCCAGTGGTACTTGACAGCAACAGGTCAGGAATTTGTTGTAGTATGTTACAATAACTTGCACTGTGATCTTGTTACCCACAACTTAAGCTTGAACATAATTCTTACCTGACATTAGTGTTCATTAGTCTATCATACTGATCCAGACTAGTATTTTCAATGCCTCCCAATGCCATAATACCAGCATTGTTTACCAGTACATCAATGCGTCCAAACTTCCCCACAGTTTGCTCTACAATCTGTTTGACATCTGTTTCCTTGTTCATGTCAGCTAATACAGAAAAAAAAATTTTTTATTAAGTAACATTTATATATTACAATGGGACCAATGTATATCCAACCTTTTCATGCATACACCAATTGTCCTTCTTGTGGCTGAATTGAAATATGCCTGATTCTTAATGTGTGAAATGGTTCAGTGGTATTATGCATGTCTCGCAGCCAGCAAGGGATATCAAATACGTGATTTTACATCCTAGTCAGGGTACAGAGGTTACGAAGGGTATCTATTCTGAGCAAGTGCCTCCAATTGCTAAAACCAAAGTAATTTCATAAGGCATCACCCTAGCCCTAAACAGGGATGCCATTTTGTGGGAATTTTCTACAAACTTGTGTCTGAGAAATTTGCTCACATGGGATATTTTGTGAGCAAATGGGAACACAGTGATGGCACTCTTGTCCCCCTCCCATCCCTTGCACCAGAGGAACTTGAGAAAAGAGGAGGTGATGTCCTATGAGCAGCGCACATGATGTTCAAGGACAAGTAGTTCAGCATTTCTCAAGAGTGAAAATTTATCTCTAAATGTAAAAGAATACTATGTAATTCTGGTCTGCTAAGGTATTATCAAATTCCCTTAAAAAGTGACTGCATAAAACTATGCAGTCACTAATCAAATATGAAGTCATCTATTTACACCAATTCCTCATTACATGCATCTCCCCAATAGATGAAATCTCTATCAAGTCTCTATCTTATGTATCAAATTTTGTAAGCTATACAAGTTGTGTGTGGTTACTACATTGTGTGTTACCTTAATTGTAGTACTTTCTTTGTTGAAGTGTATGAAAAAGTGAATCATTACTTGTGTATATCTAGGATGCACACAGGAACACCACCCTATTTGCAAGTTGAATAATTACATGAATGCCTTTATGTAAATTTTTTTAAGATGCATCCCTCACATACATGAAGGGCTTGTGTATGTTGAATTGATTATCTCTTTCCAGGCATGAAGTAATAACTATTCTCATGGAGGAATGCTGAGTTACTTTTAAATTCTATTATTCCTCCTTAAATATGTCCCAATGACTCATCTCTTCATTATTCCTTGGCACATTGTTGTTGGGAGGAGGAGGAGGAGGAGGAGGAGGAAGAGGAGGAAAAGGAGGAGGAGGAGGAAAAGGAAGAGAAGGAGAAAAATGAAGAGGAGGAGGCTAGCAGTTGCCAGTTGTCAGCTTTCATTGCTTGAAAAGGTGAAAGAGCTTCGGTCAAAGTTCACTTAGACACGTGTCCTGTCTGGAAATCAAGCGTGGGTGTCAAGTTTTGAAGAAAGGAAGCTGGGAGATAATCCCCTTTGAATTATGTTTCAGAGGATCATGACAGAGCAGATACCCACTGTACCATGCCAGGGTGGTACCAAATATCCTTGAAAGACATCTAAAGAATTTTTGGTTGATAATGGAATCATGAAAGGCACAGAAATACTTGATAGAGAGGACTTGTTAAAGTGGGACAGGAGAAGCACAAGAGGACATGGAAAGAAAATAAAAAAACATAGCTACAGAAGAGATCTGAAGAAAAACAGTTTTCCACATAGAGTGTTAGACACTTGGAACAAACTGGACAAGGAAATAGTGTGCGCAAAAACCATTCATGAGTTTAAAAGCAAACTAGACACTGCGAGATACAAAGGCGGGACACCACGAGCATAGCTCCCCTTCCCGCAAAATATAACTAGGTAAGTTATCACATGTAGGAGCACTGACAGTGTCAATACTGTAAGATATTGATCATGTGAAGGTCCAAGAATACATTAACCTAAACGAGGTCAAATAACAACTAACCTTTTATAACAAGTGGTTGAGTACCATGCTCCTTACATGTAGAAGCCACAGACTCCAAATTGTCCACATTACGGCCAGTAAGGGACAGGGTTGCCCCTAGCTTGGAGAAGAGGATGGCACTGGCTGCTCCAATCCCTGAGGAAGCACCTGAAATTTAAAAAAATCCATGGTAACTTGAAGCAATACCTAAGTAACTAGTAAAATCTTGAACTCAATAACAATAAATAAATAAATAAATAAATAAATAAAATAAATAAAATATACATACATATACCAAAGGCTTTTCCCCCCTTACATGGGGGGTTGCCAAAAAGAAAAAGGCATAGAAATCACTCCCACCCATTTCATTTCCCATATATTACACTCCCCTCCACCCTATCTTGGCACCTCCTGGATGATGGGTCATCCCTGCATCCTGTCCACTGCCCTGGGTCAGAAGCAGTATACATTGGCTGCATGTTATTGTGGCAAAGTAGCATGCAGTTGATACTTTAGGGTCTATATGGGGTGCCCCTACAGACCAGAACCACACATCATTTTGTCTGTGATAGAGGAGAACTCTGTACATAGAGAAATGATGACACTTTTATACTACGACTGTCCCTCCATTATGCTGTCCCCTAACCCCTTGTTACTGTCCTGTACCATTTCTCTGAATATTAATTTCCTTTTTTTGCCTACCTACCCTGTGGTGGGGGCAAAAGAATACTGCCACCAAGTATTTCCACTTGAGTCGTAAAAGGCGACAAAAAAGGGACGGGGGATGGGATTAGGAGTCCTACTACCTGTAGCCCCAAAAGGGGACATTCCTAAAAACGAAATAAAAATAAATAAATAAATTACAATAACAAATAAATTAATTAAATGAATGTATAAAACACCAGCAGCATCTACAATAACCTGACACCTTCCCCTGACAACACATCTATACAAAAATACATGCACCCTAAGATCATAGAATAATTATTCCAGGACTGACCCCTCCCCTCAAATTTATACATCGTCAGACATCCCTAATCATCAGCCCAACCAAAATTATTGTACATACATATACCAAAGGCTTTTTCCCCCCTTTACAAGGGAGGTAGCCATTCAGAAGACATAATTCCTCTTCCACCCATTTCATCCCCATCCACTCCACTCCCATTCACCACTCCTCCCTCTTTTCTTGGCTCCTCCTGGATGACAGGTCATCCCTGTATCTTGCCCACTGTCCTGGATCAAAAGCAATGCAGCAAGACACAGCACATGTACAACAAGGCCGCTTCATATAATTAGTGAACCCCACTCCCTGTCCCCTCTTCTCTTTTACTGCACAAGGGGATTGCCAATTACATGAAGTGGCCTTGCTGTGGATGTGCTGTGTCTTGCTGCACTGCTTCTGACCCAGGGCAATGGGTGAGGAGCCAAGAAAAGAGGGAGGGATGGAGGGGTGGTGAATGGGTGAGGAATGGGTGATGAAATGGGTGGGAGAGGAATTATGCCTTTTGACTTTGGCTACCTCCCATGTAAGGGGGAAAAAGCCATTGGTATATGTATGTATGTATGTACAACATTATTGATTGGGCTGATGTTTAGGGGCATTTGATGAAGTATAAAGCTGGCTGGAGGGGTCAGTCCTGAAATAATATTTTATGATCTTAGGGTGCATGTATTTTTGTATACATGTGTTGTCAGGGCCAGGGGAAGGTGGCAGATTGGTGTAGATGCTACTGGTGTTTATTCTATTTTTTTTTCAGTTGGTTGTGTTTGATGTTTTTGCATTGTTCTTTCTAGTGCTCTAACAGCACCCTTTGGGTGTCTTCACTCCATCCTTCATACATACATATACTAAGGCTTTTTCCCCCTTACAAGGGGGGTAGCCCCAAAAAAAAGGCATAAAATCATTCCCACCCATTCCATCCCTGAATACACTCCACACCCCTCCACCCTCCCTCTTATCTTAGCACCTTATCTTATCTTGTCCACTTCATGTAAAATGTTTAATATTTTGCCTTAAACATTGGGGTTACCATGAGAGAGAGAATGCACATATAAAATTGTAACCATGCTATTGCATAATCATGAAGAACCCAGTCAGAATAAAAGGAAACTTAGAAGAAAGTATAACTTCTATATTTCGGCTAATAGCTATAGCCCTCTTCAGGAAAGTACAGGTTACAAGAATTTGCAGAAACATAAATACAAATGAGATGTGAGTAGAAAGGGAACACACAGAGCTAGAAACAGGACAATCCATCATGCAGGGTAGAGTCAGAGGTGAAGGGATGTGTGGGTGGAGGTGTGAGGTCAGAAGGGAAGCGGGGTCAAAATTGATGAGGGAGCTGAATCAGGAGGGTGAAAATTCTTAACCAAACGGCTCACGGCTAGCAGTGGGATTATGTCCAGGGACCACTGACCTTTGGAGATATTCAAGTTCGAAAATTCTTCGATTAAGGCTGATTCAACAATTTTTCTTCTAAAACTTTAGAAGAAAAATTGTTGAATCAGCTTTTTCAGACCATTGCTGTAACTTATCTAAATCTTCTTGAATATCTAATTGGTTTACATGATCATTTTCCATTCTGCACAGTTTTGTTTCATCAGCAAATCTGGAGACAATACATTTCAGTCCATGGTCAACACCCTTCAGCCTATCTATCCATCTCATCCTCAGTTGTCCACTCAAGTTCACTCCATCCACCACTGCCTTCCACACTTTTTACTCATCTTTTCCATCTGTCCAAACCATCCCAATACTCTTTCATCAGCACGATCTTCCATCTTTCCTACCCCAGCTCTCCTCCTCACCTCATTTCTCACTCTATCCAACCTTGTAACTCCTATGATACTTCTAAGACATTTCATTTCAAACACATTCAATTACAAGTAATTCTTAAAAAAAAAAAATACTCCCAATGTATATGATATGCTAAAGAATATTTGCTATATGGATTTTGTCATTCAAAAACTAATTGAAGTTAGGAAATGACAACAATACACTAGCCTTATTACACCAGAATATGCACCATTTTTAACCTCAATACGTGTCAAATATTTGCGTGCACATAACAAAATATTAAGTTACTGCTGTTATATTTTTTCTTCTTCACCCTGAATAATTATAATAATGTCACAGAAAATGTGATCAAGCCTGTTCACAGAACAAATTTATCATTATACAGGGTCAGCTACAACTACAAAAATATATTAAATACATTCAAGAACCTGATGCTAGCATCCTCATATATCCCACTCATGACTTATGACACATACATACACATCACTGAGTAAATCTTTAGTTTCGACCATGGGAGGAATATAGCAATAGAAAATTAAATATTAATTTTGTAAATTAAAATGTATCAACGTAATATGCAAATTTGTGTGCGGAAATGAGAAACAAAAAAGGTGCTAAAACAGATTTCTTAAGTAACGAAGTTGTGTACGACGAATGGTACGCCATGTTTGTTATGGTAGATGCCGACGTCGAAGAAATTAAAGGATGATAAATTCGTCTAAGGTAAACTAAACTAACCTAACCTAACCTGTGTTTGATAAATCATTACCTGCAAATTAGATGTCATCTGGCTCGTCCTCGTTGTCGTCGTTGTGAGAGACGTTGGCGGGCTTTTCAACCACTCTCTCAGCTTGCGGAGTATACAAATTCATATTTAATTTTCTATTGCTATATTCCTCCCATGGTCGAAACTATAGATTTACCGGTTAGGTTAATTTAATTTAGTTTACCTTAGACGAATTTATCATCCTTTCATTTCTTCGACGTCGGCATCTACCATAACAAACATGACATCCCAATCCTATGCTACCGACTTCGTTCATTAGCATATTTAGCTTGTGGCAAGGTATTTTTATTTGCATTGCCGCACACAATGTTGCATACTGCGTTGATACATTTTAATTTACTAAATTAATATCTAATTTTCTATTGTTATATTCCTCCCATGGTCAAAACTGAAGATTTACCCATCACTGTGTTCAAGAGATTAAGATAAAGTACTGTTATATATTTCAACAATACAAACTAGATCTCATTCGCAGATAATCAGAATGAGATAGAAATGTGTAATACTGCACTAATTATCTAATACCAAACCAAAGAATTTGTAAACAAATACCATTATAAGAACGATTGAAAGGTTATAACAAAATACCATCTAAATATATTTCAGGAAATAAACTAAAGGCAGACAATTAGATTTACAGTATTTAGGTAATTATGAGTAAAACCGTGGATTGGTTGTACTACACCCTTCGTCTTATTTTATGAAATATAGGATGACATTACTGTTTTCTCTAACAGAAATATATAGATACTTCCTCTCAAACCATATGTCTAAAGGATACGAGATTAACAAATCATACCTGTAATTATGGCAACTTTTCCCGATAACTTTAGTGGCAGACTCATCTTTCCTTGACTTGCAGACTGCATATAATAAATTGAGTGCTTGTAAATAAATTATATGAAATTCAAAAATAAAATATTATCTTTAAAAAATAACCTGTATATTCAGTTTTTCTATGTTATAAATAATGCTAACAGTTTGTGGTTAGTAATATAAGCAATGGCAATTTTATTAATTAAGATGCTAATTTTATTGTTTACACGAACGACAGCTACGTATAGCTGCAAATGTGCGGCTGTGCTATCACCTGAAGACGTGCGGAATTGAGATTGGCTGGTGGTCAGGGACAGATTTCTTTTTAAATTAATGGATACTGTCATGGGAATTCCGGTTCATATGGTATGTTAGTTTCATTTCGTTGGACTACATAATCTGCGAGTAAAGTACTTCTGTATGAGTGCTGAAATGGTAATTGTTTCAGATATACTGAATAATTGAATATACCCCTATTCTTGTGTTCAATCAAAAAGGTTTGCAAATATTGTGTAATGTTAGTACTTTAAGAAAAAGAAGAAAAAATATAAGAAGAAGTAGATGCACGGTAAATTGCCTTTGATATTTCTCGGATAGCAATGCACCGGGTTCTATCTATGGTACAGTTATTGAAATTCAGTTGATCTGAGAATTGAGGTCAGACTGAACTAGTCTAGTGACTAGTTTAACTAAAAGCAAATAATTTCAAGTATATAAATTCTGGAAGTTGGGTACATTATTATCTGTAAAACTCTGGGTTAGTAGGAATATATATTCAATGCTTTAGTTTATAATGATAATCAGAAGAGTATGCAGAAAGTAGAATATTCAATATTAATATAGCTACTAAAAATTCACTGAAACCTGTAATCTGTATCCTGAGGTTAGTCATCAGTTGCCCTACCTGAAAGGATTATTTGCACCATATGGTGCCCATACCCCAGAATGCAATTGCGGTAGATTAAGATGATGATATTGTAGAGATTGTCAATTTTTTCCTGTTGCTTTTCATCGAGTTGGTAAATTAAGATGATGATATTGTAGAGATTGTCAATTTTTTCCTGTTGCTTTTCATCAAGTTAGAATATTTACATAGTACTAAATACTAATGTCCTTATGGTGATAAGGATTGAATGTATAGTATTTACAAAATAGTGGTGATATCATCGGAACACTTATTCTGATCTAATGCAGTTATATAATTAAGCATATATATGATAGAAATATATTTCTCTCCTTATATTTAGCATTGTTAGCCATCATGGATTTATTTATTCATTTGTTGAATTGATTTCAGGATTATGAGGGCCAAAGGCTGGCAGAAAGACTGTTCCATATTATCATTCTTTCATTTGGGGTAAGTGTTTATAGTTGGCTTAATATATAATTTGATTTTATGGGATGACAATAATCATATATGTTAACATAATTATGTGAAAATAAAATTCAATGCACCAAGATATTAAGTTTATTGTATTTATGATGTAAGACAATATGTTGCATAGAATTTCATTGATTGGAACTCCTCAGCTTAATAAAAGAGGTGGGGGGGGAGTGAATTTGAAGAACGACCGAGGATAAGATGGATGGACGGGGTGAAGGGGGAATTGAGCAAGAGGGGAATGTCTGTTGAGGAAGGAAGGGAGAAGGCAGGAGATAGGGACGAGTGGAGAATGGCTGTGATACTGTTATGCAAAAAAAAGGAGGGATGTGGGTCAGGGGATGGTTATGTGAATGATATTTTGATGGAGCCCAAAGGGACTTCTCCCCCCCCCCCTCCTTTTATTTCATGAGGGGATTGAGAAGGGTCACTGATTAAGTGAAGTGCCCTTGCTTTAGATGTATTGTGTCATGCTACTTTACATCTGATCCATCCAAAGCAGTGGGCGGATTTCAGATGCAACCCATCATCCATGTGGAGCCAAGATGGGATGGGGGAAGAGGTGGTGGATGGGAGTGGAAGGGGTGGGAGTAGGTACATTCCTTTGGCTATCCCCCATATAAGGGGGAAAAAGCTCTTGGTATATGGATAGTTAATATCTTAATTAGCTAGAACAGACTGTTGATAGTCATAGTATATAGGATAATTAATCTCTGTCTACATACATCTTCTTCCCCTTTATTTATTTATTTGTTTACATACATCTTCGCCTTTATTCATTTATTTGATTTTTTCATTAAAATGTATATTAGTTATTATATGAATATACAAATATGATTACATATAAAATATATATATGAAATATTTATACCAGTAAAATTAATAAAAATAGAACATTAAAAATATATGTAATCAAAATTTATTATTGTTTAGTTATTATTATTTTTATTATCTCTAAAAGATATTTAAGGAACAGTCTAGGTTCATAAATTTTTTGGGTATTTAAGGTGCACTAAACTGTGATGTATACCGGTAATACCCGATTATAACATTTTGTATCCAAAATTATATTTCCATGTTCCCTAGTTATATTTATACTAGTGTATGCACATCACAAGGAAAATCACTACATGTGATTTTATATTCCAATTCTGTTACCATCTTGATTAGCTTTTTCCCCTGTACAAGGAAGGTAGCCAAAGGCATAAATCCACTCCAGTCCATTTCATCCCCACATACTCCTCTCCCATTCACCCCCCCCCTCTTCCCCTCTTTTTCTTGGCTCTTCTTGGATGAAGGGTCATCCCTGCATCTTGCCCACTGCCCTGGATCAGGAGCAGTGCATTAAGACATAGCACATCCAAAGCAAGGCTGCTTCATTTAATCAATAACCCCCCCACTCTTTCCCCTCATGCAGAAAAAGAGAAGACGGAAATCCCTTCGGGCTGCGTCAAAATATTCACACATACTCCCACACTCCCCCATCCACCCCATTACAGCATCATACACAACCATTCTCCACTCACCTCTGTCTTCTCCCTTCCTTTCTCAACAGGCATTCCCCTCTTTCCCAATGCTCCTTTTACCCCATCCATCCATCTCATCCGTGGTTGATACCTCATGTTCACTCCCTATACCTCTGCCTTCCACACCTTTTACTAATCTTTCCTCACTCATTCTTTCCATGTGTACAAACCATCCCAATACTCTTTCATCAAATCTGCTCTCCTTTCCTCCTCATTCTTTCCAGCCAAACCCCTACCATACTTCTCAGGCATTTCATCTCAAAACACATTTAAAAATTTTCCTCTTATGTTCCATGTTTCTGTCCAACACATAGCTGTTGGCACAATCACCCCTTCATACAATCTCCTCTTAGCATCTGTTCCCAAATGTATTTCTCGTTACACTTTTTAATTCCCCAAGGCATTTACTTGCTTCTCTCAATCTACATTCTATCTTCTCCACTCCTCCTTTTCCTGCAACATTTGCACCCAAGTATCTAAAACTGTCCACTTTCTCCAGTCTCTCTCCCTTAATACTCACTTCCAGTGTGCTGCCACTTTCTCCCCTTGTACATCTCATCACCATACTTTAACATACATACATATACCAAGGCTTTTTCCCCCTTACTAGGGAGGTAGCCAAAAAGGAAAAGGCATAAAATCATTCCATCCTTGAAAACACTCCACACCCCTCCACCCTCCCTCCCATCTTAGCACCTCCTAGATGACGGGTCATCCCTGCACCCTGTCCACTGCCCTGGGTCAGAAGCAGTGTCGCAAGACACAACACATCCACAGCAAGGCCGCTTCATTAAATCGGCGACCTCCCCTCTCCGTCCCCCCCATATAAAGGAGAGGACGGGGGAGAAATCCCTTCAGGCTGCGTCAAATTTGTCACACACACTACCTCACCCCCCATCCCCCTGTCCATTCCACCTCATGCATCACATCTTCCATATACAACCATTCTCCATTCACCCCTGTCTTCTGTCCTCTCCCGTCCTTCCTCAACAGACATTCCCATCTTCCCCAGAGCCCCCTTCACCCCATCCATCCATCTCATCCTAGGACGTCCCCTCATGTTCACTACTCTCCCATTCACCATACTTTTACCCACATTTATCTTCAACTTCCTTCTTTCGCACTTTCCCAAACTCCGTCACTAACTTCCTCAATCCCTCCTCTGATCCTGCTACAAGTGCAGTGTCATCAGCAAACAACAGCTGGTTTATCTCCCACTTTTCTTTAACCATTTCCAATCCCCGACCATCTTTGCATTTACCTCCCACACCACCCCATCCATGTATAAGGGGGTGGTATGAGAGGTAAATACAAAGGTAGTGGGTCAGGGATAGATGGTTAAAGAAAATGAAGAAAAGTGGGAAATGAGCCAGCTGTTGTTTGCCGACGACACTGCGCTTGTAGCAGGATCAGAGGAAGGATTGAGGAAGTTAGTGACAGTTTGGGAAGGTGTGCAAAAGAAGGGAGTTGAAGACATCATGATTGGAGGAAACTTACCACAAAGGTATTATTGTAGTACAGGCCAAACTGGAAAGTTCGTTTCATTTAGATAAACACCAAAGTAATATGGCGCAATACCTTGAACCCTATCATACAGCTAGCCTCATAGACTGAAAGGTTGCTGCCATATTTTCACATTGTTGAGCATCCTATATATATATATAGGATACTCGCTGGCCGTGTGGGTTAGAATGTTGCTATGTGGCAGAGTTGAGGTGATGACAGTTTGAACCCTGCTATCAGCGAGTTGGACCAAAGGCATAGTTCGTTAAATAAGATCCTCCAAAGTCTTCTCCAAGGGGAATCATCCCAGCCTTCTGATGTGGGGGAGTTTACACTAATCACCCTTATTGAAAATACTTCTTGTGGCAGGTTTATGTTATTGCTATTATGGTTCAAAACACTATAATCAGTAATGATTAATATGATTTTCAGGCAGCAGGATGGTTGTATGGCTATCACGTTCAAGATTTCTTCAAGACCATTCTTATGTTAGGTGGTGGCTCGGTCCTAGCCTGCTTAGTAAGTATGAGATGTCTGTCTAACTTTTTCATGCTCTTTTGTTCTCACTAAAACTCTTCCTAATGTGTATTACCTTTGCTCATTAGGAGGGTGTGCAACAGTATAGTATATACTATTGGAACTGTTCATCCATATTATGTTTATGACTGAGTGGGTTAGGGCGTCGTTACTTGCGGCAAAGGTCGAGGTGAGGGCGGTTTGAATCATGCCACCGGCGAAGTTGAAACAATGGCATGGTTTATTAAATTTCACGCCACAAAGCCCTCTGTGAGGGGTACCGTCCTAGCCTCCCAATAGGGGTGTGTGTGTGACATTAAACCTTAAACCATTACATACATGGGCATGGGTTTATGGGGTGGTTACATGGGGTTAGGGGGGAGTTTGTGATGTTAAATCATATCATCATCATCACATGGGGTTAAAGTGGCATGGCTCAGTGGTAGAATGCTTGCCTTGCAGTAAAGTGGTCTGGGTTCAAGCTTGGCTTACACCCACCAGTCAACTTGGGTGGGAATGAATACTAGCATCTGATAGGCAATCTAGGTGATGCAAAAAGAATTTACTCTACTGCATTATCTTAAGGTCTGGTGTTCATGTCTTCATACAAGACATGACTCTAACCTATCTAGTATTGGGCCAACTTTGACTTGCTTGTTTCCAAGTTTATTGTTGTATATAGTTTTACTTTATTATTTGTCTAATAATTGCTGCATATTGTAGGTAACTCTGCCTCCATGGCCTATCTATAGGCGGTCACCTCTCAAGTGGGTACCAGTACAGGAACAGCCATCAGCTCCAACAGAAACAGTGTCATCAAAGAAGAAGAAGAAATAAAGAATGACTAGTTTTTATTTTTGTCATTAATGGAAAGAGACCGTTAGGTTCTCTTTAGTTGGAGCAATTTTCATTCCCTACAATAACACCTTGTTTTGTGTAATAAAGTTTATGAATACTGCTTATTTTGTTACTTCACATCTTTAACATGTCTCTGGCAAGGCTTTCATTATACACTTTTAATAAAAAAAAATTACACAATCACAATATTTCATTTCCATAAACCCAATATTTTAAATGCAAGTAATTTTAACCTTTAATTACGGTCTAAACACTTGTGTAGTTCCATTCTTAGTACTCAAAATAATTCAAGGGATACGAGATCATATGAATAGCAATGTATTGTTACCAAAGCTACTTTAATGGAGGTCACCTTTATGCCATGTCCACACGGTCGAGCACTGTCCGCTGGGCACGAAGGCTTTGCTCGACACAGGGCAAACTATCAAACTGTCTGTTCCCGGCGCCATTTGCGGGCAGTGGATGGAGGGCTGACATCGCTGCCAAACCCACGAGGTGAGGTGCGAGGAAAGTTAGCAAACCCGCTCAGTACAGACCGAAGTTACCTTTACACCATGTCCGCACATAGTGCTAGTGTGTACTGGTCTCGACAAGACATGCTATTGGTGCTATGCTTTTCCTCATATTTGTCTCTTGCCTTTGTATATATGGCTCCACTTTCGAAAGGAGAACAGAAAAGCTGCTTATGTTCATTCTCATGTAATTGCAAAACAATTGTTCATTTTCATCCTGCAATTCACGAAGGATTGTCACTGAGCTTCCCGTTAAATCACATCTTTGTAACCACTCCCGGCACCAGAAATGTCTCCGTGATTTTTTTTTTTTTTTTTTTTTTTTTTTTTAGATAGCAATTATAATGCTGTAAAGTGCTACCTTCTTTCCAAGTATGGTGGGAACCATGGTTATTGTACCGCACTGAACCACTCCCTCCCAACCTCTGCTTGTGGCCAACTAACCTCCAACCACCATCGACAGCTGTGTGGACACTTCACGGGCAGAGTCTGCGGATTTCGCCCGGTAAGGGCAAAGTCTGCCAGGCACAGCTCGACCATGTGGACGCGGCATTAGAGACATGGAAAATAAGAGAGAAAGAGTAAACATGTCTGAGAAGAATGGGGTTACAGGGTTGGACAGAGTGAGAAATGAGGTGGTGAAGAGGAAAGTGGGTGGTGGAAAAGGAGATTGGAGATAGGGTTGAAGAGCATTGGGATGGTTTGGACATGTGGAAAGAAAGAATGACGAAAGATTAGTAAAAATTGTGGAAAGCAGAGGTGGATAGAGTGACTATGAGGGGTCAACTGAGGATGGATGGGGTAAAAGGGGTCTTGAGCAAGAGGGAATGTCTGTTGAAGGAAGGGAGAAGGCAAAAGATAGAGGTGAATGGAGAATGGCTGTGTATGGATGATACTGATACATGGAAGGAAGTGTGTGGGAGATAGAGAGTGATTATGTATGATATTTCTATCTATCCCCCCCCCCCCCATCTTAATATTTTTCTGCATGAGGGGGCGGTGGTCACCTATTAAATGAAGATACCTTGCTGCATTGCTTCTGACCCAGAGCAATAAGCGAGATGCAGGGATGACCCATCATTCAGGAGCCAAGATAGGGGTGGAATGGAATTATGCCTTTTGACTTTGACTACCTCCTTTGTAATAGGGAAAAAGCCCGTGGTATGTGAATGTACCTTTGTACAAGAAGTACATTCCTGATGATAGCCACACAAAGAAAACACAAATTTGGAAAGGTTTTTGAAAGAAAATGCTATTGCAGGGGATGACTACACTCAATTTACTTCACTTAATCAGTTCATTATACATACATATACCAACAGCTTTTTCCCCCTTACAAGGGAGGTAGCCAAAAAACAAAGGCATAAAATCCAATCCCACCCATTCCATCCCCACAATTCATTATATGGAAAAATAATTTTTAGTGTGAACAATTGATTCACTTTCCCACCTCACTTAAGTGGGAGATCGACAGTTCCAAGGAAATAGTCTAAGGCTGTCGGTTCAGTCTCCCAAGTTATTCAACGAAGAAATTTTGTATTAAAAAAAATAAAGATACATGAAAATGAGTTTCTAGGATCAGGGTAGACTGATAAGGGCACAAACCTTCAAGTTAATGGTGCTATACTATATATACAAGTGAGGACAACTAAATAGAAACGACCAAAAAATGTCACTTTATCACATTTCAGATGAATCAACAATGAAATTATGTACAACCATGATTTTTTCAAGATGTTGAAATTATAAATACAAATTTCTGTACTCATATTGTGATCAAATTAAGAATGAAAAATGTATTCCATTTCAATTATTTGAATTAATCTATAGGTCTATTACGACGTATCAAAGACACTCTTCTGCCTTTCTTGACTTTGAGATTGCCGAGGTACGAATCTTTCTCGCCCAGAACTTCATGTGTATAGTTATACCTGGATTCATCCCTGCAATGGAAAATTGTGGAATATCAAGGAAACTATTTATATATGTACTAAAAGGTCTATTTCCCCCAACAAAGGAGGAAGACATTTTAAAACATACACTCTACAAATATCCAACACTCATTCACTGCCCCTCCCATCTTGGTACCATGTAGATGAAGGGTCTTCCCTGTCACTTGCCACAACTTAGACGGGATAAGAAAAATATGAAATATAAATCATGTATACATACATATACCAAAGGATTTTTACCCCTTACAAGAGAGGTAGCCAAAGTCAAAAGCATAAATCCACTCGCACCCCTTTCGTCCCCAAATACTCCACTCCCATTCACCACCCTTCCCTCCCTCTTTTCTTGGCTCCTCCTGGATGATGGGTCATCCATGCATCTCGTCCACTGCCCTGGATCAGAAGCAATGCAGCAAGACAACACATTCACAGCATGGCTGTTTCATTTAATTGCCGACCCCACCTCTCTCCATGCTTCATTTAAATTTGTCTTAGTATTTATAATTAGATCCATAGCATGTACAGCAGAGCAGGCCTTCTTAGGGGGAGGTAAAGTAAGGACCATAATTAGGGTAGGGTTCTAAGAGGTAGATGTTGTGTTACTAGACTTTGACAAGGTAGATCATGGCATACTACTACATGAGATAAAACCCCTTGATATATCAGGAAATGCATCTGGATCCAATACTTTTTTACGGGTTGACACCAAACAGTAGGGGTGGATGTATACAAGTCACAAGAGACAGAGGTGGTTAGTGGGGTCCTGCAAGGATCTGTTCTGGGCCCACTGCTGTTCCTGTTGTACATGATGGACATCAGTGAGGAAGTAAGTGATTCCTTCCTCACAATGTTCACCGACAACATTAGCATGAGTCACCACGCCATCAGCATAGAAGTGCCCTGCCTCCAACAAGATCTGGAAGTGGTGTATGCTTGGGCAGCTACAAGCAAAATGTACTTCAATGAGGAAAAATTTGAAATGTTGAGGCAAGGACACAACCATGAAATAAAAGAGACAACAATGCTGTATGCAGAAGGGGGACAAGAAATCACAGCCACAACCCACGTCAAATGCCGGGGGAGGGGGGGTGACCTCAGTGAGGACTGCTCATTCCAGCACCACAGTAGAAACAGTTAAGAAAGTCAAGATGATGTCTGGCTGGGTGCTGAGAACCTTCACCAGCAGGGACCCAGAGAGACTGCTGACTCTATGGAAGGCCCATGTACAGCTGCACAGAAAACTATCGTTAGTAAATCACGCTAATCATTTTGACACAAAACAACGAAACTATTTGAGACAAGTTGAAGTCTCCATCAGAAATAAGATTATCATGTCATAGTGAATCCATATGAACTGCGGAACTATTATTCGATTCATATTCATTCAGAAGGAATTCGAACAATTCGAACCCCAGAAATACCAACCCTTCGGTATCATGAGGTTATGTTCATTAGCGGATGTTTCGACACCCCTACTAACGATAGTTTTCTGTGTAGCTGTACATCTGTTGCTGGATTATTGCATCCATTTATAGTCACCCCACAGGAGAGGAGACATACAACAGCTAAGAGGGAGTACAGAGGTCTTTCACTAGGAAAATTCAGGGCATGAAGGACCCCAGTTACTGGGACAGACTGCAAAAACTGGACCTGTACTCCCAGCAGTGCTGTAGAGACAGGGATTGGGCCATCTATATCTGGAAAGTCCTAGAGAGACTGGTGCCTGACCCAACAACCCAAGATTTACAACCCTACATGACAGGGAGAATGGGGCACTAATGCAAGAGACACAGCTTGCCATCTACAGCCCCGGAGAAGATCTTCAAATCGCTCCCAAAGGAGATAAGGGGCATGTCTGGGTGCACAGCAGAGAGGTTCCTGAGAACAGTACCACATAACCCCCTGTGCTAGGGTATACAGCCCAGTGTAGAACCTTCTACACAATACTCCAAGTGTCTCTACAAGAAAGAGAAACCAGGTTAGGCAGAAGCAGCAAATCACCATGGCTATGAAGTAGTGCTTCTAGACAGAAACAAGTAACAAGTAAGTAACAGACCACAGACATTGGGCGAGTCTGTTATAGTGTGAGGTTAGGGTCATGGTACTAAGTAATGAGATTCCTCAGCAGTCACTGCCAAGTAAATACGGCCAACATGCAAGAATGCACAGAGTTTTAAATATGAAAAGAGGAAAAAACAATGGGGGAGTCATAATCTGGCTTTAAGTATGCTGCATACAAGGAACAAAACTGTACACACACACACACACACACATAAATATATACATATCAAAAGGCTCTTTCCATATATAAAGGGAATGGCCAAGTCAAAGCATACACCCACCTTTCATCCATCCCAAACCAATTTTTGTCCCTTGTATCTTACCTCTTTGAGGATAAAAGCTCATTCCGACCTACTGCTTAGGTGAGACAATGCAGCAAGAGACCACACCTTCACAGCCCGACAGCCAAAGCTAGTTGACCCCCACTCAAGAATTTACACAAGAGACAAGAAGAAATCCATTCAAGGTGCATAAAAATGAGTCAGTATAATTATGCATGTCAAGCACATGGTATAGCCTTAGAAATAAGATGAGAATAATGTTATGTGGGAGCAAATTTGGTGAGGAAAGCTTGCTACAATATTTTTCATGGATATAATGGAAATGTTGAATGGACATAATTCTGGTCAAACATAAATACCATAAAAGTTCATGCTGTAATGTGAAAAGTATATAGATAAGGTCTAATCAACCAGTGGGGTAAAAGAAAAACAAGAGGACATGAAAAGAAACTCAAAAAGGATAGTTATAGAAAAGATCTGGGGGAAAAAAAAAATCCACACAGAATGGTGGAGGTCTGGAACAAATTAGACAAAACAATGGCATGTGCAAACACCATACAAGAATTTAAGAACAAACTAGATGCTGAAAGATACAAAGATGGGTCACTATGAGCATAGCTTCCCTTCCTGTATAATACAGCTAGGTAAATACACATTCCACTCCCATCCACCATCCTTGTTACCCTATCTTAGCTCCTCATGGATGAAAAGTCATCCCTGTCTCCTGTCCACTGCCCAGGTCAGAAGCAGTGCAGCAAGATACAGTATATTCACAGCAAGGCCACTTCACTTAATTGGTGACCCCCCCCCCTCTGTCACCTCATGTGGAAAATAGAGAAGAGGAGGAGAAATCCCTTCAGGCTGCATCAAAGTATAATCCAATCACAGTCATTCTCTACTCGCCCCTATCTCCTACCTTCTCCCTTCCTTGTTCAACAGTCATTCCCCTCTTGCCCAAAGACCCTTTCACCTCATCCATTAACCAACCAAAATGAACCAATGATAAAACAAGTTTTCCCAAATGAGACAATAAATTTTCAATTATCAAAAGCATAATCAATATACATACCTCATGATGTACAGTGTTTTCCTTCTGAGGAGAACATCTACAATTTGGTTTTTCTCTTTATCATGCACCAACCTCATCACAGCATCACTAAGCAAACACAGCCCACTTATTATATTTCCACAGAACTGCAATATATGAAAATCTAGTTAAAAAGTGATGGAAGTATAGTTACATAAGCACATGTAAATTATTTACTTCTGTAAGAGTAAATAAACTTTGTTACAGCTTTGAATATCCACTATCTCTAGGACCAATAGTGGGCAGGATATTGTCTCCAAAGCTCTATCAATATCCTCACCTCCAAAATGCATGCTCTCTTTATGTTCCCTCTAAGCTCTCAATTCATCTTTCACAATTTTTCCACCACTGATGACCCGTGACTTTTCCCCTCCTTTTCCTAGGTGATGATATAAAAACAGTCCCACATCTGTAAAACACAGCTAAATGTTTCTTTCCAGTGAGATCTATGGGAAAGAACAAGGCCCACTACATGCTGCCATGGAGCCATGAGTTTCCAGTCAGAGAAACAATAGATAGTTCATTCAATCATAACCTTTAATCTCCTTTCTCCATTCTTGAGGCAGCTTTATCTTATCTTCTTCCACTACAGGTAGTTCTTAATTTACACATCTATTTTATGCAAACTTGCATAACTGATCAAATAATTATTCTATTTGAATTATGTGGTTTGTTTGAATTAACAACGACAGCAATCTGTATGTTTACTATAAATATTAAGATGTGTTCTATAGTCTAAGTACAATTAGTGCTACTACTACATTACATATATTCGTGGATAGAATTTTTCAATTGTTCTTGATTTAGTATCATAAATGACACTTCTACTGGAAAAAAAAAAATAGTTTGATGTTGTGGACACTGGTACATTTCTGCTCCCCCTACCCCCAATTTAATTTAATCAATTTTTTTTTTTATTTACACAATGCCTCATGGTCCCTATATATAATCAACTGCCATTACTATTCAAAATGCCATATTATCCTATATAATGTCCAAAAGGAGATGGAAAACACTAGTACCCACTCTAACACTATCAATGTGAGGTTTGATAACTCCTCCCTCAGCTAGGTCCAGTACATGTACAAGGGGCATGACAGAGGATGGCTCAGGGAAAGCAGCATCTCTTAAGCGGGTAATAATAGCAGATGATGCCTTTCCCCATTTGGACCTCTCAACTTCACGGTATCCATGGATAGCCTGCAATATCAGAATGGAATACATTAACCAAGAGACTTTTGTTTAGTAAAAGAGTATATTTCACTTTATGATCATCCCTTGCTGGGTAAATATTTTTTTATCCTTTTTATGTACATCAAAAATAGGTAATTAATAAATAAATACAATTTATTGGCAGCATGAATATACTGTAATCAGAACAGATTAAAATCAAAGCTGGCAAAGATATTTCAAACAGATACTTGAACCAATAACCACTTTCATACTTTGATATTAATCAATAAGATTAAATAATAAATGTATGTATATCCCAATACTTTAACCCCTTCGCTCTGGGCCAAAATCTCGCAGGCAGCATTAGCTGCCAGACGTGCGATGTTGCGTCACAATACTCGCATTATAAAAAATAAAGTTACCGCTGTATTGCTTGTTCTCTTTCACCCGTGAATTTTGATAACCATAGAAAATATGATGAAGCCAATTTACAGAATATGGGGGCCATGCAGGTACAACTACAATATATATAATCAAGACGCCGACATCAGCATCCTCACGTACCCACTTGCTCCTCATGACGCCTACGTAGGCGTCATCGTATCGAAGGGGTTAAAGGAATAAGAATTCCTGTACAGTACTCATTAAGCAGATTCTGGATTTAATGAACATTTTCTGCCATTCTAAGTTTCAAAATCAATCTTTTTGAGATCCTGGCTAGTCTGGAAGGTAATGCTTTTAACAATTTCCTGAGAAAAACAGGCTCACCACTTTTTACATCAAGTGACCACTAAGTGATGCCATGGTTCTGGTTGGTTAGTAAGTTCAGACTCTGAAGCACCTCTTACTTTGAAGTGTGACCATTTGGAATACCCAAAAAATGATCAAAGCAAAGCAAGCTAATTCATTAGCTTGCAGGACCCACACTTTTGCACCCATCACTGGTTCCACAACCAGCTCATGTACAAGATGTAACTATTTTCTATGGGGTAGCAACAAAGTCTCAAGGCAAAACTTATGTTGTCCTCTATTATTTAGTACAGAATATGATTTTCCTCCACACTCTTTAGGATACCTAATATAACAATGGCTGTTTCATAGATGTGATCTCCCCATACCTGGCTGCATAAGTTTTATGCATGTAATTGGTTAAGGACTTTAGCAACATCACTACAGACCAAAGTCAACTTCTACTATCCTACCTTTCCGCTACTTTCCTTAAATTTCCCCTATACCACCTCTGTGACTATCTTCTTTTTTAACCAAATTCTATACTTCACCAAACTATCTAAACAATTAACTCAACAGAAAAATTACTTGCAAAAGAAGTAAGAATTGTATTGGTATATCTATCTGGGTCACCACAGGGTATTAAAACAGTATCAATACTGAATCAGCCTGGCAATAGACTCCAATTGTTCCAGATGTATCCACTATACAGAAGACGGAGCACATCTTACTATATTGCCATACATTTCCCTCATCCTGGCAGCTACACAGAATCACTGAGTGACAGGTTGAACCATGGCTGTGGCTAGCTTCCTTGATGCCCTTGGTCTCCTCTGAGAGAGAACAAGCCACAAGGTCAAGGCTCAAACTCAAAGGCAACAGATTAATCTCTTTAGCTAATTTTCATCCCAAAGAATAGAAGTGCTGGTTATTGATAATGAAATACATATTGAAAATAATCTTTTATAACAGTGGATGACCTAGCTCAGATTTTATGAGGATTTCTCATATCATATATTATATCCTCTAAAGTTATCCTTTCCCTAGTATGCTCATATATCTTTCTTCTATAGTATAAAACCTAGTACCACCTATAACTCATGAGACCTGAAATAAACACAAAAGAATGCAATTATCAGAATGCATAAACTCTTGCCCAGGGACCTTTAGTCCACCCTGACCCTGTTCAGTGTATTAATTAGTAGTATAAGACTTACACCTCCCACAGACAGAAAGGCACTGTGGGAGGTTATGCAGATATATGGGATAGGAGGAAAGCTTCTGGGAGCTGTCAAGAGTTCTTATAAGAGTAGTAGAGCTTGTGTCAGGATTAGAAATGGAGAGAGTGAGTGGTTTGAGGTAAAGGTGGGATTTCGTCAAGGATGCGTTATGTCGCCCTGGCTGTTCAACTTATACACGGATGGGGTAGTGCGAGAGGTAAATGCAAGGGTAGTGGGTCAGGGATTGGAGATGGTTAAAGAAAATGGAGAAAAGTGGGAGGTGAGCCAGCTGTTGTTTGCGGACGACACTGCGCTTGTGGCAGGATTGGAGGAGGGATTGAGGAAGTTGGTGACAGAGTTTGGGAGAGTATATGATAGAAGAAAGCTAAAGATAAATGTGCGTGAAAGTAAGGTGATGAGATGTACAAGGGGTGAAAGTGGCAGTAGACTGGAAGTGAGCATTAAGGGAGAGCGACTGGAGGAAGTGGATAGTTTTAGATACTTGGGTGCAAATGTGGCAGGAAAAGGTGGAGTGAAGGTGGAGGTAGAATGTAGATTGAGAGAAGCGAGTAAATGCCTTGGTGGATTGAAGAGTGTAATGAGGAATAGACATTTGGGAATGGATACTAAGAGGAGACTATATGAAGGAGTGATTGTGCCAACAGCACTGTATGGGGCAGAAACATGGAACATAAGAGAGGAAGAGAGAAGGAGTTTGAATGTGTTTGAGATGAGGTGTCCGAGAAGTATGATGGGGGTTACTAGGCTAGATAGAGTGAGAAATGAGGAGGTGAGGAGGAGAACGGGGGTGGAAAGGGAGTTGGGAGATAGGGTTGATGAAAGAGTATTAGGATGGTTTGGAAACATGGAAAGAATGAGTGAAGAAAGACTAGTAAAAGAGGTGTGGAAGGCAGATGTGGAGGGAGTGAACATGAGGGGACGTCCTAGGATGAGGTGGATGGATGGGGTGAAGGGGGCTTTGGGGAAGAGGGGAATGTCTGTTGAGGAAGGATGGGAGAGGACAGAAGACAGGGGTGAATGGAGAATGGTTGTATATGGATGATGTTGTGATGCATGAGGTGGAATGGGCGGGGGGATGGGGGGTGAGGTAGTATGTGTGAGCAAAATTTGACGCAGCCCGAAGGGATTTCTCCCTGTCTTCTCTTTTTATGCATGGGGGGGACGGAGAGGGGGGGGGGTCCCCGATTTAATGAAGCAGCCTTGCTGTGGATGTGCTGTGTCTTGTGACACTGCTTCTGACCCAGGGCAGTGGACAAGGTGCAGGGACGACCCGTCATCTGGGAGGTGCTAAGATAAGAGGGAGGGTGGAGGGGTGTGGAGTGTATTCAGGGATGGAATGGGTGGGAATGATTTTATGCCTTTTTCTTTTTGGCTACCTCCCTTGTAGGGGGGAAAAAGCCTTGGTTACTATGTATGTATAAGACTTACATCATCCCAGTGATCAAATTCATAGCGTAGTCTCTTGATATGTGGTTCAATTTCTTTCATTAGTATATCTTCCTCTTCTTCACTAATGAAATTTTCTATGGTAGTAAAACTTTTTTTTATTTCTTTTCGAGTATTTTCTGTGCACTCTGGATGATAAAAGACAAGAGAGTTGGCATCATGTATATTTCCTATCACATTACCTCCACCCGGAGCTGTTAAATTAGCGAGTTTCCGCATAATAAGAATTCCAGATCCATTGCAATATCTAACACCAATCTGGTTGCACATATTCCTATCTTTAAGTACTTGCACTCGTTTAAGATTTTCATTGGCGATCGTAGACCTATGGCTATGACCTCTATACCCCTTGCCAAGGCACAAGAAGTTTGAACAAAATTTGTTTATGGCAGTCTTTGATTTAGTATGACGTGCTAATTCTCGTAATGTCCAGACATAAGATGATGCTTGCATTGCAACTTTTGTTAATTCAACTGCAATTTAATATGTAAAATTTACAAGAAATTGGACGTAGCCCGCAACTACGGAAGGAACTGATACATGTTGAGCGAAATGTAAACAAACGGCACTTTTGTGGCCGATGACGAGAGCACTTGGCAAAAATTTAATATCATTCTGTTGATGTACACCAACAAATATAAAGCCAGTCATATTATTGAATCCAAAGTTGACCTAAACAAAGAATTGTTATTTCTAGTAGGCCTGTATCAGGCCGTATGTTGTATCTCAATTTAATGTTCTGAGAGTATCACTGCCTTTAATAATCTAGTAATTTAAATTGCAAACTAACAAAGTGCAAAAATTCTAATGTTCATTTATACTGAAAATTGATCGTTCTTAATTCATTAGTCAATTATAGTATAACAGTATAACCAACAAATAAAGGACTCCGTCGGTAGTCGCGCGATGATTTTGAATATCTCTTTTTTAACCATGTTCAATATGGTAAAAGAGATATTCTACATTACATCTAGAAATGAAACTCCAAGCTACACGCAAGAAATACTAAGAAATGGGAGCCCAAAGAAGACAAGTCTTTTAACTTTCCATACACTCGAAATAGGTAAACTAATGGGACATAGTCATAGGCTCCATCCCAACATATAGGACATAGTGATGTAAGAACAAAAAAATGCGTTTTTCTATTTATATCGATGGATATCGATAAAATGAAAATAGAATTTAGTCTTAATATAAAAACTGACTGAATAGAATACGAAAATTAAACAACTCATTGCTCCCTGACAATATCAACAACAATGGCGCAAGTTATGGGATCAAATTTGAGAGAAGAATGGGAGTTAATCAAACAATCGTTTTGTATTGGTCGTAAACAGGGCAATGTAAGTTTAACAAAAACAATGTCATACCATAGTGTTTTAAATCATGAATATTGTAAATTTTGTAAACGAGGAATCATTTTATATCGTAATAACAAATTCCCAGGTTATAGCAATGCCAGTTGATTCTTTTACCAACCATGAATCATTGATTGTAATGCAAATATCGGTATATCTTACCCAGTCATAGGTGTACACTTTTATGTAATACAGAGTGTCTGGCACTGCCTGCTGTTATTAGGCCTTGCCTATAATTATAAATGCAGATTAACTTTGTCAAACCACTCGGAATGTCATACAAAGTTCTTGTTACTTGTAATTAAAACATTCCGATATTATAATTATAATAGTAGGTGACTTTAACTTCCCTAATGTGAACTGGGAACAGGGTATCAATGTCATAATCACCAGTAATGTCCAGTTAAACTTGTGGCTTGAAATGGCTAATTCCTTATACTGGTCTCAGGTGACGAAAACAGCAATCCATGGCAATAATATCTTAGACTTTATATAGACCAATAATGAAGATGGTATTGATAAAATTACTGTGACCTCCAAATCGATATCTGACCATAATGATATGATTTAAAAACTAAATGGACACTAGAGGAGAAGAAAAACCACAGAAATAAAAAATACAGAAGTGGGCCTGAGAGTTTAAATTTCAAAAAAGTAGAATAGAAGGAGCTGAATGCACTGTCTCTTATTGACTGAAAGAATCTTCTTGATAATGAAGACCAAGCTTCAAACTTTTCAAATTTCTTGAACACAGTATCTAACGCATATGAACAATTTCTATGGAAAGTTCACTACCATCAATTCACCTCTGGAAAAATCACTGCCATCAGTTCACTGTGTGGAAAGTTCACCAAGGTGAAAATTGACCATCAAGAAAGTTCATCTTGAGGAAAACTCAATACAAAGTATTTTGTAAAGAAGGATATGATAATACAAGAAAAACTAATTAACAAAATATGATAAGCATGTTCAAAACAACGATGGCAAAGTTTGATCATATACTGTATATTTCAAACCCATGAATGTATATGCAGTATCATTATAAAAAACAATGATATCTTAGTCAAATTTTTTAAAACCATGAAAAATAAGAGAAATATTCTAATGTCATATATACTGTATATTTCAAACCCATGAATGTGTGTATATGAAATATCATTATTAAAAGAATAATAGTCATACATTTTAAAGCCATGAAAAATAAGAGAAATAAAGAAATTTCCTAAGAATGTATCCAATAATACATAATAAAATAGTACAAAATATAATACTGACAATGTTAACATTTAAATTTTGTGCTAAATAGTATTATAAAAAACTTGAATACTAAAATTATGAGCTAGTCCTCTAAAATATTCATTGATGCAATCATCTTTGTTATAATTGAAAACAAGTCTTCGAATTCTCTTGGCACAAGTAATATAAACTTTTGAATTTTGGGTGCATTGGTACTGCCAGTGCAAAGAGTTGTCAATACATACAAAGCTGTATGTGACAATGTAGTTTTCCTATCTGAATCTCAAGATGTTACTAAATACTTTGAAGATACATGGGTAGGGTGAGACCAGATGGAAGGCATCATTGCTGCCTCCCTAAAATCCCTCGTGAAATGTGGAATGTCTAAAATTCTGCCTTGGATAACACACAACATACATACATATACCAAAGGCTTCTTCCCCCTACATGGGGGGTAGCCAAAAAGAAAAAGGCATAGAAACCACTCCTACCCATTCCATTTCCTATATATTCCACTCCCCTCCACCCTCCTCCCTTCCTCTTATCTTGGCACCTCCTGGATGACGGGTCATCCCTGCATCCTGTCCACACTAAAAACTGATAATGTAGAAGGATGGCATAGGATCTTTGAGGAGCAAATGATGTCTTTTATCCCAATATTTGGAATTTTTTTGAATGTATAGAGAAATAGCAGTGGTTAACAAAGGTCATGATTGAGCAGTATGTCGCTGAACATGAACCTAAAAAGGGAAGGAAAGATTATATTACTTGATCATAGTTAACACAAAATTTAGATGCAAATTGTTGGTATTGTATTTTGCATTCTTTTATTATGTATTAGATAAATTCTAATGAAATTTCCATGTTCCTCTTATTTTTCATGGCTTTAAAATGTATGACTAAAATATTATTATTTTTTTTTATATAATACTAGATATACATTCATGGATAAAAAAAAAAAAGATATATATATATTATATTTTTGCAGAAACCACCGGGAAATTGAAAAAACAGATACCGAACGTTTTCGTCTATTTAGACATTTTCAAAGGTACAAAAAAGCAATACAGAAAGAAACAATAAATACATAAGAAGACAAGGATACTCGGAGAGGTCCCATGTTACATTTTATCACACACAATTTTGTCAATAATAAAATTGTCCAATTTAAATAAACCCAAACTCAAGTTCATGTTATTTCCAAAATTTCTTTTTATAAAACAAGATTCAATAATATTTCTTTCTATAATATTATTACAAGAAGTAATTATTTTAGAATTTCCCCAGTCAATATTATGACCATAATCCCTTTGGTGGACAAATAATCCACTGGACATTTGCCCCGTTCTAATACTATATTTATGTTGGCCTATTCTTTTTTCTAAGCCTTTGCCTGTTTGGCCTATATAAATAAAATCACAATTTTTACATGGTATATTATAAATACATCCTTCTTTACTTCTTGGGGAATTTTTAATTAACAGACTCTTAATGTTGTTATTATTTTTGAATACTATCTTCTTGTAATAATATTATAGAAAGAAATATTATTGAATCTTGTTTTATAAAAAGAAATTTTGGAAATAACATGAACTTGAGTTTGGGTTTATTTAAATTGGACAATTTTATTATTGACAAAATTGTGTGTGATAAAATGTAACATGGGACCTCTCCGAGTATCCTTGTCTTCTTATGTATTTATTGTTTCTTTCTGTATTGCTTTTTTGTACCTTTGAAAATGTCTAAATAGACGAAAACGTTCGGTATCTGTTTTTTCAATTTCCCGGTGGTTTCTGCAAAAATAGTTTATCACGTGTGTTTTGTGATTTCTTTGCATATATATATATATATATATATATATGTATATTTGTTTTTCTCTAAAAGTTGTATAGAATATTGGTGTGTGTTTGTGTGTGTGTGTATATATATATATATATATATATAATATATATATATATATATATATATATATATACATACATACATACATACATACATACATACATACATACATACATGCATACATACATACCAAATGTCACCAACATGCCTGTTCTACTAAATGTCAACTGTTTGACCAGGACAGATATGATGGTATAGTTCATAACAACTAGGCATATTACCATAAGTTGAAGATATAATTTTAAGGATGAGGCTTTAGTCCAGGTCTCATTGGCAGTTTTTATATATATATATATATATATGAGAAAATCAATTGTAGATTTCTCAGTTTTATTACTGTTATCCAATTTTTCTTTGTTTTTCAGTTAGAGGACAATAATGGCGACATCAATATGGCTGTTAATGTTATACATGAACTTGGAGCGGGACAGCTGGTGTTGGATCTTGCCTTGGCAACAGTTTGGGATAACTTAAGGTTTGTTGGATACAGTTAGCACAAGTTCTTCAAGTATAGATCTAAATATAGTGGGTGTAGTACATACAGAGAATGAATTTTGTTTTGTCTTCACTCTCAGTAGCATTGAATACTTACATACATATATCTAAGGCTTTTTCCCCCCTTACACGGGGGGGTAGCCAAAAAGAAAAAGGCATAGAAAACACTCCCACCCATTTCATTTCCCATATATTCCACTCCCTTCCTCCTATCTTGGCACCTCCTGAATGATGGGTCATCCCTGCAGATGGAAAAAAAAGAGAGAGAGAAAGAAAAATTGAATAATTGATAACCTTTCCTAGCATCTATACTCATGGAAGAGGAGACAGTAGTGTTCAGTAGCAATAAAGAACATTGGAGACTTGTTTGGTGTATGTTGAATCTCAGTGTCTCCTTTTTAGTTTGACCATGCAGTACTTTGTCACTCAGCCTCATTGTGTTGAAAAGCCATACATATAAGGAAGGTATTATAACAGTAGTAGGTTATCACAAAATTGGGCTTAATAAACTAAGAAATTTCTCTGCAAATTGGCATGAATTAATGCAGTGTAACAGCTACTAGCAAAAATTCATGGTCAGGTCTGTGTAGTGCATTATTATATTGAAGGCTGAAAATAGACATGACAGGATCACTTGCAGTAATTCACTTTGTCACAGATCTATATATTGTTTATTCTTTTTCTCCTTCCTATTTCAGGGTCATTGTAATATATGAATATTTTATGTTATACAGTTTGCAATAGTTATTGTATACTACAGAATCATTATGATCACTTATTGTTATGTTACTTTTCTTATACACATGAAGAAGAGTGGTTGTGCCAGCTTTCTGGAGTCAGGTGGTTACAATGTTAAAGGAGCTGGAAAGAGGTCAGAGTGGCTCCGTCCAGGTTATGACTTGGTTTGCTTCTGCAGTGTCTCAGCTGTACCAGAACACTGTGGCATACATGCCTCTCTTATCAAGGTAAAGTATTTTGTTTTATAGTCATATATGTGACAAGTATATGGCAAAAGGTAAAGATGTATTTTGGGGGGCAATCATGGATCTAGAGAAGGCTTATGATAGGGTTGACAGGAAGGAATTGTGGGAGGTATTGCAGCTTTTACCTGAGTAGTAGAGCTTGTGTTAGTGTTGGGAATGGTGACAGTGAGTGGTTTGAGGTGAAGGTGGGACTGAGCTAGGGTTGCGTTATGTCAGTATGGCTGTTCAGTGTGTACATGGATGGGGTGGTACTGAAGATGAATGTGAGAACGATGGGAAGAGGATTGTAGATGGTTGGAGAGAGTGGAGGGAAGTGAGCCAGTTGTTTGCTGATGGTACTGCACTTGTGGCTGAGTCAGAGAAGGATCTAAGACAGCGAAAGTTTGGGAAGGTTTGTGATCGTAGGAAATTGAGAGTAAATGTGTGTGAAAGAAAAGTGGTGTACAATGGGTGAGGGCAGCAGTAAGTTGGAGGTAAGTCATAGAGGAGAGAAGTTAGAGGAAGTATTTACCTAGTTGTATTATACGGGAAGGGAGCCATGCTCGTGGTGACCCGTCTTTGTATCTTTCAGCATCAAGTTTGTTCTTAGATTCTTGATAGTTTTAAGTGTTTAAGGTCACATGTAGCAGGGTTTGGAGAAGTTGGGGTGGAGGTAAAATGTAGAATGAGGGAAGTTAGTGAATATCTTTGGGGGATGAGGGAAGTTAGTAAATGTCTTTGGAGGATGAAAATGTCATGAGAAATAGGTATTTGGGGAATTTTGCAAAGAGATTTCTGTCTTTTCATTGTAGATGCAAGATGTTATGTGAGAAAACTTGTGCTAAGTATGAGAAATATGTTGATGGTGGTTTGGTTGAGCACTTCAAACTGCATTTAAGAGCGACTCTACACAGCCAGCTTCCAGTGAACTTTCCATCCGTTATAAACAAATTCTACAATATTGCATTTAAAGTCTTCTATCATGCTGAAGTAGGATTGCAAGGTAAGAATTTTTCCCAGAGATTTCAAGTACAGTGATATATTAATCAGTTGATTTGGTTTGGTAGTGTTTCTCTGGTAAAAAGAATATGTTACATAGTTGATATACCTTTTTTTTTTTCTTTCTTTTTTTCATTGAATGGTTACTTTTGAACATAGTCATGTATGATGTCATCCTTTTTGGCAATTACTAGAGGAAGTGGAAGAGTCTACAGAGGACCAGCTTAAATGTGGTGGTTGTGAAGAAGCCCTGGATGCCTGCCAGTGTGCCACCATCTCGGACATCTTCAACCAGGTCAACAGGTAATTATGTAAGGTTTAATTATATTGCTCCACCCTTTTTTAATTTACTTAGAATGGGTCATTGGCCTGGTAGATCCTTGTAATCTAGACAATATTGACTAGTTTTGTTGTCATTGAGACTTGTATTTTTACCTAGTTGTATTAAATGGGAAGGGAGCTATGCTTGTGGTGACCTGTCTTTGTATCTTTCAGCATCAAGTTTTTTCTTAAAATCTTGGATATCTGACATACTCTGACCCCAGTCTAATCAGTTAAAAATTAAATTTAAGAGCATAACTCTACTCTAATTTTAGGATTTATTGGTCAATATTTGAAAGGGATGAGACAGTGTTAAGTAATCTTGAAATTATTGCAGACATTTGATTGAATTGGAATTATTGGAGCGTCTTGCTGGTGATATAATATCATCTTTGCTTCTGTCCACAATAAATGAGCATGTCATAAATACATGTAGAGACTCCTATGACCAGTCACGCATTGGGCAGCTAGAGAAGGTAATTTTTTAAGGTATTTACTGCTGAACTGAAATATAAGCGTATTTGATAAAGAAATACAGAAGGATTTTACAGTATGTAGTTAATTATGTCAAAGGAATGAACTTATAAATAAATGCTCTTAAGTAAATGGAATTCAAGGACTGAAGTACTTGTGTAATATAAAAAGAATAAAGTAGTTATTATTTTTTTCATAGATGTAGGAACTTTAGGGAAGGTTTCTAACTTTCATAATTTGGTTTCTCAATGTATATGGCTGTGGAACAAATGAAAACATTAATAAAGTTCACTTGGGGTTTCAGAAAAGTTCTTTGGTCTAAAAATGGATTTATCAAATCGGCTGTTAGGATTTACCACAAATCAATTAATCTGTTGCCCCAGGTCTTTTGGTCTTTTGCAAGAGACACACAGTTCCCAGGTAACTGACAGTGGCCACCAGATTGGACCACAAGTCATTCATAGAAGAAATATTGTGTTGTGTAGTTATTGCAGTGTAAGATGGGGTGTTTGGTGTCTTCAATGTGGTGATTGCTTCATGGACTGTTTGTGTGTGGCATGGCCAGTTTTGTGTTGGTACTGTTTTAATATGTGAATAGTGGCCTGAATATTCATGCTTGTTTTGTGATCTGAATATGGAGTTGTTGCAAGTTGTTTGAGTAGTGGTAGTATGTATATATGTATGTGTGTGTGTATATATATATATATATATATATATATATATATATATATATATATTTTCCAGGTTGGTTGTGCCTGTGTTAAGTGGGGATGGGATTGAGGGTTCTTGCATAGATCTGTGTGCTGTTTTATGTGGTGAATAAGATAAATGAAATAAGGACAAGGTAGTGGACAATATTTTTACAAATAATTCTCCAAAGCAAGAAGCACAGTAAAAAATTATACATACATATATATACCAAGGCTTTTTCTCCCTTACAAGGTAGGTAGAAAAAAAAAATTATATACAGTTTAAGTGGTAAACTGTCATCATAGATTAATGTGATGTTGATTTAACAACATGATTGAAAGGTTATTTCTACTTATACAGTGGGTTGAAGGCGTCGTGGTCGGCTGGCTTGAACTCGTGTATTGTGGAGGAAGAGGCCAGTTGTGTATGGCCGATGAAGCTGTGCAAAGTATGATTGCCAATAATCTGAGTGAAACTTATATCACTGCCCTCTATCACACATACACTACCACCAGAATTGAACAGCTCTTCAACATCGTAATAGGTATGAAGATGCTAATTTTCCCATTTGTATTTTTGTACTTGTAATTTATGAATTGCATCAGGATTGTTCAATATGTGTGTGAATGAGGTGGTACGGGAGATAAATGGTGATGCTATGCAGACATTTGGAATTGGGGAGAGAGTGGAGGAGAATGGAAATTCAACCAATTGCTGTTTGTGAATTTATATAATGTATATGCGTATGAATTACAATCTGTATCTCGGTCTCCTCACCAGCTCCAGACCATCCAGGAGGAGCCAAGAAAAGAGGGATGGAGCGGTGGTGAATGGGCGTGGAGTATGTGGGGATGAAATGGGTGGGAGTGGATTTATGCCTTTGACTTTGGCTACCTCCCTTGTAAGGGGGAAAAAGTCTTTGGTATATGTTTGTGTATGAATAGGAGTGGAGGGGGAATGGAGATGTTTCAAGGAGGGAGTCATAAGGTGTGCAAAGATGGTGTGTGGAATAAGGAGGGTGGCAGGAAATAGAAGGAAGGGTAGTGAATGGTGGGATGATGAAACAGAAAGTTGTAGAGGAGAAGAAACGGGCATTCACAGATTGGTTATAAAATAGGATGAGAGAATCATATGAAAGGTACAAAGAAAAGAGAAGAAAAGTAACACATAAGATAAAGGAGGCAAAGAGGAGAGCAGATGTGAAATGGGGTAAGAGTATTACAGAAAATTATGAAAGTAATATAAATGTGTTTTGGATGGAAGTTGAGAGAGGAAGAGAAGGTGAATTAAGTAGAGAAAAAAAAGTAAGAGGTGCAGATGGAGAGATGATAATGGGAAAGATGGCAGTAAGAGGAAGACAGGCAGTGTATTTTAGGGAGTTGCTAAATATGAAGGATAGGTAGTGAAAGGTAGTTGTAGTGGAAAGCGCTAAGAAAATGACAGTGATGAATGAGGAAAATTGAGGAGAAATATGGAAAGATAAGGTGAAAGCAGTTATTAAAATGATGAGAGCAGGTGAGGCACCTGGGTTAGATGGGTGTCATGCACTGTCTAAAAAAAAGGGAGTTACAGTGATGGTGGACTGGCTGGTGAGGTTGTTTAATGTTTGTCTAAAAGAAGGTAGAGTGCTGGAGGACTGGAGGAGTGTCTGTATAGTTCTGCAAGGGGGAAGGGGATAGGTGTGAGTGTGGTGGTTTCAGAGGGATCAGTTTGTTGGGTGTGGTTGGGGGGCTTATGGGAAAGTTTTGATTGGGAGGATTGGGAAAGGGGCAGTGTGGGTTTGGAATGGGTGGGGTTGCATGGATCAGATTTTTGTAGTGGGGCGGATGTGTGGAAAAGCTTTAGGAAAGGGTAAATATTTTTGTGTGGATTTGGAGAGGGCTTGAGAGAATTACGTGGATCCCTTGGGGGGATTAAAAAGTTTAATGAGAAATGGACATTTGGGAGTGGATGCTGAGAGGAGATTGTATGAGGGGGTGGTTGTGCCAACAGCATTGTGTGGGGTGGAGGCATGGAATGTAGGAGAGAAAGAGTTTAAATGTATTTGAGATGAAATGCCTGAGAAGTGTGGTGGGTGTTGCTGGGCTGGATGGAGTGAGAAGCGAGGAGGTGAGGAGGAGGGTGGGGTTGGAGTGGAAGGTGGGAGATGGGGGTTGATGAAGGAGTGTTGGGATGGTTTGGATACATGGAAAGAGTGAGTGAAGAAAGATTAGGAAAAGTGGTGTGGAGGGCAGAGGTGGGGGGAGTGAACATGAGGGGGCAACCAAGGATGAGATGGATGGATGGGGTAAAAGGGGCATTGGGAAAGAGGGGAATGTCTGTTGAGGAAGGAAGGGAGAAGATAGGAGTGAATGGAGAATGGTTATGTATGGGTGATGCTGTGGTGCATGGAAGCGAGTGGGTGGGGGATGGGGTGTGAGGGAGTATGTGTGAATTATATTTTAACACCGCCCAAAGGGATTTCTCCCCGTCTTTTCATTTTCTGGATGAGGGTACAGAAAAGGGGTTGCTGATTAAATGAAGCAGTCTTGCTGTGGATGTGCTGCATCTTGCTGCATTGCTTCTGACCCAGGACAGTGGGCAAGATGCAGCAATGACCTGTCATCCAGGAGGAGCCAAGAAGAGAGGGAGGAAGGGGTGGTGGAAAAGGAAGTGTATATTCAGAGAAGTGATACAGAATAGTATTTAGAGTGTAGGGACAGTATAACAAAGGGACAGTTGTAGTATAATAAAGTAGCATCATTTCTCTATGAATAAAGATTTCCTCTATCACCGACAAAATTATGTGTGACTGGTTTGTAGGGATGCCCCATGTAGACCCTAAAATATCAGTTGCATGCTACTGAGCAGTTTTAACCCCACAATGACATGCAGTCAGTACCTTAGATCTTCCTTGTAAGGGGAAAGAGTCGTTGGTATATGTATGTATGTGTGAATATATGTACAAATTTACTAAAAAAAAAATTGCATCTAAATTTCAGAGTATCCAGAATCACAGCCAGCTCTAGAAGATTTAAGAGTCTGCTTGGAAAAGACCAATTTGAGGGACAAGCTGGTTGAGTCTCTTAGATCAGCAATCAAAGTAAATGTTTTGTAGAAATTAACAATGAATTATTTTTGTGATATTTCAGTTAGGTAGTCTTGAGATTTTGAAATGCATTTCTATGTTCACACTTTTTTATTTTCTATTTATTTTTTTATTTATTTTTTTATTTTTTTATTAATCTATTTTTTTTTCTCCTCCTCCCAGACTCGCCTCCTCCACCCAGGGGTCAACACAACAGATGTCCTCCAAGCCTACATATCAGCAATCAAAGCTCTTAGAGTATTAGACCCCAAAGGAGTGCTTCTTGAGCTTGTGTCGGAGCCAGTTCGGTACGGTAACAAAAGTGGCACAGCAGTTATGTGTATAGAAAAAGATAAACCAATTTGTTCGTTAATGTTTCTATTTTTATGTATATTTTTTCTAGTCAATACTTGCGTGGCAGAGAAGATACAATTCGCTACATAGTTACAAGCCTGACGGATGACAGTTGTTCAGAGCTCACGGAAGAACTAATGGTACCTGCACCTCTTGTGTTAGATGATTCTCAGGCTGAGGATGACAACATGGAAAACTGGGAGACTTGGACACCAGACCCAGTTCATGCACAACCACGTAAGGAAACTCCTGCCTTTTAATTGACGATTATTCTTACGCCAAAACTCGGAGAATAGAAATAGGAATGTTAACAAATATGACAGACATAGATGTATTTATAGATTTAGATACTATTGACATTTGTGTCATGTATGTGAAAATGTGCATATACCAAAAGGCTTTTTCCTCTTGTAAGGGTATGGCTGAATCAAAAGATATACACCACTGTACAGTACTACCTCTCATTAATGGACTAAAAGGGGGGTAACGGTGTCCGTTGATGTGAATAATCCGTTGATTTGGAGTGGTTTTTGGGTGGCATAGTGATTGCACACACTAAACAACAGCACCAAAAGCACCGAAAACACAGGGAAAACACCGCAAACATGGCTAATTAACGTCCGTTAATGAGAGGTCCCACACTTGACTGGCAAGCCCATTTGTTATCCTTTTCATCTAGCTCCTCTTGGATGAAGGTTCATCCCTATCCCCCCACCACACTCGCTTGATTATTTCGTGTAGAATTGAATGTAGCTTCCCTTCTTGAGGGATTTCATCAAGTTTTACACGTGGATGGCTTATGTTCCACAGAAAAAGATTTCATATATACATACATATTCCAAGGGCCTTTTTCCCCCTTACAAGGGAGGTAGTCAAGTCAGAAAGCATAATTCCATTCCCACACATTTCATCCCCACCCATTCCACTCCCATTTACCACCCCTCCCTCCCCACTCCCATATTGGCTCCTCCCAGATGAGAGGTCACCCCTGCATCTCGCCCATGGCCCTAGGTCAGAAGCAGCACATCAAGACACACCACATCCACAGCAAGGCCACTTCATTCAATCATCTATATTTATTCTATCACTATCTGTGGTCCTCTTCTGCTGAAGAGGACCACAGATAGTGGTCGAAATATACAGATTTTCTGTCCGTCTCATCTCATTCTCCGACAGTGGGTCAATAAGTCTTTTATATATATATATGTATATACACACACACACATATAGAGAGAGAGAGTACATTTATTTTTGTATAATTTCAGTGAAGTCCAAATCCCAGCGGACAGCTGACATCATTTCTATGCTGGTCAACATCTACGGCAGTAAAGATCTCTTCATCACAGAATACAGAACCTTACTTGCGAACAGAATTCTTTCACAGTTTAATTATGATACTGAAAGGGAAATATGTTACCTTGAACATTTAAAAGTTCGGTAAGTTTGGTAAGTTGTTATGGGTAATATTCTTTACTGAGAAGGTTCTGGTGACAGATTGGTCAATCAGTCGGTTGCCCCATGGCCTCTCCTACAGAGGATCTGTGGCCTCCAGGAAACTGGCAACAGCCCTCAGACAGAACCATTAGTCACTTAGGGGGAGAGATTTTGCCTCATCTGGGGATTGTGTGAAAGTAGCAGTTGCTGACAAGTACATGCATACATACATATACCAAAGGCTTTTTCTCCCCCTTACACAGGAGGTAGCCAAAAGACAAAGGCATAGAAACCACTCCCATCCATTCCATCCCCTACACACTCCACCACTCTCCACCCTCTCCTTATCTTGGCACCTCCTGGATCACGGGTCATCCCTGCATCTTGTCCACTGCCCTGGGTTAGAAGCAGTGTCACAATACACAGCACATCCACAGCAAGGCTGCTTCATTAACCCGGTGACCCCCCCTCTCCGTCCCCTCATGCAGAAAAGGAGAAGACGGGGAGAAATCCCTTTGGGCTGCATCATTTTATTTCTCATACATACTCCTTCACCCCCCATCCCCCACCCACTCCCCCTCATGCATCACAGCATCATCCATACACAACCCTTCCCCATTCACCCCTGTCTTCTGCTGACAAGTGTATTGAAATAAACACTGGGGATTGTTAGTATGGGGAATTGTAGTATGAGGTGTTTTGTGTCTTTGTATGGTGGTTGTCTGGAGCAGTTTTAATGTGACCAGGTCTGTTCTGTGTTGGTACTCTGTTATGCTGAATTATGTCCTGGATGCAGACCTGCCAGTATGGTACTTGAACAGGTGTATATATATATATATATGCTAATAAGAACACGGGTACGTGTGTTCACTTATGCAAAGTAGACCACTTGGAAAAAGAAACTAACGAAGCAGAGCGCTTTCGTATATTACATCTTCAGTACTTGTTGCACTGAAGATGTAATATACGAAAGCGCTCTGCTTCGTTAGTCTCTTTTTCCAATTGGTCTACTTTGCATATATGTATATATATATGCATATATATGTATATATATGTATATATATATATATATATATATATATATTTTTTTTTTTGGGGGGGGGAGGGGGAGTTGGAGTACTGTATGGAGTTTGGGAGACTTTCTTGAAAGGCTTGCATAGTTATTTGGGTGTGTATGTGTTTAAGTGTGGGTATAGGTGTTAGGTTGTTATAGATGTTTGGATAATGAGTTGCTGGTGTATGATTTTTGTTGCATACATGTTTAAGACATTGTAATATGTGTAAATAAACATAAACAGTGGGCCATCCTATACGAAGAGAAGCAACTGTAATGATAATATTTTTAGTTCATGATGTCAAAAGCTTGCATTTGTTTTGAGAAGGCAAACAGTCTATTAATTTTCTCCATATCTCAGTTTATAAGGATAAGAATGAAACACGTTTGATTAATCATATTTTTATGGAATGATTTACAAAATTTAATTGAAACTTACAATCAGGAAGTGACACAGCTTAAAGGACTTTATATATATATATATATATATATATATATATATATAATATATATATATATATATATATATATATATGTATATATATATATATATATATATATATATATATAATATATATATAATTGGATTAGGGAGGTTAGGGAGTGAGGTCAGGGTAAACCAGCTCCAGTCGTTGGGCCATACAGTAGAAGTGCTGTGCCTTGCTGCATTGCCTTTGACCTGAGTGGTGTGTTAGGGGACATTACCTGTCATACCCTAGGTGCTAAGATATGAGGTTGGAAAAAGAAAGTAGTTTAGTGTAATGTGATGAGAAAAAAAAACTCTTTGTGATAGGACCAGGCTTGATTATTAATCTATTGATATACATATATTTATTTCCTTGGCTACCTCCCTTGTAAGGGGGAAAAAGCATTTGGTATATGTATGTATGTATGTATATTTATTTCCTACTTTACAGGTTTGGAGAAACCTCTTCACTTCTTCATAAGTGTGAAGTAATGGTGAAAGATGTTGCCGATTCAAAACGAATAAATTCATCCATTAATTCAGACGAGAATCAATATCATCACCAGCAGAAATTCCCTGTTTCATCCATGATCCTTTCTGCACATTTTTGGCCATCCTTCAAGGAAGAACGACTGCAGCTTCCAGAAGAGGTTACGAGAGAACTAAAACTTTATACTGAAGGATTCCAAAATCTAAAAGGAAATAGGACTCTCAGTTGGAAACCCCATCTTGGTCAGGTGAGTTTTGTGATAGATATACCAAAGACTTTTTCCCCCTACACGGGGGTAGCCAAAAAGAAAAAGGCATAGAAACCACTCCCACCCATTCCATTTCCTATACACTCCACTCCCCTCCACCCTCCTCCCTCTTATCTTGGCACCTCCTGGATGATGGGTCATCCCTGCATCCTGTCTACTGCCCTGGGTCAGAAGCATTGTCGCAAGACATGTATTTGTAGTATTTCTGACATATATTTATAGCTTTATAGGTTGACCTGTATAGATGTTGCACTGGTAGTGTTATCAGAAACATGTAGGTATTGCATCATTTTAATTATAGGTTTGAGTCTGCTCTTCTCTCCAATTCCTAGTGGTAACTGATACCTGCCCCAACAGGCAGAGTGATTAGAAAAAAATTGCTCAATGCTATGCACCTTCTGGTGTTTGCTTTTGACTTTTATGGGTTGGAATATGTGCATTGATATTTATGTAGTACTGAAATCTGATGCAGGTAGTGGGTGGAGGGTAGGAATGACCATTCATTCACAATCAACTTAGATAAAAGGGAAAGTAAATGGATGTAAGATGGGTGGTAGGTTCATGCCTTGGCTGGCTATCTTTCTTATAAGGAGAAGCCTTTTTTGTATATAGATAGTGTAGCTTTGTTACTCAAATGATTTTGCAGTGAAGATTAATTATGCTAATGAAATATAGTTTCTCATTGCTTTTAATTGTATGTTATTTGCCTTAACAATTTTTTATCATTGATATTAAAGGTTCAAGTTGAAATTGAACTGAAGAATCGCACATTGAACTTGACAGTCACTCCCACACAAGCAACTCTGATTTATCATTTTCAAGAACATAATCGATGGACAATACATGATTTAAGTAGTGTCACACAAGTTCCAAAGACAGTACTTCGAAGGAAAATAGCCTTTTGGCAAACACAGGTGAGTGGTCTTATATGTTTTCAATTGATCACATGTTACAGATTTCAGAGGAAATGCATATGATTGCTGTGAGAAAGATGGATCTCATTGAAATTCTTCCTTGGAAAAATTAGTGTAATTTTCTTTTTCCACTAAAATGATTGTTGTGAGAAAGATGGATCTCATTGAAATTCTTCCTTTGAATTGTTAGTGCCATTTTCTTTTTCCACTAAAATGATTGTTTTGAGAAAGATGGATCTCATTTAAATTCTTCCTTTGAATTGTTAGTGTCATTTTCTTTTTCCACTAAAATGATTGTTGTGAGAAAGATGAATCTCATTGAAATTCTTCCTTGGAATTATTAGTGTCATTTTCTTTTTCCACTACAGGGTGTGTTGCAAGAAGTCGAACCTGATGTTTTCCTGCTTGTTGAGGGGGAAGAAGGCACAAGTGAAACAGGCCCAGGGGTTGGCTTGCCCACTCCTGAACTTAACCCTGCTGTTGATGAAGACGAAGCAGAAAGCGTAATGGCTTCAGCACAGGACCAAAGAGAAGAAGAACTACAGGTAAAAGCAAAAGTGAATTCTTTTCACCTAGACCAAGATGCTGGAGTTATTTGGGTGTACCGAGATGGGAGGAGGGTGGACGGGAGTGGAATGTATGGGGAATGGAATGGGTGGGAGTGGTTTCTATGCCTTTTTCTTTTTGGCCACCCCCCTGTGTAGGGGGAAAAAGCCTTTGGTATATGTATGTACTCAATTTTGCTGTGGATATGCTGCGTCTTGTGACGCTGCTTCTGACCCAGGGCAGTGGGCAAGATGCAAGGATGACCCATCATCCAGGAGGTGCCAAGATAAGAGGGTGGGAGTGGTTTTTATGTCTTTGTTTTTTGGCTACCTCCCGTATAAGGGGAAAAAGCCTTTGGTATGTGTGTGTGTGTGTACGTTTGTGTCTAGTTGTCTCCTTCACAGTAACCCTGCAACTCTTAGAAACCTGGTAACAGCCATCAGCCAAAGCCAAAGCCCCTTTAATGAAATATTATGTAGTTTGTAACAGAGATAATTAGGAAGTATATGTTTTGTGTCTTCTATGTGATTGGTGCCCACATGTGATAATCTGTGGGATAGATGACAGGATCATCTTCTCGTGGCTTATCTTCAAAACTGTCATACTTTGTAGTGCAGCCCAAAAGGACAAACATTTATTCTCAGGACTAGAATTAAGCTCAACCAACTTTTAATTTTTTCCACCCCTTCCCCATGAGAATTGACAGCCTTCACCTGCTCTTCATCCCCTCCTAGGTTGTGACGTGGAGAACGCCTCACACTCGCACATTGACTTTGTGGTGTAGCCCAGAGGGACTGGCACTTATTCTCTTGACTTGAGCTAACCTCTCTTTATCATTTTGTAATTTTTTCCACCCCTTCTCCATGAGAACTGAGAGCCCTCGCCCTTTCTCCTTCCCCTACTGGATTGTGACACAGAAACAACCTCACACTCACATAGTACATACATACATACATATACCAAAGGATTTTTTCCCCCTTACACGGAGGGATAGCCAAAAAGAAAAAGGCATAGAAACCACTCCCACCCATTCCCTCCCCTATATATTCCACTCCCCTCCACCCTCCTCCCTCCCTCTCATCTTGGCACCTCCTGAATGATGGGTCATCCCTGCATCCTGTCCACTGCCCTGGGTCAGAAGTAGTGTTGCAAGACACAGCACATCCACAGCAAGGCTGCTTCATTAATTCAGCGACCCTCCCTCTCTGTCCCCTCATGCAGAAAAGAAGACGGGGTGAAATCCCTTCGTGCTGCGTCAAATTATTTCTCATACACACTTCCCCACCCCCCCATCCCCCACCCACTCCCCCTAATGCAAATACAAACAATAATCCTTTGCTTCTTCTGGGGGAATCGGATCTGTGGGAGAGCATGAGGACCATTTCTGGCTACTAGGGAACCCTGAGATTCTAATCAGAGAAACTAGAGATTGCCCTAGATGCAATCATCACACAAGACACTGAACACTTCATCCCACATTACCTTGCACTCACCCCATCTGGACATAAGCATCTGTCTTCTTTGAGTGATGTAGGCCAAACTGGGGGTTGTGAGTACTGGATTGAATGAAATTTGAAATGGTAATTGATGTTTATTGCTAGCATGTGGGACAAGAGTCATTTCTGCCAAGTGTAGGCCTTATGGTCTCTTGCAGTCTCCTTCATTCTTATGTTCTTATGTAAGAGCCTAAGGTGAGGTTGATTTTTAGCAGGTATAGGGAAATGGAGGGTAAGGTAGTACGTGTGACCAAAATTTGACGCAGCCCGAAGTGATTTCTCCCTGTCCTCTCCTTTTATGCATGGGGGGACGGAGAGGGGGGTTGCCGATTTAATGAAGCAGCCTTGCTGTGGATGTGCTCTGCCTTGCGACACTGCCTCTGACCCAGGGCAGTGGACAGGGTGCAGGGATGACTCGTCATCCAGGAGGTGCTAAGATAAGAGGGAGGGTGGAGGAGAGTGGAGTGTATTTAGGGATGGAATGGGTGGGAATGATTTGATGCCTTTTTCTTTTTGGCTACCTCCCTTGTAAGGGGGAAAAAGCCTTGATATATGTATGTATGTACTTGACTGGATAGAGTGAGGAGGAGAGCGGGGGTGGAAAGGGTGTTGGGAGATAGGGTGGATGAAAGAGTGTTGGGATGGTTTGGACACATGGAAAGAATGAGTGAAGAAAGGTTAGTAAAATAGATGTGGAACATGAGGGGGTGACCAAGGATGAGATGGATGGATGGGGTAAAAAGGGCATTGGAAAAGGGGAAGACAGAAGATAGGGGTGAGTGGGGAATAGTTGTATATAGGTGATGCAGTGAAGCATGGAAGGGAGTGGGTGGGGGATGGAGGGTGGGGGTGAGGGAGTATGTATGAATGATATTTTGACACAACCTGAAGAGATGTCTCTCTATCTTCTCTTTTTCTGCATGAGGGGGTGGGGTCACTGATTAAATGAAGTTGCCTTTCTGTGGATGTGCTGTGTCTTGCTGCATTGCTTCTGGCCCAGGACAGTGGGCAGGATGCATGGATGACCTGTCATCCAGGAGGAGCTAAGAAAAGAGTGAGGGAGGGGTGGTGAATGGGAGTGGATTATGTGGGGATGAAATGGGTGGGAGTGGATTTATGCCTGACTTTGGCTACCTCCCTTGTAAAGGGGAAAAAAAGCCATTGGTATGTGAAAGGTATATAAGTTTTTTGGAAGGTGGAAGGAGGTTATATTTGTGAATAGTTACATTGAAAGTTTGTGCTTCAAAAAGTCCTCAATAAGGAGGCACCATCCTGTGAAATGGAGTTTTTGATATTTAACCAAATTTTATATATTTTTCATTGCTTAATGGCATATTGAGATCTACAGATCTGGCTGGTGGTTGCTACAGATTTTTTAGATGTGATAGGGTTCCTGTTAAGAGAAACTAGGCTACAAAGAAAAAAAACAGTGATTAGATTAATGGCAACTTTGTCATTCATGTGAGACAAATGTGTATTATATTCTTGAGTAAATCTAGTAATTGATGTAAACAGAAAAAGTAAACATTGAAATGTAGTGTAGGTCAAGCGTGAATGTTAGTGCTTAATTAACAATTCCTTTGTCATTTATTTCCAGGTTTTTTGGTCATATATTGTTGGTATGTTGACCAATTTGAATTGCTTGCCCTTGGAACGAATTCATGCCATGCTCAAGATGTTTGTTCAGGGGTCCGTGGAATGCAATATGCAAGAACTCAGGGATTTCCTTGACAGAAAAGTAAGACAGCACCAGCTTCTATTCACAAATGGTTTATACAGATTACCGAAGAATTGATTTGGTGTGCTGTAATAATTTAAAGGATATGAAGATGATTCATGTAATTTAAAGATAACATGTGAAGTAGTGAATGTGAAGAAAGTTTATGTACATTTGTGGTATACTTTGAGAAAATTGTTCACTAAGCATAAAATAAAAGATTATTATTTTTTTATGATTTTCATTGTTAGAACTCATTTTAGTTTAGAGCATTATTAGAAAAAGAATGCATTGAATATCAGCAAGGTACATTTCACCTCGTATTTTATAATGTATAGGGCAGAGACTTGAAATATGAGGGAGAGAGAAAAATGAAGCCTAAGTGTTTATGATTTGTACCACTTCTCTGAATATACAATTCCTTCTTCGCTGAACCCCATGGTAGGGGGAGAAAGAATACTGCCATCAAGGGTTTCCACATAAGTTGTAAAAGGCAACAAAAATGGGATGAAAAAAAAAAAAAACACATAAGAGAGTCTGGGAGTTTTCCAACCAATACCCTAATGTTTGGGTTTTTCATGTACATGGATGTGGTACAGATGAGAGTAAAAGAGAAGAGATAGACAGTATGTCTGTAAGAAGAAAGATGGATGTGTTGACATTGAGTGAAACTAAGTTGTTGTTGTTGTTGTCGTTCCCTAGACTGTCTGTCCGAGCAGTCCCGTCTCCCCAAGGAATGCTACTGCCGAAACTGGGTTTTCCCACAAATCCTTTATAGAGTGTATGTTGTGTTGTTTGCGTGCATGATTGTGTATAATGCAGTCTTCCATTATGTGTTGTATGGTATGGGGTGAAGTGTTACATCCTGGGCAGCTGTTGTTGTTGTTCCCTAGACTGTCAGTCTGAGCAGTCTTGTCTCCCCAAAGAATGCCACGGCCGAAATGGGGTTTTCCCACAAATCCTTTATGGAGTGTAGTGTTGTTTGCATGCATTGAAAGGGAGGGACAAGTTTGAGTTTAGGAGGGTGTCAGGAGTGAAGAGAGGATGAGGGAGAAAAAGGGTGGCTATACTAGTAAGTGAAGAGATAGGTAAGTTTGTGGTGGAGTAGAAGGTTTCTCTAAGGTTAATGTGGATGAAGGTGAAATTGGTAAGGGAGGTGTGGGTCTTTGTAAATGTATATGGGCCTGATAGAAGAATGTAGAGGAAAGGGAGGTTTTTTGGATAGATTTAAATGAGTGCATAGAGGGTTTAGGGAAAAATGTCAATGTAGTGGTTTTGGGAGCTCTCAGTGCTAGGGTAAGAGACAACCCAATGGACAGAGTGGTTGGGAAGTGTGCAGTACTACCTCATTTATACCTGTACTCTATCTTGTAACCATTCTGCTGAAGAGGACTACAGATAGTAGTCGAAATATACGGATCTCCTGTACTTCTGATATTATTTCTCCGATAGTGGGTTTAAAGTGTACATCTAGATACCTATTGAATATTGAATTTTACACATTTCACAGCAGTTTATATTTTTCCAGTGATTGATATAGGAGAATTTATTTTGAAAATTGTAGGAAAAGATTAAAATTATAGATCTACATCAATGAAATAATTTTATTTACAAAAGTGGAGGAAGTGAATGGCTTTAGATACTTGGGTGCAAATGTGGTGGGAAAGGGAGGAGTGGAGGTGGAGGTAGAATGTAGATTGAGAGAAGCGAGTAAATGCCTTGGGGGATTAAAAAGTGTAATGAGAAATAGACATTTGGAAATAGATGCTAAGAGGAGATTGTGTAAAGGTGTGATTGTGCTGACAGCATTGTATGGGGCAGAGACAGAACATAAGATGAAGAATTTAAATGTATTTGAGATGAAATGCTTGAGAAATATGATAAGGTTTACTAGGCTGGATAGAGTCAGAAATGGAGGTGAGGGTGAGGAGGAAAGTGGAGGTAGAAAAGGAGTTGGGAGAAAGTTGATGAAAGAGTATTGGGATGGTTTGGACACATGGAAAGAATGAGCGAAGAAAGATTAATAAAAGAGGTGTGAAAGGCAGAGGTGGAGGGATGATGGGGTAAAAGGGGCATTGGGAAAGAGGGGAATGTTTGTTGAGGAAGGAAGGGAGAAGACAGATGATAGTAGTGAGTGGAGAATGGTTGTGTGTGAATGATGATTTTACACATGGAAGGGAGTATATAGGGGATGGGGATGAGGGAGTATGTGTGAATGATATCTTGACGCAGCCCAAAGGGATTTCTCCCCGTCTTCTCTCTGCATGAGGGTACAAAGAGGGGTGGTTGCTGATTAAGTGAAGTGGCCTTGCTATGGATGTGCTGTATCTTGCTGCATTGCTTCTGACCTAGGGCAATGTGTGAGATGCAGGGATGACCCATCAACCAGGAGGAGCCAAGAAAAGAGTGAGGGAGAAGTGGTGAATGAGAGTGGATTACGTGGGGATGAAATGGGTGGGAGTGGATTTATCCCTTTGACTTTGGGTACCTCCCTTGTAAGAGGGTAAAAGCCATTGGTATATGTATGTATGGTTGGAAATTACAAGAATGGGTCAAATGAGTTGGGCATATGGAAAAAATGAGTAATAAAAAGACTAAAAAAATTGGAAGGTAGGGAGTGGATGGAGTGTCCCTGAAGGAAAGACAGAATAGAATATATGAATATGGTGATTGGGGCCATGGATACAAGAGGAATGTCTTATGAGCAAGGAAAGGAGAGGGGACAAGATAAGTGTGAGTAGGGAGTGGCTGTGATTGGATGATAATTTGGTATGGCCCAAAATGGTTTCTTGTCTGCTTTGTGAACTCTTAAGTGGATGAGGGGAAAGTTGTCATGTTATGAAACAATCAGGTAAACCAACTTTGGCTGTTGGGTTGTGTAAGAAAGGGGCTGTATTGCATGTGACCTGAGCTGCGGGTGGGGAACAAGGATGACCTTTCGTCCAGATAGAATTATGATAAAAAGGACAAAAAATAAGTGAAGAGTGGGTGCATGGCCTTGCTTGGTTGCACTCCTTATAATGGGGGAAAGTGTATTTTGGTAGTATGTATGGGTATATGTATGTACACTTAGAAATAGTAAAAATAAACTGAAAATAATGGGAATGGTAAAAAGAAAAGAAAATTAGAAACGAGTGTAATAAATAATCATAAGGAAATTACTGGTGTTCTTACCAACCATGGACAAGGACAAACTAAAGAAATAAATATGGGGCACACAAAAATGGAAACAAACAAGAAAATAAGCCAGATAAAGTGAATGGAACTAAAAAAGAAAAATTTTATGACAGACGACCAGCAAGAAGTGAAAATAAATAAATAAAAAATAAAAGATAATAAAATAAATAAAACACAGCTTTACGGTAGACCAACATAATTAATTTTGAACAAAGGGAGAACAATATTTATGCTGGTTAACAACAAGGTATTACCTCTGGGCACCGAGAGGGACAAGACCAAGAGGGAGACCCAGGAGAAAATGGATGGAACCAGAGAAGCAATAGAAATGAGAGAAGAGACAATGGAGATGATAGAAGATGAAGAAACGTACCGAGATCGAACCCAATGGAGGAACTTTGCGAGGCATCACAACTGACAGGGCAACTGCCCTAACTGGAGCATGGTGAGGTGAGAAGAACAACAACAGAGTTAAAAAATAAAGGGACGAATATAAATCGTGTGGGCCAACAGTGGCAGATAAAAAAAAAAAAAAAAAAAAATCCATTCCATTGTGCAGCCCAGTAGATACCATCTTGAACTCATGTACAGGTGATCGTAAGTTCGATTCCCGGGACTCGATTTGGGCTTGTTGCTTTGATTACCAAGTAAGGTCACAGCATTATCCATAGATCAGTTATATATGAACTCTGATCTCTTCCAGGAGGGAAATAGCTGTCGATCACGAGTCCAACACATGATCCAAGACAATGGTGAGGAAAGCTGTTCTTTTTCAAATCTCTTCTATAGCTGTCTTTTTTTATTTTCTTTCCGTGTCCTCTTGTATTTCTGTCATCCCATTTTATCAGATTCTCTCTATCAGTAATTTCTATGCCTTTCATGATTCTGTAAATAGCTATCAAATCTCCTCTCTTCTTTGCTCTAGTGTCTGTAGTTCAAGTTTTTGTAGTCTCTCTTCATATGATAGTTTTGAGAGTGTTGGTGCCAGTTTTGTAATTGCTCTTTGTATTCTTTCAAGTTTTTTTATACATTTTTTTGTACTTGGTGACCATATCGTTGCTGCATATTCCAATCTTGGTCTTATCAGGGTGATTAGGATTTTCTTCACCATTTCTTCATCCAGGTATGTAAATGCCACTTTGATTGTTCTTATTAAATTATAAGTTTCTCCAAAAATCTTATTTATATGTTTCTCAGGTGACATATTATTCATAACAATGACTCCCAGGTCCTTCTCATTTTCTACTTTTTTTATTCCTTCTTCTCCCAATTTATATGCTCCTGTTATTCTGTTTTTGCTTTTTCCAAATTCCATTATACTACACTTTTTTGTATTGAACTCCATCTCCCACTTCCTACTCCATTCCTGTACTATATTTAGGTCTCTCTGTAGTGCTTCACAATCTTCTTCAGTTTTCACTCTTTTCAGTAGTTTTGCATCATCTGCAAAGAAGCTCATATAGCTTTCAATTCCTTCATCCATATCATTAATATATATAGCAAACATTATTGGGGCCAGAACTGTTCCCTGCGGAACACCGCTTATTACTTCATTCCATTTTGAGTGCTGGTTTCTTATCACTACTCTCATTTTTCTTTCTTGCAAAAAGTCTTCCATCCAATTTAGTAGTTTTCCCTGTATTCCTCCTTCAGTTTCTAATTTCTTAAGCAACTTCTTATGTGGTACTTTGTCAAAAGCTTTCTTTAGGTCTAGAAATGCACAGTCCGCCCATCCATCTCTTTCTTGTATTATATCTATTAGCCTTGAATAGAAACATATTAAATTGGTGACGCATGATCGTCCTTGTCTGAATCCAAATTGCCTTGGATTTAACACTTTGTTTTTTTTTTCTAAATATTTTACCCATCTACTTTTGATAATTCTTTCACAAATTTTTGCTATTGTACTTGTTAGAGAGACTGGTCTATAGTTGGTAGGTTCTTCTTTATTTCCTCCTTTATATATAGGTACTATATTTGCTTTTTTCCAATCTTCTGGAACTTTTCCTTCTTTCAAGGAACTGTTTAGTATGCTATGTATTTTGTCTGCCAGTTCATTCCTGCATTCTTTCAGAATCCAGTTTGCTATATCATCTGGTCCATGCGATTTTCTGACATCAAGATTACTCAAGTGTGTCAATATTTCATTCTTTGTTACTTCTATTTCTTCCATAGGGGGGACTTTCTCTTTCCATTCAATCTCTTCAGGTTGTATGTTCTCCCTTGTAAACACTGATTTAAAATGTTTGTTCATAATTTCCGCCATTTCCATTTCCTCAGTGTATTCAACTCCCTCCTGTCTTAATTTCTCCAAGTCTTGTTTGTTTTTCAGTTTATTGTTTACAAATCTGTAGAATAGTTTTGGTTGATCTTTACACTTTTCTATGACATCTTTTTCATATTTTCTCTTTTCCTCTCTGCACGTTTGTACATATTCATTTCTATAACCGGTATATATTTTCCATTTTTCAGGTCTGTCTTTTTTCCATCTGGTCCAGGCTTTGTCTCTTTTGTCTTTTAACTCCCTACAACTTTTGTTGTACCAACATTTTACATATTCTTTTTCTTGTTTTTGTCTTGGGACATACTTTTCCACTCCTTTTTTGTAATTTTTTGTCAAAATATTCCATTTCTCTTCCACTGTTGTTTCTTCTTTGTATATTTCTTCCCAGTTTTCTTGTTGAAAGAATTCTCTTATTTTATCAAAGTTTGTTTTTTCATACATCATTCTTCCTTTTCTATATTGTTCATTTCTTTTCATATATTTTTCTTCATTAAGTTCCAGTTCAATCAATATGTGGTCACTTTTACCTATTGGTGTTTTATATTCAATCTTGTCCACTATTCTAGGTTCAGATGTAATTATTAAGTCTAGTCTCGATGGTTCTTCATTTCTATACCTAGTGTTCTCCTGTATCCATTGTGTCATTGTATGGTCAGTAATCATCTCAAGTAGAGCGTTTCCCCATGAGCCGTCTCCACCCTTTACTGTCATTTCTTCCCAGCAGATTTCTTTGCAATTAAAGTCGCCCATTATAACTATTCTTCCTCCATCTTCCATTATTTTATCTAATGTTATCTTTGTGTCCTCTAACATACTTTTATGTTCACTCTCCTCCCATGAGGCTGTTTTTGGAGGCACATAATTTATCACAAATTTTCTGCTCTTTTTATCTCTGTCTTCCACTTCTATCATAATCATCTCTACTGTATTCTTTCCATATATGACACCCTTCACGTTTATATCCTTCTTAGTCAGGAACATAACTCCACCCCCTTGCTTTTTCTCTCTGTTTCTAATCCAATAATTATATGCATCATGTCCTACACTGTTGGGTGGTAGTGGGCCTTTTGATTTTGTTTCTACAATTCCCATTATGTCTGGTTCTTTTTCCTTCAAATAATCATTCAGCTCATTCAATCCTGTTATTAATACATCTATATTTGTGTAAGACACTCTTAGTTTTCTATCACTTCCATTGTGTTCTCTATTTCCCTTTTGTTTTTCTCTTGTACGTCGAACTGCCTTAGTTTCATATTCACTACTCTCCAATAGAATCTCTCTTTCTCTGACTCCGTTCTGTTCTCGTTTTTTTTCTTAGTTTCAAGTCTTTTCTGCTTTTCTTCCTCTCTTTCCTCTTTATTCATTTCCCTTTTTATCCATACCTTTTTACATTGTTCACTTGTTGCTAGTTTCCCTGTTTTGGATAAGATATTCTCTGCCGTCGTTTGTGACCTGAATTTAATCTTAATTGGTCTGGTCTTATCTGTACTATACTTTCCGAGCCTGAATTTTTCCTCAATTTCCTTCATAATTTCTGGTTCATCTTCCTGAACTAATTTTAGTAAACTGCTTACTTTTTCATTTTCCTCATTGGTTCTTGAGGTTCTATCTGGGTTATGTTTCTCTTCCATTCCTAATATAATTATACATTTCTTTTTGTCAGCTAAGTCTCTTACTATATTCTCCTTCTGTCTCATCACTTTAATAACTGAGTCTTCAGTTTGTTCTCTCATTTGCTGTTTAATTATATCAGTAAATGCAACTTTACTGTTTTCTTTTATCGACTTCCATCCCTCTGTTTTCTTTACTATTCCTCTTCAATTCCTCATTCTCCACCTTTACTTCTTTTAACTGTCTTTTCAGGTTTTCTATTTCATCAGTTAAGTTTTTGTTCGCCTTCTCTAGTTCTTCCAATTTTTCAACCCTTTGTAGAATATTGTTAACATGACCGAACCTACGCTCCAAGTCCTCGATCATCTTATCGACCTTCTCTTCTAGTCTTGTCCCACCCTCTTTAAATCCCTGGAAAATATTCTCATCACTTTCTACTGTATTGCTCTTATCTATACTTCTAATCTTTACATTTTTATTAGACATTTCATCGTCGTCGGGGGGCCGTTTGTTTACCTTTCGCCTGTCTGCCTGGGCCAAGTCTACTCCTTCCTCATTTCCTTCCATTTCCCTCAGCAATCCCTCCCCTTCTCCTCTTTCCCTACTTTCCTACTACCCCACGAGCAATTTCCCCCCACCCTGTAAATACAATAGGCACTTCTCTTTGCGTTGGGATCCACAAAACTTCAATTTTCTTCAGAACGTCTTCTAAGCCGTCCGTTCGTTGAAGTGTGTGTGTGTATTTACCTAGTTGTATTTACCTAGTTGTATTTTACGGGAAGGGGAGCTATGCTCGTGGGGTCCCGTCTTCATTTCTCATTTTATCTAAACAATTTTTAAATTCATGTATTGTTTTTGCACACACCACTTTCTCATCTAACTTGTTCCAACTGTCTATTACTCTGTGAGGAAAGCTGTTCTTTTTCAAATCTCTTCTATAGCTGTCTTTTTTTATTTTCTTTCCGTGTCCTCTTGTATTTCTGTCATCCCATTTTATCAGATTCTCTCTATCAGTAATTTCTATGCCTTTCATGATTCTGTAAATAGCTATCAAATCTCCTCTCTCTCTTCTTTGCTCTAGTGTCTGTAGTTCAAGTTTTTGTAGTCTCTCTTCATATGATAGTTTTGAGAGTGTTGGTGCCAGTTTTGTAATTGCTCTTTGTATTCTTTCAAGTTTTTTTTTATACATTTTTTTGTACTTGGTGACCATATCGTTGCTGCATATTCCAATCTTGGTCTTATCAGGGTGATTAGGATTTTCCTCACCATTTCTTCATCCAGGTATGTAAATGCCACTTTGATTGTTCTTATTAAATTATAAGTTTCTCCAAAAATCTTATTTATATGTTTCTCAGGTGACATATTATTCATAACAATGACTCCCAGGTCCTTCTCATTTTCTACTTTTTTTATTCCTTCTTCTCCCAAATTATATGATCCTGTTATTCTGTTTTTGCTTTTTCCAAATTCCATTATACTACACTTTTTTGTATTGAACTCCATCTCCCACTTCCTACTCCATTCCTGTACTTTATTTAGATCTCTCTGTAGTGATTCACAATCTTCTTCAGTTTTCACTCTTTTCAGTAGTTTTGCATCGTCTGCAAAGAAGCTCATATAGCTTTCAATTCCTTCATCCATATCATTAATATATATAGCAAACATTATTGGGGCCAGAACTGTTCCCTGCGGGACACCGCTTATTACTTCATTCCATTTTGAGTGCTAGTTTCTTATCACTACTCTCATTTTTCTTTCTTGCAAAAAGTCTTCCATCCAATTTAGTAATTTACCTTGTATTCCTCCTTCAGATTCTAGTTTCTTAAGTAACTTCTTATGTGGTACTTTGTCAAAAGCTTTTTTTAGGTCTAGAAATGCACAATCAGCCCATCCATCTCTTTCTTGTATTATATCTATTAGCCTTGAATAGAAACATATTAAATTGGTGACGCATGATCGTCCTTGTCTGAATCCAAATTGCCTTGGATTTAGTACGTTGTTTTTTTTCCAAGTATTTTACCCATCTACTTTTGATAATTCTTTCACAAATTTTTGCTATTGTACTTGTTAGAGAGACTGGTCTATAGTTGGTAGGTTCTTTATTTCCTCCTTTATATATAGGTACTATATTTGCTTTTTTCCAATCTTCTGGAACTTTTCCTTCTTTCAAGGAACTGCTTATTATGCTATGTATTTTGTCTGCCAGTTCATTCCTGCATTCTTTCAGAATCCAGTTTGCTATATCATCTGGTCCATGCGATTTTCTGACATCAAGATTACTCAAGTGTGTCAATATTTCATTCTTTGATACTTCTATTTCTTCTATAGGGGGGACTTTCTCTTTCCATTCAATCTCTTCAGGTTGTATGTTCTCCCTTGTAAACACTGATTTAAAATGTTTGTTCATAATTTCCGCCATTTCCATTTCCTCAGTGTATTCAACTCCCCCTTGTCTTAATTTCTCCAAGTCCTGTTTGTTTTTCAGTTTATTGTTTACAAATCTGTAGAATAGTTTTGGTTGATCTTTACATTTTTCTATGACGTCTTTTTCATATTTTCTCTTTTCCTCTCTGCACGTTTGTACATATTCATTTCTATAACCGGTATATATTTTCCATTTTTCAGGTCTTCTGTCTTTTTTCCATCTGGTCCAGGCTTTGTCTCTTTTGTCTTTTAACTCCCTACAACTTTTGTTGTACCAGCATTTTACATATTCTTTTTCTTGTTTTTGTCTTGGGACATACTTTTCCACTCCTTTTTTTGTAAATTTTTGTCAAAATATTCCATTTCTCTTCCACTGATGTTTCTTCTTTGTATATTTCTTCCCAGTTTTCTTGTTGAAAGAATTCTCTTATTTTATCAAAGTTTGTTTTTTCATACATCATTCTTCCTTTTCTATATTGTTCATTTCTTTTCATATATTTTTCTTCATTAAGTTCCAGTTCAATCAATATGTGGTCACTTTTACCTATTGGTGTTTTATATTCAATATTGTCCACTATTCTAGGTTCAGATGTAATTAATAAGTCTAGTCTCGATGGTTCTTCATTTCTATACCTAGTGTTCTCCTGTATCCATTGTGTCATTGTGTGGTCAATAATCATCTCAAGTAGAGCGTTTCCCCATGAGTCGTCTCCACCCTTTACTGTCATTTCTTCCCAGCAGATTTCTTTGCAATTAAAGTCGCCCATCATAACTATTCTTCCTCCATCTTCCATTATTTTATTTAATGTTATCTTTGTGTCCTCTAACATACTTTTATGTTCACTCTCCTCCCATGAGGCTGTTTTTGGAGGCACATAATTTATCACAAATTTTCTGCTCTTTTTATCTCTGTCTTCCACTTCTATCATAATCATCTCTACTGTATTCTTTCCATATATGACACCTTTCACGTTTATATCCTTCTTAGTCAGGAACATAACTCCACCCCCTTGCTTTTTCTCTCTGTTTCTAATCCAATAATTATATGCATCATGTCCTACACTGTTGGGTGGTAGTGGGCCTTTTAATTTTGTTTCTACAATTCCCATTATGTCTGGTTCTTTTTCCTTCAAATAATCATTCAGCTCATTCAATCCTGTTATTATTAAATCTATATTTGTGTAAGACACTCTTAGTTTTCTGCCACTTCCATTGTGTTCTCTTTTTCCCTTATGTTTTTCTTTTGTATGTCGAACTTCCTTAGTTTCATGTTCACTACTCTCCAATAGAATCTCTCTTTCTCTGACTCCGTTCTGTTCTCGTTTTTTGCCTTAGCTTCCAGTCTTTTCTGCTTTTCTTCCTCTCTTTCCTCTTTATTCATTTCCCTTTTTATCCATATCTTTTTATATTGTTCACTTGTTGCTAGTTTCCCTGTTTTGGATAAGATATTCTCTGCCGTTGTTTGTGACTTGAATTTAATCTTAATTGGTCTGGTCTTGTCTGTGCTATACTTTCCGAGTCTAAATTTCTCTTCGATTTGTTTCATAATTTCTGGTTCATCTTCCTGAACTGATTCTAGTAATTGGCTTACTTTTTCATTTTCCTCTTTGATTCTTGTGGTTCTATCTGTGTTGTGTTTCTCTTCCATTCCTAATATAATTATACATTTCTTCTTGTCTGCTAAATCTCTTACTATATTCTCCTTCTGTCTCATCACTTTAATAACTGAGTCTTCAGTATGTTCTTTCAATTGCTGTTTGACTATGTCAGTGAATGAAACCTTATTTCCTTCTTGGGTTGTTTTCCAATTCTTAGTTTCTTTAGCTATTGTCTCTCTGTTTTCTTTACTATTCTTCTTCAATTCCTCATTCTCCACCTTTACTTCTCTTAACTGTCTTTTTAGGTCTTCTATTTCATCAGTTAAGTTTTTATTCGCCTTTTCTAGTTCTTCCAATCTTTCAACCCTTTGTAAAATGGTGTTCATATGACCTAACCTACTCTCCAAGTCCTCGATCACCTTATCAACCTTCTCCTCTAGTCTTGTCAGTCGGGGGGGGGGGGGTTGTGTCCCCCCCACCCTCTTTAAATCCATGGAAAATATTCTCATCACTTTCTACTGTATTGCTCTTATCTATGCTTCTAATCTTTACATTTTTATTAGACATTTCATCATCGCTCAGCTGATCGGGGGTCTTTTGTATACCTTTCGCCTGTCTGCCTGGGCCAAGTCTACTCCCTCCTCATTTCCTTCCATTTCCCTCAGTAATCCCTCCCCTTTTCCTCTTTCCCTACTTTCCCACTACTCCACGAGCAATTTCCCCCCCACCCTGTAAAAACACTAGGCACTTCTCTTTGCGTTGGGATCCACAGACTTCAGTTTTCTTCAGAACGTCTTCTAAGCCGTCCATTCGTTGAAGTGTGTGTGTGTGTGTGTGTGTGTGTGTACATATATATTGTGAGTACGCTGCTCAAACTGAAAGGAAGTTGATTTATGATAACCACATGCAGACATCAAAACTAAAGTAATTGATATTTTCATTATTATATCTATATCAAAAGGCTTCTCCCTATTAAGGGAGGTAGCCACCCAAGGTATGAACCCACACTCCACCCAACACCTTTTTGTTGCATTTTTTAAAAATCCAAGGAGAAAAAAAAAAAAAAAAAAAAAAAAAAACAAGTAGAAGAAAAATTATGAAAAAAAAGTAAGTAGAGAGAGAGAGAAAATCTAATTGTTTGATCTTGGTCTGCGATGGGCCGGGCTGTGTTGCTGGGTTCAGAGACCACCTTATCTGTTGGGCGGACAACGGCAGCGTTATGCCATGCACCTGGCCGGTTATCTGCTGGACTGGGGCTTGAGACATCAGGATCGTCAGCAGATTTCTAAGAGTCGCAATCTATTACTGCTAGACAACTTGACGACGCAAATCAAAGGACCGATGATGTTGCAAAATGGTTCATCATCTTTGCGACATGCCGTCTGAAAAGCCACTTCAGAAACGGGGCAGAGTGGCGGGTATCAAAGCCTTCGGAGACGGCTGCGACGACATGGCCTGATTAAGTGGTTTCAGACAAGCATTAGTCACATCCTCAGGTCCTACCAATACCTCACTGTCTAATCTTCATTTATACGATTATCATTATCATCGTCGTCATCATCATATTTTTTTTTAACGATATGATAATGACGATTTAGATGAGTGGTCTGTGGATGCTTTGGCCGTCAGCCATCGTGTAAGGATTTAAGGATGTCAAGTTACATTGATACATATTGATATCATTATGATTAATATCATTGTTATCATTAATTGTTGTTCTTAATGCATAAGTATTATTATTATTACTTTACTATTATTATTATTATTATTATTATCATTATTATTATTATTGTTATTATTATTATTATTATCATTATTATCATTATTATCATTATTATTATTATTATTATTATTATTATTATTATTATTAATATTATTATTATAATTATTATTATTATTATCATTATTATTATCATCATTATTATTATTATTCCTATTATAATTATTACTATTATTACTATTATTATTATCATTATTATTATTATTATTATTATTATTATTATTATTATTATCATTATTATTGTTATTATTATTATTATTATTATCATTATCACCATCATCATTATTATTATTAATTACTATTATTATTTGGAAGAGTTGATTTTCTGGATACCCTGCGGAGAAAAAACACCTAGTATAGCCGACACGCGGTACCTGGGCCTCGATAGGTGTAGAGGGAGTCCTTTCGATCCGTTGCCCCAAGTCTCTCCTGCCTCAGGCGGGTCCTCAGGTCACTCAGGGAAGACATATTGTGTTGTCTAGGAATTGCCAATGCAGAGTAGTTTTCCTCTACAGAGGAACACCCTCACCCTCCCTTCCCATATCAGGTACTGACTGCATACGTTCTATGTACCCAATGTTTTGGGGGATTTAAGTGACACCCCTACGGGCCAGAGTCGTGAAACATTCTTTTATGATAGACTGATCTCCACTAAAAAAAAAAAAAAAAAAAAAAAAAAAAAAACTGCTTTTCCTTCTATTGTCCTACTTAGATATCTCCTTTAATACCTCTATGCATCCTCATTGGTTGTTTCTAAGGATAATATTGCTGGTTATTGGTGAAAAAAACACGAATATCTTTTCCCCCTCATTAGAGGGTAGTTGGGTCAAATCACTCACATCATTCAGAAATAAAAGCCATTGCACCATCCCTCCCATCTCAGCACCTCTGTAATGAAAGGTCATTCCTGTCCTCCACACTGAAGTGCAGCGAGGCACAGTTCTCTCACAGCAGGGTCCGACAGCTAAAGTTGGCTTACTCCCACATGCCTTTTTAGGCAAATTATCCGCAAATTGTTTACATTTAAGATATCTGTGGCTGCTTTTCTTCTTCCAATTGTTAAGACTCCAAGTGATAATCACATCCTTTGTGTCCACCACTTAAAGGATTACAAAGGCTGAGCATGCCGACAGGAGACCTTTTGGTCCATAACTGGGTCGGATGCGGAAAAAAAAATAATGATAAATAGATAAAAGAAAAATAAATAAAAATTACAATAATATAAATAATAATAAATACAATAAATAAATGCATAGGTATAGTTGAATAATAAACAAACAGGGAAATAGTAGATAATAATAAATTGACAGATAACTAATGATAAATGAAAATCAAGCAAGTCGTAATAAACAAACAGATATTAACGAACGTCGGGGACAAAGTGGAAAACAACTAAGTTTAGATAAAAAGAGGACGACTGCAGTGTAGTTTATTGCATTCTTTGTTCATTTTTGCTCAATAGAGGAGACGAGGAATGGACGCCCCCCATTGGTTAGGACAAGACAGACGAATCTGATGAGAGGTGATCAGGATGGGAAGGGTGAGTGCATGGGAGGTTGCTTGGAGAGCGGCGTATGAGTGAAGAGACAACCTCACCCCCCCCCCACACCGTCGTATGGTCCCACTTGATTGGTTGATACTTCATAATCATATTCCTTTATGTAATTAGTCGTCGTGCATTTGCTGGTATCCACACCCTCACTTAAAACGCATCTCCGTTTGGAGAAAAATAAGTTTCATCACACGTTTATATAGGGTGGTCAACGAATGGAATAGACTTAGTAACCATGTAGTGAGCGCTGAAACTATCAGTTGTTTTAAGAAACGGTTAGACAACTTTATGGATGGGGATGACAGGTGGTGATGGATATGGAGCTGCCTAGTGTAGGCCTTATGGTGTCTTGCAATCTCCTTCATTCTTATGTTCTTATGTTTACTGAAAGAGTTGATTCTGTGCATAGGTAATACGGCCACATTAGACTCAGGACAATTTTACGATACATGTAAAAAAAAAAAAAAAAAAAAAAAAAAAAAAAAAAAAAAAAAAAAAAAAAAAAAACGCGTTTTATACGCTGTCAATACAATACATACCCAATGAAAATTTTCTAGGGGTAAGCAATGAAAAAAAAAAATAGAATAAAATAAAACACATCCAGAACTAAAGCACAAATAGGATATATAAATACTACTAAATAAGTTAATATTATAGCATCATTACAACATCGCAATACAAATTAATTGTACATCATACAACTGGAATCACGTACGTAGGAATCGCAATTCACATATTTTTACAAAGAATTACAAAGGAGGAGCATGCCGGCAGGAGACCTTTTGATCCATAACTAAGTCGGGTGGAAAAATGATAATGATAAATTAATAAATAAATTAATAAATAAATAAATAAACAAATAAATAAACCAAAATATAATAACATTAATGATAAGTAAGTAAATAGATAGGTAAATTTAAATAATAAACAAACAGGTAAATAATTAATGATATATTGACAGATAAATGATAATAAATGAAAATCAAGCAAATAATAATAAACAGACAAATAACAACAAACAAATAAGCAAATAATATAAAATAAATGGCAGGCATTACAGCATCTTGCTTAAATGTTTATCTACACGAATTTTTAAGCTTCGAACTAAACTACATTGCACTGTCTCTGCAGGAAGTGTATTCCATTCATTAATTGCATAGTTGGCGAAGTTGTTTGTACTCACTGTCAAATTAAATTTATTTCTTGACAGTTTGAGACCATTATTTCTTGTATTATTCTCATTCAGTGTAAAAAATTATATATATATATATATATATATATATATATATATGTATATATATATACATGTACTATATATATATGTATATATATACATATAACATACATATATATATATATATATATATATATATATATATATGCGGAAAAACCACTAAGGAAAAAGAAATAACGATGACCAAGCGCTTTCGTCTATTCAGACATCCTCAGGGTACATAGAAAAGAAAAAGTACACAAGAATATATACAAAGAGTATGAGGTCAGGGAAGGAACCAGGAGAGGTTGCGAGGATCTAATGTCAACCTGACCCGTTCGCGGCAGCGGACGTTTGGGCTACTACTTTTTTCACAATAAAATTGTCTAACTTATACATACCATGACATACCAATACTAGATTTAAAACCCACTTTCGGAAAAGAAGAGACGAAAGTAGAGAGTTCCGTATATTTCAATCACTATCTGTGATCCTCTTCAGCAGATTGAATACGGAGTCGAAAAGGCATATATATATATATATATATATATATATATATATATATATATATATATGTATATATATATATATATATATATATATATACAAGGATGTGAGGTAAATATGTAGGAATCAGGGGAGTACTCAAGTCACGTGGCCGACGCTACTCGGACATAGTTGGATTTTATCCACTGTTAATATGGATGGCAACAGTCTATTAACTGCTAAAGTGGTGATGCAGTCAGGTGACCATTGACCATTTGATATAATTAGGAAAATATTTTATCAATGCAGATCCAATGATTTTCCTTCTGAAACTACATTTTGACTTGTAAGTAATTTCACCATCGTCCCAATCTATGCAGAGTTCTTTTGTTCAATTTTTTTTTTGGATTCTTGTCCTTTTTTATCCTAGTTATCCAGTTTGTTCCAGTTTGGGATAAAAAATGCGTAAAATTACCCTTCAACAACTCCATAAGCGAAATTTCTCAATCATTACCGAAAGATAATATTAACTTCATCTTCAATTATCCCAACAACTTGTTCAGCAAAGTAGTCAATAGGGGACATAAACTCGGGAGTTTATAAATTGCCATGTCTAGATTGAGATGATGTTTACTGGGGAGAAACTGGAAGAGACATGACAACTAGGATAAAGAGCACAGGAATTCAGCAAAATATGGACAAAAGAACTCCGCGGTATTTCAGCACATTGCCAATAAAGACCACCTCATAGATTGGGACGATGCTGAAATTATTTACAAGTCAAAATGTAGTGTCAGAAGGAAAATCATTGAATCTTCATTGATAAGATATTTTCCTAATTATGATATATGAAACGGTCAATGGTCACCTGACTGCATCTCCACCTTAGCAGTTAATAGACTGTTGCCATCCATACTAACAGTGGACAAAATTCAACAATGTCCGCGTAGCGTCGGCCATATGACTTGAGTCCTTGAAACTTGTGTCGAAATATGCGGAACCCTCTACTTTCGTCTCTTCTTTTCTGAAAGTAGGTTTTAAATCTAATTTTACTAATGTGCTACGACATTACTTTGTTGTGATATATATATATCTATATATATATATATATATATGTATATATATTATATATATATATATATATATGTATATATGTATATCAACCACAATGCACTTTATTTTTAAATCATCAACATTGGAAGAACCGTGGAGGCACATGCAGAAATTGAAACGTGGCACGGCACTGGTCACGTGCTTGCCGCCATTAGTTCAAGTACTCTGGCGTACCACGTTTCAATTTCTGCATGTGCCTCCACGGTTCTTCTGATGGTGATGGTTTAGAATTAAAATGCATTGTGGTTGATAAAAATGTATCTCTTGTCACTGGGACCCATTCAGTGTTGTACATTCACGAAGAACCCACAGTCGGAATAAAAGGAAACTTTAGAAGAATGTGTAACTTCTATATTTCGGCTAATAGCTATAGCCCTCTTCGTGATTATTTACAAATGTGCAACAACATTTTGTCTAAGTGACACACACACACACACACACACACACACACACACACACACACACACACACACACACACACACACACACACACACACACACACACACACACACACACACACACACACACACACACACACACACACACACACACACACACACACACACACACTTCAACGAATGGACGGCTTAGAAGACGTTCTGAAGAAAACTGAAGTCTGTGGATCCCAACGCAAAGAGAAGTGCCTAGTGTTTTTACAGGGTGGGGGGGGAAATTGCTCGTGGAGTAGTGGGAAAGTAGGGAAAGAGGAAAAGGGGAGGGATTACTGAGGGAAATGGAAGGAAATGAGGAGGGAGTAGACTTGGCCCAGGCAGACAGGCGACGATGAAATGTCTAATAAAAATGTAAAGATTAGAAGCATAGATAAGAGCAATACAGTAGAAAGTGATGAGAATATTTTCCAGGGATTTAAAGAGGGTGGGGGGGACACAAACCCCCCCCCGACTGACAAGACTAGAAGAGAAGGTCGATAAGATGATCGAGGACTTGGAGCGTAGGTTCGGTGATGTTAACAAAATTATACGGAGAGTTGAAAAATTGGAAGAACTAGAGAAGGCGAACAAAAACTTAACTAAGGAAATTGAAGAATTAAAACAACAGTTAAAAGAAGTAAAAGATGAGAATAAAGTCTTAAAGGAGAATAATAAGGAGAACGAGGGTTGGAAAAAAATTCAAGAAAATAGCAAAGTTGCATTCACTGACATAATCAGACAGCAAATGAATGAACAAACTGAAAACTCAGTTATTAAAGTGATGAGACAGAAGGAGAATATAGTAAGAGACCTAGCAGACAAAAAGAAATGTATAATTATATTAGGAATGGAAGAGAAACATAACCCAGATAGAACCACAAGAATCAAGGAGGAAAATGAAAAAGTAAGAAATTTACTAGAATTAGTTCAGGAAGATGAACCAGAAATAATGAAACAAATTGAAGAGAAATTCAGGTTAGGGAAATATAGTACAGACAAGATCAGACCAATTAAGATTAAATTCAGGTCACAAACTACGGCTGAGAATATCTTATCCAAAACAGGGAAACTAGCAACAAGTGAACAATATAAAAAGGTATGGATAAAAAGGGAAATGAATAAAGAGGAAAGAGAGGAAGAAAAACAGAAAAGACTTGAAGCAAAGGAAAAAAAACGAGATAAGAACGGAGTCAGAAAAAGAGAGATTCTATTGGAGAGTAGTGAATAGGAAACTAAAGAAAGTCGACATACAAGAGAAAAACAAAAGGGAAACAGAGAACACAATGGAAGTGACAGAAAACTAAGAGTGTCTTACACAAATATAGATGGATTAATAACAGGATTGAATGAGCTGAATGATTATTTGAAAGAAAAAGAACCAGACATAATGGGAATTGTAGAAACAAAATTAAAAGGTCCACTACCACCCAACAGTGTAGGACATGATGCATATAATTATTGGATTAGAAACAGAGTGAAAAAGGAAGGGGGTGGAGTTATGTTCCTGACTAAGAAGGATATAAACGTGAAGTGTGTCACATATGGAAAGAATACAGTAGAGATGATAATGATGGAAGTAGAAGACAGAGATAAGAAGAACAGAAAGTTTGTGATAAATTATGTGCCCCCAAAAACAGCCTCATGGGAAGAGAGTGAACATAAAAGTATGTTAGAGGACACAAAGATAACATTAAACAAGATAATGGAAGAGGGAGGAAAAATAGTTATGATGGGCGACTTTAATTGCAAAGAAATCTGCTGGGAAGAAATGACAGTAAAGGGTGGAGACGGCTCATGGGGAAACGCTCTACTTGAGATAGTTACTGACCATACAATGACACAATGGATACAGGAGAACACTAGGTATAGAAATGAAGAAGAACCATCGAGACTAGACCTAGTAATTACATCCGAACCTAGAATAGTGGACAAAATTGAATATAAAACACCAATAGGTAAAAGTGACCACATATTGATTGAACTGGAACTTAATGAAGAAAAATATATGAAAAGAAATGAACAATACAGAAAAGGAAGAATGATGTATGAAAAAACAAACTTTGATAAAATAAGAGAATTCTTTCAAAAGGAAAACTGGGAAGAAATATACAAAGAAGAAACAGCAGTAGAAGAGAAATTGAATATTTTGACAAAAATTTACAAAAAAGGAGTGGAAAAGTATGTCCCAAGACAAAAACAAGAAAAAGAATATGTAAAATGCTGGTACAACAAAAGCTGTAGGGAGTTAAAAGACAAAAGAGACAAAGCCTGGACCAGATGGAAAAAAGACAGAAGACCTGAAAAATGGAAAATATATACCTGTTATAGAAATGAATATGTACAAATGTGCAGAGAGGAAAAGAGAAAATATGAAAAAGATATCATAGAAAAGTGTAAAGATCAACCAAAACTATTCTACAGATTTGTAAACAATAAACTGAAAAACAAACAAGACTTGGAGAAATTAAGACAGGAGGGAGTTGAATACACTGAGGAAATGGAAATGGCGGAAATTATGAACAAACATTTTAAATCAGTGTTTACAAGGGAGAACATACAACCTGAAGAGAACGATTGGAAAGAGAAAGTCCCCCCTATGGAAGAAATAGAAGTAACAAAGAATGAAATATTAACACACTTGAGTAATCTTGATGTCAGGAAATCGCATGGACCAGATGAAATAGCAAACTGGATACTGAAAGAATGCAGGAATGAACTGGCAGACAAAATACATAGCATACTAAATAGTTCCTTGAAAGAAGGAAAAGTTCCAGAAGATTGGAAAAAAGCAAATATAGTACCTATATATAAAGGAGGAAATAAAGAAGAACCTACAAACTATAGACCAGTCTCTCTAACAAGTACAATAGCAAAAATTTGTGAGAGAATTATCAAAAGTAGATGGGTAAAATATTTAGAAAAAAATAAAGTGTTAAATCCAAGGCAATTTGGATTCAGACAAGGACGATCATTCGTCACCAATTTAATATGTTTCTATTCAAGGCTAATAGATATAATACAAGAAAGAGATGGATGGGCGGACTGTGCATTTTTAGATCTAAAGAAAGCTTTTGACAAAGTACCACATAAGAAGTTGCTTAAGAAATTAGAAACTGAAGGAGGAATACAGGGCAAACTACTAAATTGGATGGAGGACTTTTTGCAAGAAAGAAAAATGAGAGTAGTGATAAGAAATCAGCACTCAAAATGGGATGAAGTAATAAGCGGTGTTCCGCAGGGAACAGTTCTGGCCCCAATAATGTTTGTTATATATATTAATGATATGGATGAAGGAATAGAAAGCTATATGAGCTTCTTTGCAGATGATGCAAAACTACTGAAAAGAGTGAAAACTGAAGAAGATTGTGAATCACTACAGAGAGATCTAAATAAAGTACAAGAATGGAGTAGGAAGTGGGAGATGGAGTTCAATACAAAAAAGTGTAGTATAATGGAATTTGGAAAAAGCAAAAACAGAATAACAGGAGCATATAAATTGGGAGAAGAAGGAATAAAAAAAGTAGAAAATGAGAAGGACCTGGGAGTCATTGTTATGAATAATATGTCACCTGAGAAACATATAAATAAGATTTTTGGAGAAACTTATAATCTAATAAGAACAATCAAAGTTGCATTTACATACCTGGATGAAGAAATGGTGAAGAAAATCTTAATCACCCTGATAAGACCAAGATTGGAATATGCAGCAACGATATGGTCACCAAGTACAAAAAAATGCATAAAAAAACTTGAAAGAATACAAAGAGCAATTACAAAATTGGCGCCAACACTCTCAAAACTATCATATGAAGAGAGACTACAAAAACTTGAACTACAGACACTAGAGCAAAGAAGAGAGAGAGGAGATTTGATAGCTATTTACAGAATCATGAAAGGCATAGAAATTACTGACAGAGAGAATCTGATAAAATGGGATGACAGAAATACAAGAGGACACGGAAAGAAAATAAAAAAAGACAGCTATAGAAGAGATTTGAAAAAGAACAGCTTTCCTCACAGAGTAATAGACAGTTGGAACAAGTTAGATGAGAAAGTGGTGTGTGCAAAAACAATACATGAATTTAAAAATAGTTTAGATAAAATGAGATATGAAGACGGGATCCCACGAGCATAGCTCCCCTTCCCGTAAAATACAACTAGGTAAATACTAGGTAAATACACACACACACACACACACACACACACACACACACACACACACACACACACACACACACACACACACACACACACACACACACACACACACATATATATATATGTATATATATATATATATATATATATATATATATATATATGTATACACACACACACACACACACACACACACACACACACACACACACACACACACACACACATACACACACACACACACACACACACACACACACACACACACACACACACACACACACACACACACACACATATATATATATATATATATATATATATATATATATATATATATATATAATGTGTGTGTGTGTGTGTGTGTGTGTGTGTGTGTGTGTGTGTGTGTGTGATTCACCATGGTCTTGGATCACGTGTTAGACTCGTGATCGACAGTTATAAACCTCCTGGATGAGAGCTCAGAGCTCGTATGACCTATCTATGGGTAATACTGTGACCTTACACGCACACACACACACAACTCCCTGTCCACGAGAGTTGGAGTAACACCCCGCAGCGAAGCGATACTGAAATTATTTAAGCCTTGGGCGGGAATCGAACCCGGGCCGGCGTATTGGCAGGCGAGATCTCTGACCACAGTGTGTGTGTGTGTGTGTGTGTGTGTGTGTGTGTGTGTGTGTGTGTGTGAGTGTGTGTGTGTTCGTTTCAGAGCGTCCACCGAAAAATAAACGAATGAACGAATAAATAAACAGATAAATACATAACTAACAATACAATGATAAAAACAATGTTTAAAGAACTAAGAAGAGGAAGGGAAAAGAAGAAAACGCATTCGAGAAGTCGGTTGTGTTTGCCATACCGTCTCAGACATTATTTCGTCGCCATTCCCAGACGCTTGTTGAGCAACAGTCATTCGTTCAAGGACAAAATCCACTGACCGTCATGAGGATCGACGACGATGCTGAGCAAGGCTACTTTGTCGTCGAGTGGACCATCCCAGACTGCCTGTCTCAGCTCACTTCAAGAGGCCAAGTCAAATCACCTGATTATATTCCCGAGAAATGGGTCTGGCATCTGTACCAAAGGAAGTGGTACAGCAAGGTACGAGCGGTACTCAAAAGATTTCGAGAGAAAACATTAGTCGTTTATCTATTTTTTCGTCAGTTGGTTAGCAACAAACTAGTGTCGTCGCGTAAAGTCTTCATGACGTCACGAGTAATATTCCGTTCATGCACAAAGCCACAGCAATGTCGATATGTTGTAGCCACATGCGCTATGGAAACCGTATTTATTTATTCATTTATCTATTTTATTTATCTATTTTATTTTTTGCGAGGTTTTCGGCAAATTTGAATTTATCCACACAGTTAGTATCCTGCTCTTTTTAACCTCACAGCAGTATTGCAGATGTCATGGCAATGCAAATACATATATTTCATTTTTGTGTTTTTGATATGCCTCTGACAACAGTCGTCCTGCTTTTAGAGGGGGTAAACAGTCTAACGGTTCGTCGAACGCGGTTCGACAGACACGTGTTTGAAGTGATGGTGAACGTGTGAACGGGGCATTTGGTTGTCGAACACGTTGGTTAAACCCCAAATACCCCGTTCACACGTCCACACATCACTTTAAATACGTGTCTGTCGAACCGCGTTCGACCATGTAAACCCCCTCTTACAGTGCGATGGGGCTACAACAGAACTGTGATGTATAGTCACGGGTCTGCGTGTCTGTTAGGTTAGGTTAGAATGATAAAAGCTTGATTTATCTATGTATATACCAAAAACCTTCTTCCTCTTTATAAAGAAGGCAGTCAGCTAAGGCATGTAGATACCCAACATCCATCCCACATCAATTTGGTCTCCCTCAACTCCTTGAGGACCAGGGGCCATCCATGCCCATTGCCAGGGTCAGAAGCAATGCAGCAAGACACAGCACATTCGCAGCAAGGCCCGGCGGCTTTTTATTTTATGCATTCTGGATGAATCTGAAACTTGTAGGAGGGGACTTGGTCGTGTTCAGATAGACATTTTTCAGACGAAACAATTTTTTTTTTTTTTGAGTAGAGTCCGGCGTAATACTCCACACTTGAGGTAGCGCGTGAGTAGGCGTGTTTCTATTTCACTGAGGAGTGGTGAGGAAATGTGCTCTTAGTTGAAGGACTGCCCATACCTAGAGGAAGTAGCCCATGCTAAGAGCAAAAATAAATAAACAAATAAATAAATAGATAGATAAATAAATCAATAAATGAATAAATTAAATAAGATAATGGGCCTTGATTATTTTATTTTTTCATTCTTCAGCCCTTTATTCTTCAACCTACAGTACGTATGTGCCGCCATTCGTTCTGTTGCGTTGCTCTATAATGAATGTGACCAACATGTCCCAAGTTTTATATTAAAAGAAAACACCAGGGCCTGGATTCTTCTTTTTCTTCTTTTTCTTCTTCTTCTTCTTCTTCTTCTTCTTCTTCTTCTTCTTCTTCTTCTTCTTCTTCTTCTTCTTCTTCTTCTTCTTCTTCTTCTTCTCTTTTTTCTTCTTATTTTTTTTTCTTCTTCTTCTTCTTCTTCTTCTTCTCTTTTCTTCTTCTTCTTCTTCTTCGTTGTATCACATGAGAAGGGGAGCAATGTTCGTGGTGTGTATATGTACATGTGTGTATGTGTGTGTGTGTGTGTGTGCGTTTGTGTGTATGTGTATATGTGTATGTGTGAGTGTATATGTGTATATGTATATGTTAATGTATATGTCTATATGTTTGTGTATATGCGTCCTGGATGCTTCAACGACTGACTAAATAAGGCACTGTCAGGTTTAGACGGACAAAGAAATACATTTGGATCGAATGCACTGGTGAAGTAATCGTGCTGGTCTCGCATTCACTTAGTTGTGGGTTCGAGTCCCGCTCTTCCCTCCGATTCCCATCAGTTACTGATACATGCCCGAAAAGTCCAAGGGCAAAGGTGGCGGCTTCGGCCGCAGCCACGCGTCTCCTGGCCTAGACTCTTCACTTTGTGCCAACTGGGTCTAAGTGGAGGTGACTGTACTTAAGTCCAAGTCCAATTCCCTGGATATAATTCAAGTACACGTACAGTCATTTCGCTATGTACTCAAGTCCAAGTCCATGTCATTGTTCTTAAGTACAAGTACTTTATGCGATAAAAAAATCCTGTCGTATATTCATAAACCATCATAACATCATAACGCATATTGTACCCAACAGTACCATCACAAAGTTCGCTAGAATCTGTATACATTGTATAAAATTTGATTAAATACAATGTACTTGTTTGTGCTTGAATGTACTTCATATCTTTCAAATACTTTGAGTCTAAGTTCAAGTATAAGTACAAGTACAATTAACACTGAATCTTTAAACTCCAGGTACAAGTACGTGAAAATATGTACTTGATTCCAAGTACAAGTACATGTACTTGGCCCAACCCTTGTTAGCTAACGTACTTGTATTTGTATCACCATCCCCATGTTGCATATTCTTCCAACAAGGTACTCCCTTGTCTGTCCTACGACCATTATAGAAATGGTTATGCCACAGTAACTCCATTGAAAACGTTCCTAGCTTAGAATGTTATAATAATAGAGGGCAGGATAGATAAGATGGGGAGAGGGAGGGAGGGGGGGGGGGACTGGGGGGGTCTAGTGGAAGGAAAGAATGAAATGGAAGGAAGTTAGAGTTATGATAGGTGTGGGACAGACCCACTTGTTCTGTTGTATTTTTTTTTGTCCCTATGGGCGAACCTAAATTGTGCTTAAGACAAAATGTAAAATAACATACGCACGCACGCATTTATGCTAAGGAACGGAGCGTCCTACACAGATGAGTTGGTTTGAGGAATGATTCAGAAAAATAAATAATTCAGACAGATATTTCTTTGAACTCAAGGCAAAGTTTGATAAATGGAGATATAGGGAGGAACTTTAAGACTACGGCTTCAACCCAGTGTTTTACACCAAGGCATTTAGGTAACTACATGCACGCATACTTGTTGCATTTTCTTATACAGTATATATATATATATATATATATATATATATATATATATATATATATATATATATATGCAGAAAGATCACTAAAAAGAACACGTGATCCACAAATTTTGCTGGTAACCACCAAGGAAATCGGAAGAAAACAGCAATTCCTAAGCGCTTTCGTGTAATTCACATCTTCAGATGTGAATTATACGAAAGCGCTTGGGAATTACTGTTTTCTTCCGATTTCCTTAGTGGTTACCAGAAAAAAAAACTATATATATTTTGTTCAAGTCCAACTGTAGTTTTAGAAGATTTTTTTTTGAATCAGCCTTAATCGAAGACTGTCCGAACTTGAGCATCTCCAAAGGTCAATGGTCCCCGGACATAATCTCACGGCTAGCTGTGAGCCGTTTGGTTAAGAATTATCACCCTCCTGACCCTCCTTCCCGCCCGTTTCACTTATGACCTCACACCTCCACCCACACATCTCACCTCTGACTCCGCCCTGCGTGTTCCCCTTCTACTCACATCTCATTGTACTTATGTCTCTGCAAATTCTTGTAATCTGTACTTTCCTGAAGAGGGCTATAGCTATTAGCCGAAATATTGAAGTTATACAGTCTTCTAAAGTTTTCTTTTATTCCGACTGTGGGTTCTTCGTGATTATTATTTACAAATGTGCAACATTTTGTCTAAGTGATATATATATATATATATATATATATATATATACATATATATATATATATATATTTATATATATATACATATAACTATAAAGTAATGTCGTAACACATTCGTAAAGATTAAACAAAAACCCACTGTGTTGGATAAGGAGAAATGATTTTATTTCATTTCTTCTTATCCAACACAGTGGGTTTTTGTTGAATATATACATATATATACATATATATATATATATATATATATATATATATATATATATATATATATATATATATATATATATATAAAAGCCGCGGGCTTCGCCGGGGGCTTGGCTGCGCAAACAGCGGCCTACGGCCGCAGCTTTCCGCGCTCTAATCCCTCGTTTTCCCCTTCGGCCTCGGCCTCGGGGCGGAACCCCAACACGGGATCCCCAGCACGAAGAAGAACGCGAAGAAGAACGCGAAGAAGAAGAACGCGAAGAAGAACGCGAAGAAGAACACGAAGTAGAATGCGAAGAAGAACGCGAAGAAGAACGCGAAGAAGAACGCGAGGAAGAAGAACGCGAGGAAGAAGAACGCGAAGAAGAACGCGAAGAAGAAGAAGAAGAAGAATGCGAAGAAGAACGCGAAGAGGAACGCGAAGAAAAACGCGAAGAAGAACGCGAGGAAGAAGAAGAAGAACGCGAAGAAGAAGAAGAAGAAGAACGCGAAGAAAAAGAAGAAGAAGAAGAACGCGAAGAAGAAGAAGAAGAAGAACGCGAAGAAGAAGAAAAAGAACGCGAAGAAGAAGAAGAAGACCGCGAAGAAGAAGAAGAAGAAGAAGAAGAAGAAGAAGAAGAAGAAGAAGAAGAAGAAGAAGAAGAAGAAGAAGAAGAAGAAGAAGAAGAGGAAGAAGAACGCGAAGAAGAAGAAGAAGAAGAAGAAGAAGAAGAAGAAGAAGAGGAACGCGAAGAAGAAGAAGAAGAAGAAGAAGAAGAAGAAGAAGAAGAAGAAGAAGAAGAAGAAGAATACCACCTGACCCCGACTTACCCAAGCGCTTTATCAAGAATATTTTTAGGACAAAGTGTCACCGTAATACCACCAGTCCCCGACTTCCACAGCGTTTTTTAGAAGAATGTTTTTATTTAGACTTAGATATATACATATATATATATACATATACATACATATATATGTATATATATATATATATATATATATATATATATATGTGTGTGTGTGTGTGTGTGTGTGTGTGTGTGTATACCCAATTTTTACTCGGAGCTTGGATTGAGATGTTTTCCTCCTTCTGCCAGCACCATTGTACAGTGAGATCGGATCACCGCTTACATCAATCATCCCGGCTCATCTTTTGTTGCTCTTTAAGGCATTGGGTTTCTGCATGTCCTGTGTGTCCTTCTGTGATCCTCCCACTTCCTGTTTACATCGCACTCCAGCAGCAGAGGTCATTCACGCCATCCTATCATGGATCACCATCGTGAACAGATTCATATAGCCGTTTAACCATTCCCTTAGAGCCGCATACCATAAACACAACTGATGCCAGCCCCGATCGTTGTGGCACCCGATTCATTGTCACCTCTCATTCTCCGCTCCAGTCACCTTCCTCAATTATTGTTCTTATCGATCTTCCTTCTACAGTGACAGTTACTCCATGATGCTTGTCATTGCAGTCTGATGTGGAGTACTTTGTAACTTTTCTTAATAAAACCTGGGTATCAATCGTCAGCCTATACAATTTTTCCCTTCATTACATTTGCAACTCTGCGGAGAAAGCTCAAAATAAACGGAGAGAGTTTTAGACCAAGATAAATGTCCTGCCATTTGTCTTCCTTTTTCAAATCGGTCAATCCTCCGCGGTTGTCTTTTCCAGAACTTGGAAGTAACCTTTGTCCATGAATCACGAGTTACAGTTAGTTTCATTTACAAATACTGTTACAATGTACACCAACTTCCATTTATAAAACAGATTCAGTTTGTGTTTGATTTCTGAACATAAAGGAAATAATGGAATTTCATTTCTATACACATTCCACTAATGTCTGCCCATCACTTATGTTAACCAATAGCTTTCATTACCTCTAGATGATTATTTTTGGCTCTCATATATATTCCATACATTTAAAGACCTGTTTCGTTATATTCATTTATCAAGTGAATGAAGGAAAATCACATTGGTGTATGCCAACTAATCTTCATTAAGTGCAAAGTTTTATTTTCATGTTGGTTCTTTTGAGATTAAGGTAATTGTGGAATAAAAGAATAAATTAAATTTGCTGAATCATGATGATTTATTCAAATTATTGCATAGATAGAATTTTCAACCAATAAATCTAGTCTGGATTGGATACATGATATACATCTTTCGTCTGTAGATCCCTTATCCAATGTTCCCCATTTTGCACAGGAGCGCGTCACAACGACTGCTGTGCTTTAGTTTGTCTTCAGTGTTACTCGGTCGTCGGAAGTGTTGTCATTGTAGGTCCCCAGGAGACCTCGGAGACTTCCTTTGTAGATGACACCGGGGTCCACGGTCACAAAGAGACCAGTTTTGCGGGCGGTCACAGTCAGGTCAGGCAACCTAATGACAACCTGTCCAACGTTGTTGACGATGGTGACGATCTTTTCATAGAGGACATCTCCTTCCTTCAAGGTTTTGCCGTTGACGAGAATCTCCGTCTTCGGGGTTACTTGGATGAGGTACTTCTTTCCCTCCCACATCAGGCTTACCTGATACGTGTTCTCAGAGGCCATCTGCAGCTGAATGTAGCGACTCTCGTCTATCTTGGCCAGGATGTGTGGAGTAGTGGAGAGGTCCATGGTCTTGTAGAGTCCGTCGAAGGTTCGAATGCGACCATCACCTCGGATCCAGGCCTGCACAGAGCCATAAGGCTCGAACTCACCCCAGACGAGCGCACGTGTCAAGTACATGGGCCACTTCATTAGAGGCATTAAATCGGGGACGTTGAACCCATAAGGCAAGCTGCTAATATAGTACAATGGGCGAACCATGGGCACATGGAGGACAACCTTTCCCTTTTCCAACATAAAACCGAAACCTACCATTTTCTTCACTTTATCCAACATGACGGAGGTAGTGCTGATCCGGTCGGGGTACTCCTTACTCTGCAATGACAAAATGAAAAGTTTCTCATAAAGGGAAAATGCCATGGTGGTGGACAAACGCCATCGAGATAGAATAAAAACTCTACCTATAGCCAAACTAAGAGCTGAGTTACCTGCTGTAAATAGTCAATCACGAAGTCAATCATCTGGCCTTGATGTTTCCAGTTCATCCAGTCAAAGGCTTTCTTCAGGTCCCATCCAAGCTCGTTCCTATATTTGTCTACGTCCATGTATTTATCGATGGTAGATTTTAAAGTGGCGTAGAGCTTTGTTTTCTCAAATGCTTTCCAGATCTTGCTCTCTTCGATCTTATACCAAACGGGTTCAATCAGACTAAGAATGTCATCTGACCCCAACTCTTTCACATTACCTATGGGTAAAGGACGGTTGTTTGATTAGTTATAAGATTACAGGAGATAACGACTATCCACAACAGAACGTCAGTATTCTCTGGCTCGTGAGACATATGTGATGTGTTATTTACTATGCATACCTTGAGGGATAAATGAAGGAGACCAAACCAAGTTCAAACCAAGCTGTTTGAAGAGTTTCTCCAACTTGAAAACGTAAGGAAGGATCTCTTCATCTAAAACCTTCATCAAATCGACAATAAATTTGTCCTTCTTCCAGTGGGTGAAGATAGCGTTAGCGTCCTGATGTATCTGGTTGATCATGGCCGGAATTTGCTCTTTTTTGCCTTCTCCATGTTCCAGTATCCATTCCTTGATCGTGTCTACGATCTTCGTGAGTTTATTCTGAAATCATCAAACAAAATTAAGACGGACTTCTATCTTATCCCATATCTTATTACAACTATATTTATTACAAAATCAGCATTAGCTATAAACTTTTTCTTTTGACTGGTCACCCTTTACAATTGCAGCACATATATTATTCTACCTTGATTGTGTTGAATTTCTCCATCTGGTAAGTGACTATGCCGTTGACCATGAATGGATTCTCGCGTTGGAGACGGAGGCCAACGACGTCCACAGGCTTCCAATGCTTAGGCTCTTGTACATCAAGGACTAAAGCTGCTTCCTGTGGGTCTCGCACGCCAAGGTGTACGTGGTACTCTGGTCCAGATCCCATCGAGTTCATTGGCTTCAAAGTGGCTTCGATGTAGGCAGGTGCGCACATTTTGGAAGTGACAAGGTATTGTCCCACAGGCAGGAAGAAATTGGCCATATAACCGCGGCAATAGCTCGTTTCATTCAGCATCCGATGAATATCAATAGTGAAGGGAAGTTCCTTAGATCCCGGCATCTGAAAGTTACAGGTAGTTTAACGTTTGTCTTATTCATATCTGTTATATTACAGTGTGTACTGAGTGGTAGGGGATAGAACTATCTTACCTTAGAAATCACTTTGCCCTGAACCCTAAAAACGCCGGTAGTGGATTTGAAGAAGTCTGCATGTAACTTGATGCTGTTCCCTGACAGGCGGAAGGCGTCCATATCAATATCTACCGTTGACTGTGCTACATTGACGCTTCCTTCCACTCTCTTGGTCACATTAGGAACCCTGATTACCACATCGAATCCTGTCGAAGTTAGGGGAATCGATACTTCATAGTCCATCTCAGGCTTTGACATATCAGGTAGGAGTCGCAGTTTGTATGGAGATGTAGTGGTAAGGTCGGCCTTCATGGTTCGGGAAGGTGTTTGTATCATGAGCTGTGCTTTGGAGGGAGCCCAGATCCATTTGACCAACATTGTCTTGTCTGTCACCTTGCGCTTGAGAGTCATTTGTATACTTTGGTCGCTCGGATTCCTCTTCATCTGTAATTCAATATCACCTATGGATTTGAAAGGAACTTGGGCTTTCAAAAGGAAGGATCTCCTCCACCATGGAACGAAAGTTGCGTTGATGTCACGGCTGCTCTCCATGTTCTCCAATGTGGCATCGAAAGTGAGGTGCTTCAGACCCGGAACAACTAGTTTCCCGGAGACAATTTTCTTTAGTTTTTCTGCAGCTACATCCCTCGAGAATAAAGAGGGCCATTGGAGATTTATTTCCCCATGATATTTCTGCTGTTGTTGGTCTCCCAATGTTTCCAAGCTAAAAGAAATCAGAAGACAGTGTGTTGGTAATGAGATGGGAAACCATGTTCTACAAAGCTGTAATGTTCGTATAGCATTAAAGACAAGTGATTTTGATATATCTATAGCAAAATATAGCAGTTGTTTCCAATTTTGCTCCTCCTTACCTGAGTAATACGGAGTCCTGGCTTGGGTTGATCTGGAGCATGATATGTGGGCTTATCTTATTTGGAAGTGTCCAGGCAAGGTCAATTTGATTGCGTTGTTTCAAACTCTCCTTCGTCCAGGCAAGAGATGGAAGATGCAGTGTATTTTTGTAGGGATATACACTGTTGCCTATTTGGATTTCGCCCCTGAAAAAGAACTAGTATAAGCCAGCACTCGTAACTACAAATGATTCCCTCACCATCTCCAGTGAATCATAGCTCTACCAGCGCTCATGTCCAATTGGTAAACCAAAACTTAATTCCCTTGATTGATCATTTTGAGGACAGTTATGCAGGAGTAATTCTCGGATAAATAAAATGCGTAAGAGTATTTTGACACTCCGCCAAATACACTCTGATTTAAAAAGTTATAGCGATGAATCAATCACCAACAGCTTCTATTTGAACCTTACTGGAATTCAGCGGTGTAGTCTCTGGCATTCACTCGATGATGATCCTTGATTTCGAACTCCCAAATTCCTTGCTGACTCTCCCACTTAGCATGGCCCTTGAAGACTTGTTGCCTCAGGTTATTGTTGATGCGGGCCTCAATTTTTTGGTACATGCCTGCTACTGGCGTCAAACTGGTCTTCAGGGTAAGAAGATAATCGGTCTTCGACAATTCTGAATGGATATTCAGCTTATACAGGTCCTTGATTTTCACATCCAGATCTAGTGTCCGTGGAATCACTGTGTGAAGAAAACTCAATGAGGAAAGTAGTAGAATATAGTCGGTTTAAACATCAATGACCAGTAAATACTACCCTCCCTGATAGGCCCATTATAAAACAAAAATGCAATTATCATTTATTGATTAAACTGACTAATATTCAATCAGTCAAGTTCAACAATAATATTGCTTGTGTGAGAAGGTCACCATAGTCAGTGGGTTGTTCAAGATGGCCTTTACTCCCTTCACTACCGCGGCGTTCCCTAAATTGAGGTATTAACCGAAAACACTTCTAATGATTCACAATAGTGATATGACTGTAGGGGCGACAGGTACATGTCTGCGTAAAGGAAAGTGAAATTCACTTAAGGGCAAAAGTTGTATCTGAAACAAGTTTATCTTACCTCCTTGGTGAACTTCCTTTAGGGCGAGAGAGACCTTCGCCAATATTGAATCTTGTGAGTACTTCTGTTCTGGGCTTTGCGAGTAGTACACTACGATGGAAGACTCGTCAGTACTCTGCTCCAGCTTGGCCTTCATGGACTGAGATCCGATCAATGGGAGCGACCGGGTGAAAATTTCAAAGAAGGGCTCCGGTTCTTTACCATATGCCAGCATTATCTCCACTGGATCGCCAAGGGTCTCGAACTTCTTTTCGAAATGACTATAGCTGGATGGGAAGGGCTTCTCGTGACCTCGCTCAACGAGGACAGTCTGGGTGCTCAAGGTAGTGGGGGGCATACCTTTCGGCAGACTTATCTTAACTTGGGCTTTTCCGTTCTGAACGTCAAGCTTGATATTGCTTGTAGTACTAGTGTGGATCTTGTTGCCCATTTGGATACCAGTCTTCTGACCAGGCAATTTGAAACCAATGAAGCCGTCAGCCTGGATTGACAAACTTGGCTGAAGTTTAGCTTCAGAACTAGAATCTTCCATCTTGACAATATTGGAGAGTTTCAAGTCACTTTGCATCTCAAGTCGTAGGACGGCAGCCCCAGAGATCTCCATGTGAAGAGGGATACCTTGTATGGTTGGAATGATGTAGTCGATTTCGATCGGAATGCCTCGAGCTGTGTTCACTGATTGCAGAATCAAGTCGGGCATAGAGAGTGGTAAAGGTTTGGCAAACAGCTTTTGAGCGATTACGCGAAGGAAGACCTCGACATTTTCGATGCCTGGTACAAGCCAGCTTGGCACTTTGAGTTCCTTAAGCAAACGAGACAGAGTGTTTTCACTCTTAAGGTATTTGCCTACATACTCCCATAGGGATTCCCGTGAGGATGTCTTCGTGTCCAGTGTGGGACCAGATGATTTTTGCTGTACTCGTGCACCAAATTCGATGATCTTTTTCAGTTGGTGTAAAATCTCTGCCCCGAATTTAGTGTTCACTAAACGAGGAAGAATGGATTCGTTTGAGTAGATGATGCTGGTGTCTAGGTTGGCACCAGAACCGAGGGTGGGGGAATAATAGGACAGTTCAATGTCACGGGAGAATTTGGTGATATCTGCTCTGTAGTCTGTTGGAAGAAGATTTTGTGAGAGCAAGTGACGCACATATTGCTTGTAAGGAGCATCCGTCTCTTGAAGATTAGTCAGATGAGTCAAGACGAAGTTCCGCACTGAGGTGAAGAGAGAAATTTGTTTAAGTTAGTGTCTTAAATAAGCACGTGTCACAGTATCAAACTACAACATCCAGGTAAAAAGAAAAACATATAGTCTGACAGACATACCTTGCACACTGGGTTCGGATATCAACATGCGCACGACCTCACGCAGTTGTTCTTTGGACAAACATCTGACGGATTCTAAGTAAGCCACAACTCTGACTTCGGGGACCTCCTCCACTCTCTTCAAAATCTTCATCAAGCCGTTGGACATCTGTGAGATAAGTGGGCATTGTAGAACATGCAATAACAAGGAAGAAACAGCCGTCTCTAATCAAACAAAGAACTATAGTTAAACACATTTGGAGTCAAACTTACCTCAGACGTGCAAGGAACATCTCTGAGTGCTTGAATAGCTGCGACTCTGACGGGGATTTCGGGGTTCTTCTTGGCCATTTGGATGATTTCCGTAGTAAGACCAATGGCAACTCGTCCCATGTTGCTGACGGTCTTGAGAAGTGTCATAAGTTCTCGTTTATTTCCGGAGGACTCCATAGAAGCTTCTAATTTCCTTTTAATCGTGTTCAAAATAGTCATGATCTGGGGTTTTTCTCTCCATAGTGGTTCTTGATGACAGTAGGTCTTAATAACGGAACCGGAAGCAAGAAGAACTTCAGAAGGAGCATTAGTCATTTCAAAGAGCTCCTTGAGGGATTCTATGGTGGAAATATTGGGATGAGACTCCATCTGAAGGGCGAGGGCATAGAGAAGAGTTCTTCCTCCCTCGGCTTTGGATGCTACGATCTCCTTGACCATATATGGTATACCTGCCTTGCCCGTGAAGGCCACAGCATCTTGAAGAAGACTCTCAAGCATAGGTTTGTTTTCGCACTGCATCTGGGGTAAAACTGTGTTCATGACTTTGACAACGTTGCGATGACGGAGGTGTTTGACGACCCGGACGAGATGTTTGGCTGCGGTTTCCTTGATTGGAGTACTGAGATCATTGCAAAGGTTCTTCAAGTCTTCAACGAGATCCCCTTGTATCTCCTTGGGTTTCGGGTAGATGACTGTCAAGTTTAGTGGTTTGTTATATTTGTTGAAATTGGTCTGGGAAACTGGGCTAATCTTGTTCACAAAGCTAAGCTCTGTTTTCTGCCACGACTTGACGTACTTGTACATGCCAGGTATAGGTTTGATGATGGTGGCTTCTGTGCACTTTACCTTGCTATATATCTTTTCGTTAAACTGCTGCTTACACGTGGTGGTAGACTCGTATAAGGGTGGAAGAGGCATCTGGGACCAAGGAATACTCATATTGCTGGGATATGGTAAGAGAGCGTGGTCGGAACAAGCCCTACTGTTTTTCACTTTGGTTACCTCGTCTCTGGCTTGCCCAACGATGTAATTGGTGACACACTTGCCCTGGGTGTCCATCTGTCAACAACAGATACGAAATAATCAGTGAAAGTGATTCAACATTCTTTATGCAGATCAAAATAATAATTTGTAGCACTCAAAGGACACATGTTAAACTTACCTCAGTGAAATTGTATCTGAAACGACCCTCCTCTGGAAGGTTCACCAAAGAAGGAAGACTGTTCTGGAATTGAGAAGCGACTCCCATCTTTACGTTGGCAGACTCTGCGGAGTCAAGAGGATGTACACACACGTGTTGCACTTGACCGTCCACTATGGCTAACACGAGAGGAAGATCAGTGACGTTGATCTTGGTGTTGTCTGCGTATCTGTAGTTCTTGATTTGGAGGGATGCCATGCACGGTTGATTGAAGGTTAGGTGCACTTGCCCTTCCACCTGGAACTGGACGTCGGATTCCTGAACATCTTTAACTTGAATGAAGGAGCTTGCTTTCAGGTCGTACACGTAGGTCTTCTCTAACTCATATTTCAGCTTGGGATTCGGGATCTTTGGACACTGGATCATACATTTTGAGTCTTGCACAGGTGCTGTAAAGAGACAAAAGCTTTGGTTACGTATACTTCATTTTAGGAGTTCGAGAATGCTCCATGTCACTCTCCCTACCCTCCCAACGACTAGGTCTTTCTATTCATCTTCTCCCTCTTCAAGAAACATGCGTTCATGGCTCAGTCGAAAAGGAGAAAGAGAGAGAGGAGAAAGGAGTCACTTACCAGAGCTGACCACGACGGCCAGGGACAGGACCGTCGTCCAGAGGGCGGCTGATCGTGTCATGGTGCTTTTCTGACGCCACGCCACGACTGCTGCCCCTGACTTCCTTGCTCCATGTTTTATAGCAAACCGAGTGACGCTAGCCGAATGCCACGTTATCTTAAAAATATATATTTCTGGCATCAATGGCTCCAAAGTTTTTCTTGAACTCGGAGGCTCCTCTTTGTCTTGACAAAATCCTTTAGAGGATGATCAGGTTTGCTGCATGAATGTTGCTGTAGACAGAAGAAGGATTCCTGTTTCTCTCTTCTAAATATTGCATCCAAATGTCACCTACAGAGATCACTGATAACCTAAGCTATGACAGCACATCTCTCAGATAAGTTAATGAAGAGATTGGGCGGTCTAAATCCAACTAGTCATCAGAAAAAACATTTTTACCGACGTCAATGCACCACAACTCGATTATGTTTGTACCTGAAACACCAACCCAGTAAAAGGGGCAGGGGAATCACTCGATGGGAAATAAAACGGAGCAAGAAGTTACCAGAAGTGTAGAAGGTCAGATCAAGTCAAGTATACGTATGCGCTTGTGTGCTCTATTTTCTTACAAATTTGTAAAATTTACCGATATAATCCAAACAATTCCCCCACAAAAAAAAAATCTGTAAAGCGAAATCGTAGTGATAAAATAGTGAAGTGAATTGCAAGATGGCCACCCACGTAGTATCAAAACAAATAAACTCATGCGACACTTGTAATATGTCTGATGATATGAAACACACCATTATGTGCAGCAGATGCGCTAAATGGATCCATTATTTTTGTTCAGGGTTCCCATTATACCAAATAGTATTCTTTATGAAAACAAAAAGAATATTCACGTGTAAGAGGTGTTTTGATTATAAATATCGAAACGACTAGCCCACGAAAAATGAAACAAAGGAGGCCGAAGATGCACTGATTTGGCAAGAGAAATTTCTCTAAAAAATAAAAACACACAAAATCACAGAAATCAGTGCACCAAGAAGCCCACAAACAGAAACAGAAACCAGAGAAGAAAACGTGGAAACACCAATCCCACAAACACAAACACCCTGCCCACCACCAAAACTGAGCCAAGCCCTACCACAGCATACAAACCATAACCTAACAGGGGCTATACACAAACACTCATCATAACATGAGCAGACTGCAAACCCCAACCAAACCCAACAATTTCTACCAAGGCCTAGCCCAGATATGCATATAGCAAAGCAGGGCATGCCAACAGAGGGAATAATTGCCTTAAGTCAACCAACAACAGCACAAGAGAATAGAGTAAGTTTATCCAACAAGTTTTCAGTACTAAGAGACTCATCAAAGGACATACTCCAACCCAACTCTCCAAAGTAAAATCCCAAAATAGAAACCGTACACTAAACTCGACCCCACCTCCAGATTCAAAAAAGAAACCTAGGCCAAACCCTAAAAATTAGGAGACCATTAATACTACACATGATCAGGCTAACCACCAATTGAAAAAAAGCCAGCAAAAAAGAACATATGCCGATATTACAAAAAAGGCATGTGCAAATATGGAGCAGATGAAATTGATGAACAAGGTTGTAGAAAAGGTGCTGAATGTAAATTCCTACACCCAAGCATCTGTAAATTCTCATGGCAAAAGAGAGAATGCTATAACTTAAACTGCAAATACCCCCATCTGAAAGGCACAAAAAGAACAAAAGTTCAACAGGCAGACAAACCCACAAAGGAACCTGCAAGCCCAAAACAACCATCAACCAACAACCAACCACAACCACAACCATTGACCCAAGAAAATCAAGAAATCAGTATCCCGCATGACTATTTATTGGGGTTTCAAGGAATAAAGGCACAAACGAGAAACCTCCAAAACTCCATGATGTACATAACGGGATTAATCAAACCCCAACTGGGAACCCCCAGCCTCAACCAAATACATCTTTGGGGGAGACCCTTACCACTACGCCCAACCTTCCAATAACCTATATAAACATTCAAGGCTTATATCCCAATAGTAACCAATTTAAAATACCATTCATAGAAACATTAACTATGGGAGAGCCGGCAATAATAGCATTAACAGAAACTCAACCCCAATGATTATGGACTCCGAAATTCAAATAAAGGGACACAGCTGCCACAGAACGGAGAGAGAAAGACGATCACATGGAGGTGTTATAATGTACATCCCGGAAATCATCCCTTCTGAAACCATACTCTCCTATTCGAATGGTGCATGTGAAATAATCATAATAACAATTACTGTAGAAAACAGGAGAATAATAATGGCCACCATCTACATCCCACCAGACAGCACCAGTTCAGACATGAAGGACATACTCAGTAAAATTACAGACTGTCCTCAAATCAAAGAGCACTCTATGGAGGTGATGATAATAGGTGATTTCAACCTACCAAACTTTACATGGGGCAGCCATGGCACCACGGAGTCTGGAAAATACCATAACGAAGGAGAAATGCTAAACAAAATGATGGAAACGCTTCTCTTAACCCAAAAAGTTCATACTCCAATACGAAACAACAACATCCTCGACCTCATACTAACCAATAACCCAAATGTGTTAAATGATCTAAACATATCCCAATTATACACTCGGATCACAATATAATCATAACCGAAACAAATATATCCCTAATAAACCCAGTGACTCATAAACAAAGAAGGATGCCATTCTCAGATATTAACATAAACAAGGCTAATTGGGTAAAAATCAATGAAACCCTTGAAAGAATAAATTAGAACGAAGAACTTAAGAACCAAAGCACACAGGAATGCTGGGAATATAATAGAAAAACACCTAAGGAAAAGAATTTACTCCATCGCACCCAAGAAGTAACCAAGAAGGGAAAATATATCAAAAGAACATAGATACAGAAAGACATTATTGAGGAGGAGAACCAAAATTGGAAAATCACTCTCCAACAACCACAAAAAAGGACAGTCCACGCAATATAATAGAAAGAGATAGAGCTGAAAGAGAACTACGTGATCTAGAAAATAGAATAAAAACATTTTACGAAACCGAAAGAATGGGCAGTGAAAGGAAAGCCATAAAAACAATAAAAAATAATACAATTTTTTTTTCTTTAATTATGCAAAAAAGAACTCCACACTAAAGAACAATATCGGACCACTAGTTAGTGCAGATGGACAACATACTATCACATCCCCACAAGAAATGGCTGACATCCTTCAAACCCAGTATGTCAAGGACTGGAGCACCCCGTCAACTAATATACACACAACTGAAGAAACTCTGGTCCAAGATAAAGATACATTAGAAGACATAGAAATAAGAAAGGAAGATATAGAGGAGGTTATAGACAATATGAAAACATCAGCGTCACCTTGTCCAGACGGCATAGGCACCTACATTCTCAAAGAATGCAAAAAGACAACATCAGCTCCCCTCCTTACACTGTGGAGAAAGTCCCTGGACACAGGTGAAATACCAGAAATATTTAAACTTGCCAATGTCACTCCAATACATAAAGGAGGATCCAAAAAGGAACCGAAAAATTACAGGTCAATAGCACTCACCTCAAATATCATTGAAATTTTTGAGAGAATCATAAAAAAAAAAAATTTTACATTTCCTAGAGAAAAACCAATTAATAAGAGACTTCCAACACGGTTTTAAAAACAAACGTTCATGCCTAACAGAATTGATAGACTTCCACAATTTAACCCTAAAATCCATTGGAGAGAACAAAAATGTCGATGCAATATATCTAGACTTCGCAAAAGCCTATGGTAAAGTTGACCATATGATCCTCATTCAAAAGACCAAATCACTAGGGATAAGGGGCAAGCTTGGGGAATGGATTCAGTCATTCCTTAAAAATCGGAAACAAATTAACTATGTGGAGGGAGGAGCATCAAGAGAAGAAGCAGTGATAAGTGGCATTCCACAGGGTACTGTCCTTGGTCCTATACTATTCTTGACTATGGTCAACGACATCAACACCGATATCTCCAGCCCACTACTATCATTTGCAGACGACACTCGGGTATTCAAAACAATCTCTAGCAAAAAAGATAGCTCCCAACTACAGAAAGACCTAAATAAAATATACAAATGGGCAGAAATGAATAACATGAAATTTAATGAGGACAAATTTGAATTTATAAAGTTCGGTAAGAACGAACACGAAACTTATTATAAAGATCCAAAAGGAAACCCTATCACGCAACAAACATCTGTAAGAGATCTAGGAGATATACTTTCGGATAATGCTAAGTTTGACCAACACATAGAAAAAACAGTATCAAAATGCAGACAACGAATGGGATACATACTTAGAACCTTCCACACCAGGGAACCAGAAACCCTGCTAACCTTATGGAAAGCCCCAGTCATCCCTATCATCGACTACTGCTCACAACTTTGGGCTCCATACAAACAAGGCCACATCATGCAGCTGGAGGCTCCTCAGAGAACCTTTACCTCAACAATCAAAAGAACTCCAGCTTACCAAGATGTGGACAAACACAATTACTGGGAAAGACTGGCTGAAAATGAACTTTACTCAATAGAGAGGAGACTAGAGAGATATCTGATAATGTATACATGGACAATCCTAGAAGGCCAGATAACTCCACCCAAAACAGAACCTATTAAACCAGTAAAGACCCATATCACCCCAGAAGAAAATAGAACCGGAAGAAAAGGCACCCAACTGGCCCTGCCATCAGAGTGCCCGCTAAAAGTCAGGACGCTCCAACACAACAGCATCTCAAGAAAGGGGGGCCGACTGTTCAATCACTTACCTAAACACCTACGGAACATTACAGGTGTTAAAACAGAAGTTTTCAAAAGGGAACTTGACAAATTCCTGTCAACCCTACCGGATCAGCCGGGCATCCCAGGTTATACAGCATCACGTCCAGCGAATTCCAACTCCATTATTGACCAGCTGGACTATAAACAACAAACTGAAAGGTGGCAGCTACTCCGTGGCCTTGCCTCAAGTTCCACTGGGGGAACATCATCCCCTTGAGGCAGAAGCTCTTCAAGGTAAATTCAAGGGGATCAAGATGAAAAGTATGAAATCCTTGTCACTGGTTATGTTTGTGAGCGTGGAATTCACCACAGACCTGGATGACGTGCTGGACTCGTGATCGACAGCTATTACTCTCTTGGATGGAGGCTAAGAGTTCATTTAGTCCGATCTGTTGGTAATACTATGATCTTAAACACACCCAAAACTCATCCCCTTGGTCAAAGGGAACAGTAACGTCTTACATTTATTTGTAGAACTTTTGACTCTCTAATCGGGACGAAAGCTGCTTCTTGCAGAAGGTCTGCGATATGTGTGTATCAATACGCGCCCGTGTTTTCGTGTATTGAGTGTTTAAGCTTGAAAGGTGTAATTGGGTGTGTAAAATTGTACTAGTGTGTAGTGTGATTTTACTTACTGGGCAATGTGAACCTAAGTGTGGTAAGTTAGTTATAAGATATTAGCCCTGCTTGCTTCTTACTCCTGAGAGGGATGGGCCGATTATGATTCCTCGCTTACAGAACCGCCGCTGGATGGCTTCATACAAAAAGGGAAGTCTTCCTCTACCGGCACATAGTATTTCGATTTCCAAGACCACTGAGTACGCCTCCTCAGGGGTGCACACGGTAAAAGACGCCTCACGGCTCCAGGCTACCCCCCCCCCCTCTTACTGCCTTGCAGGCTTTGCTTCTTTAGGCAGTGGCTAGAAAGAAACACTAAATTTAAACCCTGCCTGTCGGTCTGGCAGAAGGAAGGCTAGGCTTGGCAGAAGGCTACGGAGGCGGATTCCAATGGACAGGAATCTTGGCAGACCGATGCTTTTCCCTGTTCGAGTCTGCATGTCACTTCCTGTGTGCCGCATTTTTTTTTATTATTATTTTTTTCTATTTGGGAGTGAAATGTCACTCCCACGGGCTTTGTTTGAGCCCGTGTGGTACGATGGTATTTATGGAAAACATACCTTCCAGAGAGGAAGTGGGATGGTGTAGCTAGTCAGAGGAGCATGGAGGGGGGGGGGGCAGTGGAAAAGAGAGGCTACGGCTGTTAGAGCGGCGGCGCAAAACAAGAACTTGGAAACGATGTTGGGCTTCATCAAGGCAAGATGTCCATCCTAAACAAATTCAGGCCAATTGCCCTATTTCAGTCCATATACTCTGAGGGCTTGAGGATCTGGCTGAAACAAAGTTTGGAGTTCACATTGAGGTGTTTCGTTTACGAATAATGAGCTAAAATAATTGTTTGAAATATCACACATTCTTTCATTTGAATATTTAAGTTGACCGTCAGCAGATAATAGTGGCCCAATGTGATTCCTAACAACCTTTTTATCTCTAATGTAACTATAGAATTCTTTGGGATTCTCTTTGAATTTATCAGAGATATTCATTTCGTATTGTCGTTTTCGTTTTTTTTTCTTTTCTAAATCTCTCTGTATTAATACATAACTTTGATAGTCATTAGATGCACCCGAGCATTGATATTTCTTATAAGCCTGTCTCTTTTTAGCAATACTTTTTTTTCAATTTCTTTGTCAAGCCATCTGGGACGAGCCTGATTTGGGGGACGTCTGTACCTTAAAAGGAATGTAAGTATGAATCATCTTAGAGGGCGTATTTTGAAATATTTCCCACATCTGATCTACAGGTCTTTGGCTTAATTTTGCCTCCCAATCTGTAAGCTGAGCTCCTGATGTAGTCCTATGAACTGAGCTTTACTGAAACACAAGTATCTATTAAGACTTTTAGTAGTTTGAATCTAAATTGTGATCGCTATTTGCAATATTTTTCACCGACTTCTACATCAGTTATCATGCTTTCGCGGTTAGTGATCAATAGATCGAGTAAGTTTCCATGTCTTGTGGGCTCTTTTACATGTTGAACTAAGTAATTGTCACCGAGAAAATCAATCAAGCGACTACTTATATGGCCATGTTCAAGGGTCATCCAGTCAATGACAGTAAAATTAAAATCACCCATTATCAATAAATCCCGGTTGCAGAAACTAGACAGTTCTTGAAATAACAGTTTGTCGTCTGCTAATGATAATGTCTTTGGCCTATATTACACCTACATTAATTTTTTGTCCATTTGTTTGGGTTAATTCTACTCACAAACTATCATATGCATCTTGTTTCACTATCTCTAAAACACAAGCATAGGCATTGTTTTTAACGTACAACAGAACACCCCACCTTTCTTGGGGTTTCTATCCTGATGAAAGTGTTTAAATCCCGCAATATTAGATTTAGCTTCAAACTCTCCACCATTTAACCATGTCTCAGTTATTCCTATCATATCGAGATTTTCGCTTTTGACATACGCCTGTATTTCTTGGAATTTGTTCCTAATACTACGGGCATTAAAGTACATGGTTTTAAGAAACTCGTGATTGTTTCTTTTTGACACGGTTTGAGTTTCAATATTATGCCTTACATTATAATTTTGTTTTTTATTGACATCTTGCTCTATTTTGATATTTGGTCCTTCATTGACATTGAATGCCTCATTAACATTTCTCCCATCAAAATTAACATTTCCTCCATCACGGACATCTGGTCGCTCACGGTCATCCGATCTCTTTTGTACATTTTGTCCCCCTGCGTCATCGCGTTTCACACCGGCCTCCCGTCGTTCATTGACATTCTGTCCGGCATCCCTTTCTAAAATTATATTTTGTCCTCCAGTGACATCATATCCTACCATGATATTTTGTCCTCCACTATCATTACATCCCATCGTGATCTTTTGTCCTCCATACCTAAGTTTAGCCAAATGATGGCTAGTACAGTATATCTTAAAAAAAAAAAAAAAAAACACTAGGAGAAGAACAAACCAAACACGCCCATACGTAAAAAAATAAGAAGTAAAAGATGAAATATAGATAAACAAATAAACTGATAAATAAATAAACAAAAGATAGATTATAAGTTTTGCAGTGTCTGCCCGTCGGCGGACAAATCAATTAGTACATCGGCTGACTCCTGGACGGTATTTGCACACAAAGGGATGTATTTCAGGCTTCCAAGAGGTGGGAGGTGGTGAAGGATAGAGTAGAAGTAGGTGTGGAAGAGGGATGGAGGTGTTTCGAGGAGGAAGTGACAGTGTGTGCAAAGATGATATGTGGAACAAGGGGGGGTGGGCGGTAATAGAAGGAAAAATAGTGAATGATGGAATGATGAAGTGAAGAAAGTAGGAGGAGAAAAGCGAGTATTCAGGGACTGGTCGCAAAGTAATGGGAGAGAATCATATGGGAGGTATAAAAAAGAGAAGAGAAGCACAACAAAAAAATAAAAGAGGTATAAAGGAGAGCAGATATAAAATGAGGAGGAGTATGACAGAATTCTTTGAAAGTAATAGAAATGTTTTGGAAGGAAATCAAGATAGGAAAGGGAGAGGAGTCACGTAGAAAAGAAAAAGTAAAAGGCGTAGATGAACAGATCTTAACGGAGGAAATGGCGGCAAAGGGAAGATATGCGGAGTATTTTAGAGAGCTGTTGAATGTGGAGGAGGATAGGGAGGGAAAGGTAATTGTAGTGGGAAGTGTTAAGAAAAAGACGGTGATGGGAGAGGGAAATTCTTGCAGCCTCTTTCATGTCTGAATCAATATGTTCAAGCATTCTATCTTTTGCTCAGAAATGCCATCCTCTGCTGCACTTTGTTCTTTAATTTGTTATGAAGAAGTAAGACACGGAGGGCCACAAGAAGATGAGATCGTATTGCTCTTGCCAAAGCTTTCCCATGCAACATATGTCCAACTACTGAGCCTGAATAGATTTCCTCTAGGACTTCATGAAGGCCAGAACCTGCCATGATACGTCCTATGCATCCAAGAAAGCTTATGATGACATCAAAATGATGATGTGCATTTCAAAGAAAATTATCTTTACTCTGTTTCATTATTTTGACATCATGAGTGTGGCGTCACTTTCAGGTACAAACATAACACTTTTTCCCATGGCTTTATCTTGCTGTATATTTATTAAAAATTCCTGATATTAAGTTATTTGGATAGGAGGTGAAGGGAACACATTCGTCACAATGTATACACATTAAGTTATTTATTGAAAAAAAAAAGAATCATTTATAACTAGTACTGGAACTGCCTTTCATCATACATTCAACCTCATGTTTCCTAGCACTTTAGTATTATGTTATATGTTCTTATATGTATGTTCATCACATTTAATAATATAATAGAATATTATTAAAAGAAAGTTTAGAGAGACACACTGTATAAATCTACTAAACACTCAGTTTCTTTAGTCTGGTCTTTAAAGAGGATTTTGTAGCTTGCAGTCGACATCACATTGTATGCACAAAAATAACTAGGTTAACAATTACATACAATAGACACAAATTACGTTTCTAAAAAGTTCATGAAGAAATTAGGGTACTGAAAGGGGTACACGCAATAACAATTAGAGATATGTACATCTTATTGCAATATCACTGAATAAATAGCTGATCTTCACGGGACTTTTTATTTGTTATTCAGTAGAAATTCCCGAATGAGGCTTTATTGATTTAATTTCTGTTGCAATATGTCCTAGGTTCAGTCTTGATTTTACTAGACTACTGTGCCGCTTCGAAGGCATTCCTTCCCCATTCTCGCCATTACAACCTACTGACGCCCTCCGGGCAAGTTCCACTTGAACCTTCTACTGACAAAATCAAACTGAGCCGACTAAAAATCCCAAATAGAGACATAAGCAGTCTATGTGTTACCCTTTGTAGGAGAGAGGCCAAACGCAGAGTATGGCCCCTCTCCTACAGTGCTGTTGCAGTCGTTGCTGCTTTTACTCATGTGTAACCCTTTGTTAGTTAATTTAACCGAACACAGCACTTATAAAGTCATCTAGGGCTCTAGGGAAAACAATATATCAGTGTAGTTTTCAGATCCCCGGGTCACCTTTCATGAATAAACATGGCAATAGATGTATTCATGATTCACTGACAAACGCGCGTTCGCACATGAAAAAAATCCAGTTTGTGTGATTTGAAATCTGGTTTGATTTTTCAGTACCTTAATCCTGGTGATGAGTGCCATAGGTCAAAGTAATGGGGCAGAACAGGGTCTAGCCATGACGCATTTTCGACGGTAAAAATACTCTCCTCAAGATAAGCAGGTTTTTGGTTGGCCAGCGCTTTGCATTCATTTATCAGAGAGATCTGCTGTCTTCGCTTATGTTATCAACGATCTCTGGACGTGATATGTGGATGCAATATTTAGAAGTGAAACATTTTTTTTTTCTACAGCAACACTGACACAGCCAATCCTATTGCCATGTACAAAAATAGTCCAAATCAAAGAGGAACCTCCAACATCAAGAATTACTTTAGAGCCATTAGAGTTAAAAAAAAAAGAAAAGGAAAAAAGTCACGTGGTATTCACTTGGCGTCAGTCGGTTTGCTATAAAACATGGAGCAAGGAAGTCAGGGGCAGCAGTCGTAGCGTGGCGTTCAGGAGAGCACCATGACACGATCAGCCGCCCTCTGGACGACGGTCCTGTGCCTGGCCGTCGTGGTCAGCTCTGGTAAGTGACTCCCTTCTCCTCTCTCTCTTTCTCCTTTTCAACTGAGCCTTGAACGCATGTTTCTTGAAGAGGGAGAAGATGAATAGAAAGACCTAGTCGTTGGGAGGGTAGGGAGAGTGACATGGAGCATTCTCGAACTCCTAAAATGAAGTATACGTAACCAAAGCTTTTGTCTCTTTACAGCACCTGTGCAAGACTCAAAATGTATGATCCAGTGTCCAAAGATCCCGAATCCCAAGCTGAAACATGAGTTAGAGAAGACCTACGTGTACGACCTGAAAGCAAGCTCCTTCATTCAAGTTAAAGATGTTCAGGAATCCGACGTCCAGTTCCAGGTGGAAGGGCAAGTGCACCTAACCTTCAATCAACCGTGCATGGCATCCCTCCAAATCAAGAACTACAGATACGCAGACAACACCAAGATCAACGTCACTGATCTTCCTCTCGTGTTAGCCATAGTGGACGGTCAAGTGCAACACGTGTGTGTACATCCTCTTGACTCCGCAGAGTCTGCCAACGTAAAAATGGGAGTCGCTTCTCAATTCCAGAACAGTCTTCCTTCTTTGGTGAACCTTCCAGAGGAGGGTCGTTTCAGATACAATTTCACTGAGGTAAGTTTAACTTGTGTCCTTTGAGTGCTACTAATTATTATTTTGATCTGCATAAAAATTTTTGAATCACGTTCACTGATTCTTTCGTATCTGTTGTTGACAGATGGACACCCAGGGCAAGTGTGTCACCAATTACATCGTTGGGCAAGCCAGAGACGAGGTAACCAAAGTGAAAAACAGCAGGGCTTGTTCCGACCACGCTCTCTTACCATATCCCAGCAATATGAGTATTCCTTGGTCCCAGATGCCTCTTCCACCCTTATACGAGTCTACCACCACGTGTAAGCAGCAGTTTAAGGAAAATATATATAGCAAGGTAAAGTGCACAGAAACCACCATCATCAAACCTATACCTGGCATGTACAAGTACGTCAAGTCGTGGCAGAAAACAGAGCTTAGCTTTGTGAACAAAATCAACCCAGTTTCCCAGACCAATTTCAACAAATATAACAAACCACTAAACTTGACAGTCATCTACCCGAAACCCAAGGAGATACAAGGGGATCTCGTTGAAGACTTGAAGAACCTTTGCAATGATCTCAGTACTCCAATCAAGGAAACCGCAGCCAAACATCTCGTCCGGGTCGTCAAACACCTCCGTCATCGCAACGTTGTTAAAGTCATGAACACAGTTTTACCCCAGATGCAGTGCGAAAACAAACCTATGCTTGAAAGTCTTCTTCAAGATGCTGTGGCCTTCACGGGCAAGGCAGGTATACCATATATGGTCAAGGAGATCGTAGCATCCAAAGCCGAGGGAGGAAGAACTCTTCTCTATGCCCTCGCCCTTCAGATGGAGTCTCATCCCAATATTTCCACCATAGAATCCCTCAAGGAGCTCTTTGAAATGACTAATGCTCCTTCTGAAGTTCTTCTTGCTTCCGGTTCCGTTATTAAGACCTACTGTCATCAAGAACCACTATGGAGAGAAAAACCCCAGATCATGACTATTTTGAACACGATTAAAAGGAAATTAGAAGCTTCTATGGAGTCCTCCGGAAATAAACGAGAACTTATGACACTTCTCAAGACCGTCGGCAACATGGGACGAGTTGCCATTAGCCTTACTACGGAAATCATCCAAATGGCCAAGAAGAACCCCGAAATCCCCGTCAGAGTCGCAGCTATTCAAGCACTCAGAGATGTCCCTTGCACGTCTGAGGTAGGTTTGACTCCAAATATGTATAATTATAGTTCCTTGTTTGATTAGAGACGGCTGTTTCTTCCTTGTTATTACCTGTTCTATAATGCTCACCTATCTCACAGATGTCCAACGGTTTGATGAAGATTTTGAAGAGAGTGGAGGAAGTCCCCGAAGTCAGAGTTGTGGCTTACTTAGAATCCGTCAGATGTTTGTCCAAAGAACAACTGCGTGAGGTTGTGAGCATGTTGATATCCGAACCCAGTGTGCAAGGTATGTCTGTCAGACTATATGTTTTTATTTTTGCCTGGATGTTGTAGTTTGATACTGTGACACGTGCTCGTTTGAGACACTAATTTAAACAAATTTCTCTCTTCTCCTCAGTGCGGAACTTCGTCTTGACTCATCTGACTAATCTTCAAGAGACGGATGCTCCTTACAAGCAATATGTGCGTCACTTGCTCTCACAAAATCTTCTTCCAACAGACTACAGAGCAGATATCACCAAATTCTCCCGTGACATTGAACTGTCCTATTATTCCCCCACCCTCGGTTCTGGTGCCAACCTAGACACCAGCATCATCTACTCAAACGAATCCATTCTTCCTCGTTTAGTGAACACTAAATTCGGGGCAGAGATTCTACACCAACTGAAAAAGATAATCGAATTTGGTGCACGAGTAGAGCAAAAATCATCTGGTCCCACACTGGACACGAAGACATCCTCACGGGAATCCCTATGGGAGTATGTAGGCAAATACCTTAAGAGTGAAAACACTCTGTCTCGTTTGCTTAAGGAACTCAAAGTGCCAAGCTGGCTTGTACCAGGCATCGAAAATGTCGAGGTCTTCCTTCGCGTAATCGCTCAAGAGCTGCTTGCCAGACCTTTACCACTCTCTATGCCCGACTTGATTCTGCAATCAGTGAACACAGCTCGAGGCATTCCGATCGAAATCGACTACATCATTCCAACCATACAAGGTATCCCTCTTCACATGGAGATCTCTGGGGCTGCCGTCCTACGACTCGAGATGCAAAGTGACTTGAAACTCTCCAATATTGTCAAGATGGAAGATTCTAGTTCTGAAGCTAAACTTCAGCCAAGTTTGTCAATCCAAGCTGACGGCTTCATTGGTTTCAAATTGCCTGGTCAGAAGACTGGTATCCAAATGCGCAATAAGATCCACACTAGTACTACAAGCAATATCAAGCTTGACGTTCAGAACGGAGAAGCCCAAGTTAAGATAAGTCTGCCGAAAGGTATGCCCCCCACTACCTTGAGCACTCAGACTGTCCTCGTTGAGCGAGGTCACGAGAAGCCCTTCCCATCCAGCTATAGTCATTTCGAAAAGAAGTTCGAGACCCTTGGCGATCCAGTGGAGATAATGCTGGCATATGGTAAAAAACCGGAGCCCTTCTTTGAAATTGTCACCAAGTCGCTGCCATTGATCGGATCTCAGTCCATGAAGGCCAAGCTGGAGCAGAGTACTGACGAGTCTTCCATCGTAGTGTACTACTCCCATAGCCCGAAAAGGACATACTCAGAGGACTCAATTCTGGCAAAGGTCTCTCTCGTCATGAAAGAAGTTCAGCAGGGAGGTAAGACTGATAAAACCTATGCTCCATATTAGATTTCATTCTCCTCAGTCATGCACTACATGTGTTTTATTATGCTAGACGAATTCATTCAGCTTAGGGAACCCCGCAATAGGGAAGGGATAAATATACAAGCATACAAATGACCTCCCTTTCCGAGACAAACGATTTAATGGTGTCTAGAATATAAACGATACATCAATTCAATGACAGTCAATTTAGTCGATAATAGTTGCATCCTTCTCTGATTATGGGTTTCTCAGGCAAGTTAGACATTTACTGGTCACAGATGTTTGACTTGACTCTACTGTATCACTATATTTCCTATCACAATTTTCACTCCCACAGTGATTCCACGGATCCTGGACATGGAAGTTAGACTCATGGACCTATATAAGTTGCATATTCATTCTCAAGTGTCGGAGACCGAATATGTTGTTACTTTGAGTAGTAGCTGGACACCAGTGGAAGGCATGTACCAAAACGTCAATCTTCACCTAGACAATAACCTGGAGAAACGCGTACTTAATGGTTATGCCAAATGGGAGAGTCCTCAAGGAAGTTCGAGGTTCACAATCGATGCTCATCATCGAGTGGACGCCAGAGACTACACTGCTGAGATCCAGTAAGATTTAAAGATAAGCTGTTGATGAAGTGTTATAACGCTTGGACTTGGAGTCCACATAATTAGACTGGTAAATCAAGGGAACTGATAATGTAGTTCAACTGATGGATAAGTACGTTGGGAGATCTTTCTTTGTGTTGAGTACCATTTTCTCGTGTAGTTGTAATTCCTGGCTGACACTCTTTCATTTTCAGGGGCACTATTCGCATAGGCAACAGTGAATATCCCTACAAAACCACACTGCATCTTCCTTCTCTTGCCTGGACAAAGGAGAGTCAGAAACAGCTAAATCAAATGGACCTTACCTGGACACTTCCAAGCATGGTGAAGCCACATATCATGCTCCAAGTCAAACCAAGCCAGTCCTCCGTATTACTCCTGTAAGTACAAACAACGTGTAAGACAACTGCTACATTATGCTAAAAAAGGAATCTACATTGTTTGTCTTTTCTGTGACAAATTTCTGGAGTATGGTTGAACATTGTTTCCCGACTCATTACCAAAATATTTTCTTTTGATCTATTTTAGCTTGGAGACATTGGGAGACCAACAGCAGAAATATCTTGGTAAGATAGATCTGCAATGGCCCTCTTTATTCTGGAATGATGAAACAACAGACAAACGAACGTCAAGTCTCTCCGGGGAGCTCATGGTTCCCGGTCTGGAGGCCCTCACTTTCGATGCCACATTGGAGAACATGGAGAGCAGCCGTGACATCAACGCAACTTTCGTTCCATGGTGGAAGAGGTCCTTCCTCCTCAAAGCCCACGTTCCTTTCAAATCCATAGGTGATATTGAATTACAGATGAAGAGGAATCCGAGCGACCAAGGTATACAAATGACTCTCAAGCGCAAGGTGACAGACAAGACAATGCTGGTCCAATGGATGTGGACTCCCTCCAAAGCACAGCTCATGATACAAACACCATCCCGAACTATGGAGGCCGACCTTACCACTACATCTCCATACACGCTGCGACTCAAACCTGATGTGTCAAAGCCTAAAATGGAATATGAAGTATCCATTCCTCTGACTTCGACAGGATTCAGTGTGATAATGAAGGTTCCTAATGTGGACAAGAAAGTGGAAGCAAGAGTCAATGTAGCACAGTCAACGGTAGATATTGATATGGACATCTTCAGCCAGTCAGACAAACGCATCAAGTTGCATGCAGATTTCTTCAAATCCACTACCGGTGTTTATAGGGCTCAAGGCAAAGTGATTTCTAAGGTAAGACAATTATATTCTATACCACTCATGATACATTATAATATAACAGATACGACTAAGACAAACGTTAAACTACCTATAACTTTCAGATGCCGGAATCTAAGGAACTTCCCTTCACTATTGATATTCATCGGATGCTGAATGAAACGAGCTATTGCCACGGTTATATGGCCAATTTCTTCTGGCCTATGGGACAATACCTTGTCACTTCCAGAATGTGCGCACCTGCCTACATCGAAGCCACTTTGAAGCCAATGAACTCGATGGGATCTGGACCAGAGTACCACGTACACCTTGGCGTGCGAGACCCACAGGAAGCAGCTTTAGTCCTTGATGTACAAGAGCCTAAGCATTGGAAGCCTGTGGACGTCGTTGGCCTCCGTCTCCAACGCGAGAATCCATTCATGGTCAACGGCATAGTCACTTACCAGAAGGAGAAATTCAACACAATCAAGGTAGAATAATATATGTGCTGCAATTGTAAAAAGAAAGGTTCATAGCTAATGATGATTGTGTAATAAATATTGGTGTAATAAGATGTGGGATAAGATAGAAGTCCGTTTTTATTTTGTTTGACGATTTCAGAATAAACTCACGAAGATCGTAAAGACGATCAAGGAATGGATACTGGAGCATGGAGAAGGCAAAAAAGAGCCCATTCCGGTCATGATCAACCAGATACATCAGGACGCTAACGCTATCGTCACTGACTGGAAGAAGGACAAATTTATTGTCGACTTGATGATGGTTTTAGATGAAGAGATCCTTCCTTACGTTTTCAAGTTGGAGAAACTCTTCAAACAGCTTGGTTTGAACTTGGTTTGGTCTCCTTCATTTATCCCTCAAGGTATGCATAGTAAATAACACATCACATATGTCTCACGAGCCAAAGAATACTGACGTTCTGTTGTGGCTAGTCGTTATCTCCTGCAATCTTATAACTAATCAAGCAACCGTCCTCTACCCATAGGTATTGTGAAAGAGTTGGGGTCAGATGGCATTCTGAGTCTGATTGAACCCGTTTGGTATAAGATCGAAGAGAGCAAGATCTGGAAAGCATTTGAGAAAACAAAGCTGTACGCCACTTTAAAATCTACCATCGATAAATACATGGACGTAGACAAATATAGGAACGAGCTTGGATGGGACCTGAAGAAAGCCTATGACTGGATGAACTGGAAACATCAAGGCCAGATGATTGACTACGTGATTGACTATTTACAGCAGGTAACTCAGCTCTTAGTTTGGCTATAGGTAGAGTTTTTGTTCCATCTCGATGGTAATTGTCCACCACCATGGCATTTTCCCTTTATGAGAAACTTTTCGTTTTGTCATTGCAGAGTAAGGAGTACCCCGACCGGATCAGCACTATGTCCATGATGTGGGATAAAGTGAAGAAAATGGTAGGTTTCGGTTTTATGTTGGAAAAGGGGAAGGTTGTCCTCCATGTGCCCATGGTTCGCCCATTGTACTATATTAGCAGCTTGCCTTATGGGTTCAACGTCCCCGATTTAATGCCTCTAATGAAGTGGCCCATGTACTTGACACGTGCGCTCGTCTGGGGTGAGTTCGAGCCTTATGGCTCTGTGCAGGCCTGGATCCGAGATGATGGACGCATTCGAACCTTCGATGGACTCTACAAGACCATGGACCTCTCCACTACTCCACACATCCTGGCCAAGATAGACGAGAGTCGCTACATTCAGCTGCAGATGGCCTCTGAGAACACGTATCAGGTAAGCCTGATGTGGGAGGGAAAGAAGTACCTCATCCAAATCAGCCCGAAGAGGGAGATTCTCGTCAACGGCCAAACCTTGAAGGAAGGAGATGTCCTCTATGAAAAGATCGTCACCATCGTCAACAACGTTGGACAGGTTGTCATTAGGTTGCCTGACCTGACTGTGACCGCCCGCAAAACTGGTCTTCTTGTGACCGTGGACCCCGGTGTCATCTACAAAGGAAGTCTCCGAGGTCTCCTGGGGACCTACGACGACAACACTTCCGACGACCGAGTAACACTGAAGACAAACTAAAGCACAGCAGTCGTTGTGACGCGCTCCTGTGCAAAGTGGGGAACATTGGATAATGGATCTACAGACGAAGGATGTATATCATGTATCCAAACGAACTAGGCTTATTGGTTGAAAATTCTATCTATGCAATAATTTGAATAAATCATGGTGATTCAACAATTTTAATTCTTTCATTGCACCATTACCTCGATACCAAAAGGACTAACAAGAAAATAAGTTTTTGTACTCAATGAAGACTAGTTGGCATACACCAATGTGATTTTCCTTCATCCATTTGATTAATGAATAAGATGAAAGAGGTCTTTATATGTATTCAATACATATGAGAGCCAAAAAATAATTATCTAGAGAAAGTGAAAAGTGTTAGGCAGACACTGGCAGAATGTGTATTGAAATAAAATCCCATTATCTCCTTTATATCCAGGAATCAAATAGAAAGGGAATTTGTTTTGTAAATGGAAGTTGGTGTATACTGTATCTGTATTTGAACGAGCAAATGGGACTAACCTGAACTCGTGATTGATGGACAATGGTTACTCCCAATTTTTTACGTCTGGAGAATACAACCACGGAGGATTGACAAATAGCAGGAAATTTATATCTTGGTCTAAAAATATATCCACCTATTTTGAGCTTTTGCCGCAGAGTTACAAATATAATGAAAGGAAGGATTACATAGGCTGACGATTGGTACCCAGGTTACAATAAGAAAAGTTACAAAGTAGTCCACATCAGAATGCAATGACAGGCATCACGAAACCATTGTCACTGTAGAAGGAATACCGATAGGAACAAAAATTGAGGAAGGTCACTGGGGCGGAGAATGGGAGGTGACAATGAACCAGGTGCCGCAGTGATCGGTGCTGGTAAGAGTCGTGTTTATGGCATGCGGCTCTACATGAATCTGTTCACGACATGACAAAATAGCGTGAATGAGTTCTGTTGCTGAAGTCCACAACTAGCGATGGAGTATGATGACAACAGCCGGGGCGCAGATGAAGTGGGGGGATTAAAGCTGGACACAGCATATGCATGAATGAAAACCAACAGAAGATAGGAGGGGATGATGATTGATATAAGGCAGAGCGGTGACCCAATCTCATTGTATAATGGCGCCGACAGAAGGACACCTGGAAATGGGAGCAACTCCTTTCAGTCCTGAGTTTAGGAGTATATATATATATATATATATATATATATATATATATATATATATATATATATATATATTATTATTATTATTATTATTATTATTATTATTATTACAAATCTTTACGAGTACTTTTGACTTGTAACATAAGATATTCTAAGATGATATGAATGATTCCCAAGACCCTATGTCTTTGGGATATCTGCCCACAGAATAAAATTGTAAAAGGTCGCCATTCTATTTTGCGTCATCATGATAATAAAAAAATAACAAATGTAAAGTTACATTATTCATTAAAGTTTACAGGAATAACAATATAATTATAACAAAAACATATAATTGACTTAAGGATTTACAAACAAATTCTAAACATGATTACAAATTCTTAAACTCAATTCTAACGGGGGTTGAAAGAAAAATGGGCTATCTGATTTATTTTTCTCTTCCACGCCCGCAGAGCGCCCCTTCTCACAGAACAAACTCATCCCTGATTAGCCCATAGAATCAGCGTCTATGGAATTTGAACTTGATTGGCCAAGACAGACTAAACGTATTTGCACGCGTGCTGCAGAAGTTACTCGTGCAAATACGACGAAAACGTATTACTCAATACCTTAAACTAATACATAATTTACATTATATCAACAGAAAAACAATGATAATTCGGCTTGACATGTTGACAAAATAGTACACAAAAATAATAATGCATCTTACAGAACTAAACATGATTCAATAGAACATTAAGACGTCGACCCAAAACGTTTGGATACCTCCCTACACATGACGTCCAGAACGTAACGCTGAATTCTCGTCCGTTACATAACTGACGTCATTTCACAAAATAATAACTATATTCATACATTATATATATAGGATACTCATATATGTAACAATATATATGTATACGTATATGTATATATGTATATATATATATATATATGTGTGTGTGTGTGTGTGTGTGTGTGTGTGTGTGTGTGTGTGTGTGTGTGTGTGTGTGTGTGTGTGTGTGTGTGTGTGTGTATGTATGTATGCATGTATGTATATATGAAAATTTAATGTATGATTTGGTGTAATACACGGGGTAGGAACTGAGGTCGTGATGCCCCTCAATATACCTCATTCTATAAAAATTTGCCTTAAGTTCATAGAAGCGTCCATCTGAATTATTTATTTTTCTAAATTACTCAAGCAACTTTCTTATCTAGGGAGAAATATATCTTTCCTAACGTGTGTGCACGCAGATGTGTATGTGCTTGTGTGTGTGTGTGTGTGTGTGTGTGTGTGTGTGTGTGTGTGTGTGTGTGTGTGTGTGTGTGTGTGTGTGTGTGTGTGTGTGTGTGTGTAAAATCTTATGCACTTAATATAATACAAAAGAAAAGGGCTAAACTCGTTGGCTCCAGTCTAATTTTTTTCTCCAGCTCCCATATCTGAATCCCCTTATGCTTTAGCTTGGGTTACATCAACTTCTAAGAGATTCTAGGATCTGACGGAATTATGTGGAAAACTGCCATCCTCTAGGCATGCATCTTCAGTAGGTTTTTTGTCTTCTATGACTTCGTGAACCAAAAGAAATATGCAAAGTTTTGTCTGTTCCCTGTAGTTACCTTAACACTATTATCCTGTTACCTCCTTTTTCTTCTTTATTTCAACGGTGGCAGGTTCAATGCTTTTAATCTTTTTTCGCGCGGTTCATCTGTAAACCTAGGAACTGGTTTGATCTGATCTCTGTATTATCTTATTATTGTTTCAACTGTTCACTTTAAGCAGAGATATTGCATATTCTCATCTAGAGCGGTTCAGGCAATCTATGCTTTTTCTTCATAGTTTCATCGATGTAGTAAAACGGTGTTTTTACACCAATCACTATATTTCACAAATCATTTTGCTTATATCTTTGTCAGGCGTGGCTAGCACTTCCAGAATTTTTATCTTTTTCGACTGATTTGATTCTCAATGAGGAATTTACCTTGAGCAATTCACATCTGTGGCTAAGCCTATTCTGTATTGGTATTGTTTTAAAACTGGATGGTAACTTGAACGAAGACGTGGGAGGGATTTCTATTTAGGGTTGATGTCTAGGGGAGTTTGGTGGAGTATGGAGTTCGGATGTCGGCCTTGGAGTACTTGTTTCATGACCTGAGTGCGTATGTTTTTGTATGGATGAGTTGCGTGTCGCTGGTGGGAGATTCTTGTAGATGACCTGCCGTTTTTTTTTTTTTTTTTTTTTTTTTTTTGTCAGTTGGTTGAAGTTTGGGGTGTTTAGGGGCTGCCAGCTCTTGCATAGAACTGTGTTTATCATCGCCATATGTTGTCCTATGTCCTATAGGGAAGAGTCTGGTTTTAGTGTTTCCTGGTATTATTCTTAAGGTTTCGTTTTGTGTAATTTCTAGGATGTCTAGGTTTTTATTTATCGTAAGGAATCATACAGGGGAAGTGTGATCAAATGTGCTTGTTAGAATTGTTTATATACTGACCAAAACCTGTGCTTGTTGCCGATCTTAGCATTTTGATTTGTTGATCGCCACTGTTAGTTACATACAGAAGACACCGAAATACCTGATCTTACATTGCCTTACTCTGTCTGACCTTATCTAGGCAACAACACAATATGTTTTCCGTAAGTTGTGGACCAAAATGGTGGCTGCTACCGGTTACGTGGTAGCCATGGATTCCCTGCAAGAGAAACCTAGGGGAACAGGTTGACTGACTGACAGATTGATTAGCTCAGTGATTCATTAATGGTCTTTTTGAGTTTTCACCCATTTCTAATTCTTTGCTCTTTTAGATTTGAATTTACCCACGAACGATTTACCACATGAATAAACATTGTCTAGATATTGTAGAAATTTGTAATCTCTGCCTCATATTTTATTCTTCTCATGATCTTCACATTGCCTGTAGATGTGTCATTTACATCTATCAAGGACAATACCGGCTCCAGAACCAATCTTTGTGGACCGCCGCTGGTCACCACATTTTAATATTCTTCTTATGCAACGTGCTTTCAGAAAATCCTTTATCCATCCATCTAACTCCTCCATTAAGTTCCAGTTTCCACAAATTTCAGTTGTGATGTACCTTGTAAAAAGACTTCTCTATATCCAAGTATACACCTCCATTTATCATATTTTGCCTTAAGTTCATAGAAGCGTCAACTAGTCTTAACCCATTAAACTCCGATGACAAGATGTCTTGTCATTTGGTCAAATAAAACAAAAAATCATAAAACACCAAAATGTTTTATCAAACACCAGAAAAATATGACGTCAGTAGTCTTCGCTTCGCTCGCGACCGAAGCGAGGACTACTGACGTCATATTTTTCTGGTGTTTGATCAAACATTTTGGTGTTTTATGATTTTTTGTTTTATTTGACCAAATGACAAGACATCTTGTCATCGGAGTTTAAGTTAAGGCTTAAGTTGTTTGATGTACAAAATCTTTCATTTCCGAAACGGCATTGGTTATTTGTCAAACTATTCGTCTTTTGAATATATTTAGCTCCTCTATCTTTCAAAATTCTTTCATATAATTTTGCTATCGTGCTGGTGAGTGACACCGGTCTATAATTCAGTGTTTTTTGTTTTCTTCCTACTTTATGAATTTGTACCACGTTAGCTCTTTCCCGGTTCTGTAGCACTACCCTTTCCTCCAATGAGGACAATTGGGTTATGAATCTTGTCCATCACTTAGCTGTATGCATATGTGTGTGTGTGTGTGTGTGTGTGTGTGTGTGTGTGTGTGTGTGTGTGTGTGTGTGTGTGTGTGTGTGTGTGTGTGTGTGTGTGTGATATGATCATATGATCATCTCACCTCTTTGCTTTACGTCTTCTGGTGTTGCTAATCACTCAGGTATTTCCAAATAAGTAAAAAATTGTAGACTCTGACCCCATTTCGTAATGGAACTATGCATCTTCAATTTCGTTTAATATCTGTTGCATGTGGGTAGATTTGACTCTATTACGAGACAATTGTTGTTAGATTTTCTATCACATCTTTATTTTCGTGAGTAAATGATGTTATGGCGTTTTGTCATATGGCATCTGATCATGGAAGTAAACTTTGGCATGAACATAAGAACATAAGAATAAAGGAGACTGCAAGAGACCATAAGGCCTACACTAGGCAGCTCCGTATCCATCACCACCTGTCATCCCCATCCATAAACTTGTCTAATCGTTTTTAAAACAACTGATAGTTTCAGCGCTTACTACATGGTTACTAAGTTTATTTCATTCATCGACCACCCTATTTATAAACCAATTCTTGCCTATTTCCTTCTTAAATCTAAATTTGTCCAGTTTATACCCATTACTGTGAGTCCTGCCCTGTTGTTTTATTATGATGACCTTGTTTGGTTCACCCTTGTTATAACCTTTGATCCACTTGAACACTTCTATTAGATCACCTCGCACTCTGCGTCTTTCCAGAGAGTGTAAGTTAAGGTGCCTAAGCCTCTCTTCGTAAGGCAAACTTCTGAGTCCATGTATCATTTTGGTCATTCTTCTCTGTACTGATTCTAGTGAATTTATGTCCATTCTGTAGGACGGAGACCAAAACTGTACCATATAGTCAAGGATGGGTCTAACTATCGCTAGATAAAGTTTAATAATTACCTCTGCACTTCTATTCGTTACCGTCCTAGCAATGAAACCTAATTCTCTGTTAGCTTTATTTCTGGCGCTAATGCACTGCTTCCTGGTTTTAAGGTCCGGACTCACCAGAACTCCCAGGTCCCTCTCGCACTCAGATTTTTCTAAAAAAAAACGTGTTTTCTAATCTGTAACTATTTTCGGGGTTGTGTAGCCCTACGTTTAACACGCTACACTTAGAGATATTGAAGTTCATTTGCCATTTCACCGACCATGTTAACAATTTATTAAGATCATCCTGCAGAATCTCTGCGTCGTCTCCTGACCTAATTAGGCGTTCTATTTTAGTGTCGTCCGCAAACTTACTAACATCGTCTAAGTCGTTTATGTACATAATGAACAACAAGGGACCCAAAACCGAGCCCTGGGGGACCCCGCTATAAACATTGCTCCACCTAGATTTTACTCCATTTATGGTGACCCGCTGTTTTCTGTTACTAATCCAAGCTCTAATCCATTCTAACACTTTTCCTCCTATGCCATGGGCTTTGATTTTATTTAGTAGTTTCTAGTATGGCACATTGTCGAACGCTTTGCTAAAGTCAAGGTAAATAACATCGTAATTATCATTGTTAAACTTTAGTGTAAAAGGATAGAAGATTAGTCACACATGACCTACCCTTGGAGAAACCATGCTGTGAATCACGAATTAAATTATGTCCTTCGATGTGTTCTTTGAGTCTATTTACTATTATTGATTCAAGCATTTTTCCTACAACCGATGTCAAACTGACTATCCTGTAGTTGCATATAGACGATCTATCTCCCTTCTTAAAAACAGGAACAACATTTGCCTACCTCCAAGCAGTTGGCACAAAACCAGTGTCTACCGATTTATTGAATATTTTAGTTAACTAGTCGCAAATTTCAAATTTACACTCCTTAAGCATTCTTGGAAAAATTTCGTCTGGACCCGGGGAAATAATATCAGAAGTACAGGAGATCCGTATATTTCAATATAAAGTAGGATAAAGTGAAAAGGACTACAGATAGTAGTCGAAATATACGGATCTCCTGTACTTCTGATATTCTTTTTCCGGTAGTGGGTTTAAAGTGTACATATAAAGACCTCCTTCGTCATATTCATTCATCAAATGGATGAAGGAAAATCACATTGGTGTATGCCAACTAGTCTTCACTGACTACAAAAACTTATTTTCTTGTTAGTCCTTTTGGTATCGAGGTAATGGTGCAATGAAAGCATTAAAATTGTTGAATCACCATGATTTATTCAAATTATTGCATAGATAGAATTTTCAACCAATAAGCCTAGTTCGTTTGGATACATGATATACATCCTTCGTCTGTAGATCCATTATCCAATGTTCCCCATTTTGCACAGGAGCGCGTCACAACGTCTGCTGTGCTTTAGTTTGTCTTCAGTGTTACTCGGTCGTCGGAAGTGTTGTCGTTGTAGATCCCCAGGAGACCTCGGAGACTTCCTTTGTAGATGACACCGGGGTCCACGGTCACAAAGAGACCAGTTTTGCGGGCGGTCACAGTCAGGTCAGGCAACCTAATGACAACCTGTCCTACGTTGTTGACGATGGTGACGATCTTTTCATAGAGGACATCTCCTTCCTTCAAGGTTTGGCCGTTGACGAGAATCTCCCTCTTCGGGCTGATTTGGATGAGGTACTTCTTTCCCTCCCACATCAGGCTTACCTGATACGTGTTCTCAGAGGCCATCTGCAGCTGAATGTAGCGACTCTCGTCTATCTTGGCCAGGATGTGTGGAGTAGTGGAGAGGTCCATGGTCTTGTAGAGTCCATCGAAGGTTCGAATGCGTCCATCATCTCGGATCCAGGCCTGCACAGAGCCATAAGGCTCGAACTCACCCCAGACGAGCGCACGTGTCAAGTACATGGGCCACTTCATTAGAGGCATTAAATCGGGGACGTTGAACCCATAAGGCAAGCTGCTAATATAGTACAATGGGCGAACCATGGGCACATGGAGGACAACCTTCCCCTTTTCCAACATAAAACCGAAACCTACCATTTTCTTCACTTTATCCCACATCATGGACATAGTGCTGATCCGGTCGGGGTACTCCTTACTCTGCAATGACAAAACGAAAAGTTTCTCATAAAGGGAAAATGCCATGGTGGTGGACAATTACCATCGAGATGGAACAAAAACTCTACCTATAGCCAAACTAAGAGCTGAGTTACCTGCTGTAAATAGTCAATCACGTAGTCAATCATCTGGCCTTGATGTTTCCAGTTCATCCAGTCATAGGCTTTCTTCAGGTCCCATCCAAGCTCGTTCTTATATTTGTCTACGTCCATGTATTTATCGATGGTAGATTTTAAAGTGGCGTACAGCTTTGTTTTCTCAAATGCTTTCCAGATCTTGCTCTCTTCGATCTTATACCAAACGGGTTCAATCAGACTCAGAATGCCATCTGACCCCAACTCTTTCACAATACCTATGGGTAGAGGACGGTTGCTTGATTAGTTATAAGATTACAGGAGATAACGACTAGCCACAACAGAACGTCAGTATTCTTTGGCTCGTGAGACATATGTGATGTGTTATTTACTATGCATACCTTGAGGGATAAATGAAGGAGACCAAACCAAGTTCAAACCGAGCTGTTTGAAGAGTTTCTCCAACTTGAAAACGTAAGGAAGGATCTCTTCATCTAAAACCATCATCAAGTCGACAATGAATTTGTCCTTCTTCCAGTCAGTGACGATAGCGGTAGCGTCCTGATGTATCTGGTTGATCATGACTGGAATGGGCTCTTTTTTGCCTTCTCCATGCTCCAGTATCCATTCCTTGATCGTCTTTACGATGTTCGTGAGTTTATTCTGAAATCGTCAAACAAAATAAAAACGGACTTCTATCTTATCCCACATCTTATTACACCAATATTTATTACACAATCATCATTAGCTATGAACCTTTCTTTTGACTGGTCACCCTTTACAATTGCAGCACATATATTATTCTACCTTGATTGTGTTGAATTTCTCCTTCTGGTAAGTGACTATGCCGTTGACCATGAATGGATTCTCGCGTTGGAGACGGAGGCCAACGACGTCCACAGGCTTCCAATGCTTAGGCTCTTGTACATCAAGGACTAAAGCTGCTTCCTGTGGGTCTCGCACGCCAAGGTGTACGTGGTACTCTGGTCCAGATCCCATCGAGTTCATTGGCTTCAAAGTGGCTTCGATGTAGGCAGGTGCGCACATTCTGGAAGTGACAAGGTATTGTCCCATAGGCCAGAAGAAATTGGCCATATAACCGTGGCAATAGCTCGTTTCATTTAGCATCCGATGAATATCAATAGTGAAGGGAAGTTCCTTAGATTCCGGCATCTGAAAGTTATAGGTAGTTTAACGTTTGTCCTAGTCGTATCTGTTATATTATAATGTATCATGAGTGGTATAGAATATAACTGTCTTACCTTAGAAATCACTTTGCCTTGAGCCCTATAAACACCGGTAGTGGATTTGAAGAAATCTGCATGCAACTTGATGCGTTTGTCTGACTGGCTGAAGATGTCCATATCAATATCTACCGTTGACTGTGCTACATTGACTCTTGCTTCCACTTTCTTGTCCACATTAGGAACCTTCATTATCACACTGAATCCTGTCGAAGTCAGAGGAATGGATACTTCATATTCCATTTTAGGCTTTGACACATCAGGTTTGAGTCGCAGCGTGTATGGAGATGTAGTGGTAAGGTCGGCCTCCATAGTTCGGGATGGTGTTTGTATCATGAGCTGTGCTTTGGAGGGAGTCCACATCCATTGGACCAGCATTGTCTTGTCTGTCACCTTGCGCTTGAGAGTCATTTGTATACCTTGGTCGCTCGGATTCCTCTTCATCTGTAATTCAATATCACCTATGGATTTGAAAGGAACGTGGGCTTTGAGGAGGAAGGACCTCTTCCACCATGGAACGAAAGTTGCGTTGATGTCACGGCTGCTCTCCATGTTCTCCAATGTGGCATCGAAAGTGAGGGCCTCCAGACCGGGAACCATGAGCTCCCCGGAGAGACTTGACGTTCGTTTGTCTGTTGTTTCATCATTCCAGAATAAAGAGGGCCATTGCAGATCTATCTTACCAAGATATTTCTGTTGTTGGTCTCCCAATGTCTCCAAGCTAAAATAGATCAAAAGAAAATGTTTTGGTAATGAGTCGGGAAACAATGTTCAACCATACTCCAGAAATTTGTCACAGAAAAGACAAACAATGTAGATTCCTTTTTTAGCATAATGTAGCAGTTGTCTTACACGTTGTTTGTACTTACAGGAGTAATACGGAGGACTGGCTTGGTTTGACTTGGAGCATGATATGTGGCTTCACCATGCTTGGAAGTGTCCAGGTAAGGTCCATTTGATTTAGCTGTTTCTGACTCTCCTTCGTCCAGGCAAGAGAAGGAAGATGCAGTGTGGTTTTGTAGGGATATTCACCGTTGCCTATGCGAATAGTGCCCCTGAAAATGAAAGAGTGTCAGCCAGGAATTACAACTACACGAGAAAATGGTACTCAACACAAAGAAAGATCTCCCAACGTACTTATCCATCAGCTGAACTACATTATCAGTTCCCTTGATTTACCAGTCTAATTATGTGGACTCCAAGTCCAAGCGTTCTAACAGTTCATCAACAGCTTATCTTTAAATCTTACTGGATCTCAGCAGTGTAGTCTCTGGCGTCCACTCGATGATGAGCATCGATTGTGAACCTCGAACTTCCTTGAGGACTCTCCCATTTGGCATAACCGTTAAGTACGCGTTTCTCCAGGTTATTGTCTAGGTGAAGATTGACGTTTTGGTACATGCCTTCCACTGGTGTCCAGCTACTACTCAAAGTAACAACATATTCGGTCTCCGACACTTGAGAATGAATATGCAGCTTATATAGGTCCATGAGTCTAACTTCCATGTCCAGGATCCGTGGAATCACTGTGGGAGTGAAAATTGTGATAGGAAATATAGTCAAGTCAAACATCAGTGACCAGTAAATGTCTAACTTGCCTGAGAAACCCATAATCAGAGAAGGATGCAACTATTATCGACTAAATTGACTGTCATTCAATTGATGTATCGTTTATATTCTAGACACCATTAAATCGTTTGTCTCGGAAAGGGAGATCATTTGTATGCTTGTATATTTATCCCTTCCCTATTGAGGGGTTCCCTAAGCTGAATGATTTCGTCTAGCATTATAAAACACATGTAGTGCATGACTGAGGAGAATGAAATCTAATATGGGGCATAGGTTTTATCAGTCTTACCTCCCTGCTGAACTTCTTTCATGACGAGAGAGACCTTTGCCAGAATTGAGTCCTCTGAGTATGTTCTTTTTGGGCTATGGGAGTAGTACACTACGATGGAAGACTCGTCAGTACTCTGCTCCAGCTTGGCCTTCATGGACTGAGATCCGATCAATGGCAGCGACTTGGTGACAATTTCAAAGAAGGGCTCCGGTTTTTTACCATATGCCAGCATTATCTCCACTGGATCGCCAAGGGTCTCGAACTTCTTTTCGAAATGACTATAGCTGGATGGGAAGGGCTTCTCGTGACCTCGCTGGACGAGGACAGTCTGAGTGCTGAAGGTAGTGGGGGGCATACCTTTCGGCAGACTTATCTTAACTTGGGCATCTCCGTTCTGAACGTCAAGCTTGATATTGCTTGTAGTACTAGTGTGGATCTTATTGCGCATTTGGATACCAGTCTTCTGACCAGGCAATTTGAAACCAATGAAGCCGTCAGCCTGGATTGACAAACTTGGCTGAAGTTTAGCTTCAGAACTAGAATCTTCCATCTTGACAATATTGGAGAGTTTCAAGTCACTTTGCATCTCAAGTCGTAGGACGGCAGCCCCAGAGATCTCCATGTGAAGAGGGATACCTTGTATGGTTGGAATGATGTAGTCGATTTCGATCGGAATGCCTCGAGCTGTGTTCACTGATTGCAGAATCAAGTCGGGCATAGAGAGTGGTAAAGGTTTGGCAAGCAGCTCTTGAGCGATTACGCGAAGGAAGACCTCGACATTTTCGATGCCTGGTACAAGCCAGCTTGGCACTTTGAGTTCCTTAAGCAAACGAGACAGAGTGTTTCCACTCTTAAGGTATTTGCCTACATACTCCCACAGGGATTCCCGTGAGGATGTCTTCGTGTCCAGTGTGGGACCAGATGATTTTTGCTCTACTCGTGCACCAAATTCGATGATCTTTTTCAGTTGGTGTAGAATCTCTGCCCCGAATTTAGTGTCTACTAAACGAGGAAGAATGGATTCGTTTGAGTAGATGATGCTGGTGTCTAGGTTGGCACCAGAACCGAGGTTGGGGAAATAGTAGGACAGTTCAATGTCACGGGAGAATTTGGTGATATCTGCTCTGTAGTCTGTTGGAAGAAGATTTTGTGAGAGCAAGTGACGCACATATTGCTTGTAAGGAGCATCCGTCTCTTGAAGATTAGTCAGATGAGTCAAGACAAAGTTCCGCACTGAGGAGAAGAGAGAAATTTGTTTAAGTTAGTGTCTCAAACGAGCACGTGTCACAATATCAAACTACAACATCCAGGCAAAAATAAAAACATATAGTCTGACAGACATACCTTGCACACTGGGTTCGGATATCAACATGCTCACAACCTCACGCAGTTGTTCTTTGGACAAACATCTGACGGATTGTAAGTAAGCCACAACTCTGACTTCGGGGACTTCCTCCACTCTCTTCAAAATCTTCATCAAATCGTTGGACATCTGTGAGATAGGTGGGCATTGTAGAACAGGCAATAACAAGGAAGAAACACCCTTCTCTAATCAAACAAGGAAATATAATTATACACATTTGGAGTCAAACCTACCTCAGACGTGCAAGGAACATCTCTGAGTGCTTGAATAGCTGCGACTCTGACGGGGATTTCGGGGTTCTTCTTGGCCATTTGGATGATTTCCGTAGTAAGGCCAATGGCAACTCGTCCCATGTTGCCGACGGTCTTGAGAAGTGTCATAAGTTCTCGTTTATTTCCGGAGGACTCCATAGAAGCTTCTAATTTACTTTTGATCTTGTTCAAAATAGTCATGATCTGGGGTTTTTCTCTCCACAGTGGTTCTTGATGACAGTAGGTCTTAATAACGGAACCGGAAGCAAGAAGAACTTCAGAAGGAGCATTAGTCATTTCAAAGAGCTCCTTGAGGGATTCTATGGTGGAAGTATTGGGATGAGACTCCATCTGAAGGGCGAGGGCATAGAGAAGAGTTCTTCCTCCCTCGGCTTTGGATGCTACGATCTCCTTGACCATATATGGTATACCTGCCTTGCCCGTGAAGGCCACAGCATCTCGAAGAAGACTCTCAAGCATAGGTTTGTTTTCGCACTGCATCTGAGGTAAAACTGTGTTCATGACTTTGACAACGTTGCGATGACGGAGGTGTTTGACGACCCGGACGAGATGTTTGGCTGCGGTTTCCTTGATTGGAGTACTGAGATCATTGCAAAGGTTCTTCAAGTCTTCAACGAGATCCCCTTGTATCTCCTTGGGTTTCGGGTAGATGACTGTCAAGTTTAGTGGTTTGTTATACTTGTTGAAATTGGTCTGGGAAAGTGGGTTAATCTTGTTCACAAAGCTAAGCTCTGTTTTCTGCCACGACTTGACGTACTTGTACATGCCAGGTATAGGTTTGATGATGGTGGTTTCTGTGCACTTTACCTTGCTATATATCTTTTCGTTAAACTGCTGCTTACACGTGGTGGTAGACTCGTATAAGGGTGGAAGAGGCATCTGGGACCAAGGAATACTCATATTGCTGGGATATGGTAAGAGAGCGTGGTCGGAACAAGCCCTACTGTTTTTCACTTTGGTTACCTCGTCTCTGGCTTGCCCAACGATGTAATTGGTGACACACTTGCCCTGGGTGTCCATCTGTCAACAACAGATACGAAAGAATCAGTGAAAGTGATTCAACATTTTTTATGCAGATCAAAATAATAATTAGTAGCACTCAAAGGACAGATGTTAAACTTACCTCAGTGAAATTGTATCTGAAACGACCCTCCTCTGGAAGGTTCACCAAAGAAGGAAGACTGTTCTGGAATTGAGAAGCGACTCCCATCTTTACGTTGGCAGACTCTGCGGAGTCAAGAGGATGTACACACACGTGTTGCACTTGACCGTCCACTATGGCTAACACGAGAGGAAGATCAGTGACGTTGATCTTGGTGTTGTCTGCGTATCTGTAGTTCTTGATTTGGAGGGATGCCATGCACGGTTGAGTGAAGGTTAGGTGCACTTGCCCTTCCACCTGGAACTGGACGTCGGATTCCTGAACATCTTTAACTTGAATGAAGGAGCTTGCTTTCAGGTCGTACACGTAGGTCTTCTCTAACTCATATTTCAGCTTGGGATTCGGGATCTTTGGACACTGGATCATACATTTTGAGTCTTGCACAGGTGCTGTAAAGAGACAAAAGCTTTTGTTACGTGTACTTCATTTCAGGAATTCGAGAATGCTCCATGTCACTCTCCCTACCCTCCCAACGACTAGGTCTTTCTCTTCATCTGCTCACTCTTCAAGGAATATGAGTTCATGGCTCAGTTGAAAAGGGGAAAAAGAGGGAGGAGAAAGGAGTCACTTACCAGAGCTGACCACGACGGCCAGGCACAGGACCGTCGTCCAGAGGGCGGCTGATCGTGTCATGGTGCTCTCCTGATGCCACGCCACGACTGATGCCCCTAACCTCCTTGCTCTCTGTTTTATAGCAAATCGACTGACGTCAGGCGAGTGCCACGTGACATTTATCTATATATATATATCTTTGCAATAATGGCTCCAAAGCATGTCTTTTTATTGGAGGATCCTCTTTGTGTTGAAAGTATCCTGTACGTGGTGATAGAGTTTAGTGTATTACTGTTGCTGTAGAGAAAAAAATAATACTCTTGTCTCTCTCTCTTCGAAATGGTGCATCCACATATCACGTCCAGGGGTCGTTGATAACCCAAGCTACGGCAGCAGATCTCTCTGATAAATAAATGCAAAGCGCTGCCAACCAAAACCTGCTTATCGTGAAGAGAACATTTTTACCGACTGATACGCGACATGGCTAGACTTCTGCACTATTACTTTGGCCCCTGACACTCAGCACCAGGAGTAAGGGACTGAAAAATTAAATAAAATTTGAAATCACACAAATATTTTTTTTTATGTGCATGCGCTCGCGAACGTGTGTCAGGAAATCATTAATATATTTATTGCAATGTTTATTGATGCAAGGCGTCCGGGATCTGGAAATATATGTTGACTGCAATCATGTACTGTAGTGCCTAAATTATTTCACAAATGTTGTGCTCAGTTAAATTCATTAACAGAGTAACACCTACTGTAGACAGCCTATGTCTCTCTTTGGGCAGAGCTGGGAGCGTTACACGGTGCGTTCCTCGGTGTCCTGAACAAAGTCATACCAGTCAGGACACCGAGTAACGCGCCCAGCTGTGTCTTTGGGTTTTTTTAGTCGGCTCAGTACACGGTTCAAGTGGGACGTTGCCTGGAGAATGTCAGTAAGTTGTGATGGCGAAGATGGAGAGAGTGTCAGTAAGTTGTGATGGCGAAGATGGAGAGAGTCTTCGAATCAGCACAGGTCACCGGTGTAATGGTTCTTAATGGAGAATAGATTTAGTGCACAAGTGGTAATTGGTTGCATGGATGCGTTTAAGGTTTCATCTTTGATTTTTATTTCACTGCTTTTGTAGTGCAGCGTGCCGGCGACGTATGAAGGCAGGGCCAGTGATACATATCGACGACTGTGGAGAATGAAGAGAATGCACAGATCTTTTACAAGCTGTGAGGTCTCCCAAAGGACTTCCTGCACCTCAGTGTCTTTAGGGTGTAAGAGACTGTCTGTTTAATTGTGGTCACGTGAGGTCTCCGCCCAGGTTAGTCATCTAGGATGTGTGCATGTGCATGTGTGTATGAAAATATATTGTACATGCATGTGTGTATCAGAGAAAGGGAGATGGAATTGGAGACAGAGACAGCAATAGAGGAGGAAACAGAAATATATAGGGATAGACGCTGAGATGGAGATATAAAGATAGAAAAGGAGACAGCTGGAAATAGTGATGGAGCTTAATGATAGGGAAGGGGATAGAGGTAAAGATAGATATACACAGACATAGAGAAAATATATTCAGATAGAAAAAGAGAGAGGTTTTGGGTTGGGCAGATACGGAGTGAGCCGTTCATAGGCAGGATAAAGGATAGTTTCGATGACGGAAGTGGATCAACACCCATGTACAACTGGAGCTGTATATAAATTTGAAAGAAACTTAGCAATGAAAGATCAAACAGAAGGACATTTTCGGCAGGAGGGAAGACTGGAGGTCAGGTTTGCAACAGACCCTGTGAGGATATTTTGGTGCGTCTAATACAGCAGTAAATACACCACATCAGGCCTCATAAAATGAGATTTAGAGAATCTGTCTAGGAAGGTGGATTACCAGCAGAGCTCAATTTACATAAACCGTCGTGAAGTATTGTCAAGTGTTGAAAGTTTCTTTGCATTATTTAGATAATAATTAGGTAAGCAAGAAAATAAGGCTATATGAGGCTAGCTAGGCTTTCTCTCCCTCCCTCCCTCTCTCTCTCCCTACCTCCCTCTCTCTCTCTCTCTCTCTCTCTCTCTCTCTCTCTCTCTCTCTCTCTCTCTCTATCTATCTATCTATCTCTATCTCTATCTCTCTCTTTTAATTGCCAGCAATTTTACACAATCTCAACGAAAACGAATACAACCAAGATGTTTTTGAATTATTTTAGAAGTTTGTTTCACCGTTTAGAGAAGGCATAGGGATACTTGGTAGCCTATCTGTTTGTAGAAAGCAATTAAATCTAAGAAATTGAGTAAACACATTTTATTTAACAGAATCTCCATTTCATTCACCGATTGTCAGATCAGACCGGTAGACAGCTACTGCATATGTCTCTTGGTCAATAAACAATAGATTCATAGTTTCGTCATAACTGGTCTCTTTCTATATATCTATCACATTCCCTGTCTCTCTCCTCGTCTTTTATCGGTATTTCCCCCTTCTCGCTCCCTCTAGATTTTGTGTGTCTACCGTTTCTGGAGAGCTATATATGTTGACTGGATGCCTGAAATATATTCTTTAGCGTACAAATATCGTCCAGCAGTCAACTGATTTGTCCGCCGACTGGTAGACACTGCAAAACTCATAATCTATCTTTTGTTTATCTATTTATTTATCAGTTTATTTGTTTATCTATATTTCATTTTTTACTTCTTATTTTTTTTACATATGGGCGTGTTTGGTGTGTTCTTCTCCTATGTATATATGTATTTTAGAGATATGCTGTACTAGCCATTATTTGGATAAACTTAGGTATGTCAAGAAAATAATTGTCGATGGTACCTGTTCTTCTCCCTTTTCCTCAGGTATCTTACAAAATGTCGGTACCTGTTCTTCTCCCTTTTCCTCAGGTATCTTACAAAATGTCGGTTTCATCTCGTCCCTCACATTCTCCAACTGAAGACACCACACCCTTTCATCTTTCCATATCATTCACCAGACGTCCACGCCAAACTGTGAACGAGAGGGCTCGTTGTCGATGGTACCTGTTCTTCTCCCTTTTCCTCAGGTATCTTACAAAATGTCGGTTTCATCTCGTCCCTCACATTCTCCAACTGAAGACACCACTCCCTTTCATCTTTCCATATCATTCACCAGACGTCCACGCCAAACTGTGAACGAGAGGGCTCCCTCAGGTTTGAAGAGAAAGAGAATGAACGATATCCACTCTGGAGGTCAGAATGATAAGTGAACTGCCAGGAGAGATACTGTGTATTCCTAACATGGGAGGATTCCAGAATAGGGTGATGGGCGGCGACTGAGAGAAAGCCAAACATACAATAACCAGGATAAAACGGATGAAACCCGAAGAGCACGATCGTCGTCGTCGGCAAGTACTCGTTTCCGAGTATGCTTTGTTTCAGCCAGATCCTCAAGACCTCAGAGGATATGGACTGAAATGGGGCCATTGGCCTGAATTTGTTTAGGATGGACGACATCTTGCCTTGAAGAAGCCCAACACTATGGCTCCAAGTTCTTGTTTTGCGGTACACATGCGAATTCGAACAGGGAAAAGCATAGGTCTGCCAAGAATCCGGTCCATTGGATTCCGTCTTCGACGCTGTGGGTCTGCCAAACCTCGCCTTCCTCTGCCAGACCGACGTATTGTAATTGTAACACTGTGTGAATATGTACAAGTATGTACCTCTGTATAAAACCTTCTAGCGGGTTTATGCTAATGAAGTTGTATTCCCGCGCGATTGAGCGTGCCCACGCCGTGAAGGCACTATTGTTCCACATGTAGTCGAAGTCACACGCTCGTGCAATACTTTTGTATAAATACTAATTGTGTCAACGTGTTATAACTTTCATGAACCCACCATTAACTTTTTAGAAAGCTTGATTGCAAATGTTAATAACGACTCATCTGTCTGATAACTAAGAGAAGAAGCAATCCTTTTTTCATATGGATCGAGGAACAAAATGTAGAGTAGGTACTCCAAAACAAGCCGGCGTCTATCTAGAGTGATTTAATTTTTCCTGTCCACTTTCAATGTATCAAGGAATCTAATGCTTCAGAGGCCACCGCACTGGCTCTAGCCTGAACACGCACAAAATATTCAGTGCCCATAGAGGAAGAGAGTACGTCAGCCAACCTGAAGCACCAGAAAAAATTATCACTTACCAGGTTTGCATCAGTTTAAGAAAATTAGCCCTGAAGGTAGCGTAACCATAGTTTAAAGCTCTAGGGTTGACGCATGAAGCTGACATCATCTCAGAGGCTAGAGAATTGGGTATAAATTGAGATCTAATAAAGGATATTTTGTCAAACCCTGTAATGACATTAGTGTTGATGGTACTATCTTTACATTGTTGAAAAAATGCAAATGCTGAATAATTAGGATCCTCACCAGAGATTTTTATAACGAAGGAGTCCGGGTACAATAGGGTAATAGTGGGAAAAGCCATGGTTGAGGAGTCCAGGGATCAAACACACATAAATGCTGGCGTCATCTGCTTGGAGTGGGATGCTAGCGTTGACAAAACAAAATAAGTTTGAACTGTCAATATTAGAAGAAAGATAGACATAATCAATAAAGAAAGCCTAGAATAGGACAGGAAAAAGTAATGGAAAGGCAGGTTTGGTGGATATAAGAACATAAGAATGAAGAAGACTGCAAGAGACCATAAGGCCTACATTTGGCAGTTCCATGTCCACTGTCACCTATCATCCTCATCCATAATATTATCTGAACGTCCCTTAAAGCAACCGATATTTTCAGCATTCACTACATTACTACTAAGTCTATTCCATTCGTTAATCACCCTATTAGTAAACCGGTTCTTGCCTATTTCCTTCTCAAATCTAAATTTGTCCATTTTAAATCCATTATTGCGAGTTCTGCCCTGTTGTCTTAATATGATGACCTTGTCTGTATCACCCTTGTTAAAAGAAATACAATTTGCTATACAGGTGCATTGATTCGTGTTACAACATGGAAGAAGAAATAACAAATTCAAAAGTAAGTTTGAACAATGGAAGCAGATATATCTTGTCCAGTGTAATACGGTTATGTGAATTAAATAAGGTTCAAATACATGCACAAACGCGCGCACACACACACACACACACACACACACACACACACACACACACACACACACACACACACACACACACACACACACACACACACACACACACACACACACACACACACACACACACACACACACACACACACACACACACACACACACACACACACACACACACACACACACACACACACACACACACACACATACACACACAAACACACACACACACACACACACACACACACACACACACACACACACACACACACACACACACACACACACACACACACACACAAACACACACAAACACACACAAACCCACACACACACACACACACACACACACACACACACACACACACACACACACACACACACACACACACACACACACACACACACACACACACACACACACACACACACACACACACACACACACACACAACTCGTGGCGCAGTTGGTAGAGTTCCCGGCTGCCACTACGGCGGTACGGGTTCGAATCCCGCCCAGGACTGAAATAATTTTAGTATCGCTGCGCTGCGAGTCATTACTCCAACTCTCGTGGGCGGGGAGTTGTGTGTGTGTGTGTGCGTGTAAGGTCACAGCATTACCTATAGATGGGTCATATATGATTTCTGAGCTCTCCTCCGGGAAGGAAATAGCTGTCGATCACGAGTCCAACATATGATCCAAGACCATGGTGAATCACACACACACACACACACACACACACACACACACACACACACACACACACACACACACACACACACACACACACACACACACACACACACACACACACACACGACGCGGTGGTAGTGTTCGCAGCTGCTGCTACAGCGGTCCGAGTTCGAACCCCACCCAGGGCTGAAATATTTTCAGTATTGCTGCGCTGCGAGTCGTTACTCCAACTCTCATGGGCGGGGAGTTGGGTGTGTGTGTGCGTGTAACGTCACAGGAGTACCCATAGATCAGTCATATATGAGCTCTGAGCTCTCTTCCAGGAGGGTAACAGCTGTCGATCACGAGTCCAACACGTGATCAAAGACCATGGTGAATCACACCCACACCCACACACCCCTACACCCCCCTCACACACACACACACACACACACACACACACACACACACACACACACACACACACACACACACACACACACACACACACACACACACACACACACACACACACACACACACACACACACACACACACACACACACACACACACACACACACACACACACACACACACACACACACACACACACACACACACACACACACACGGGTTAGTGAATTAGTGGTAAGGGTCATTGGTGTATTAGTAACGACTTAGTCTGCAAATTCAGCGATCCTGAGTTCGGTACCCACTCCCTTGGACAAGGATTCGTGTGTGTGTGTGTGTGTGTGTGTGTGTGTGTGTGTGTGTGTGTGTGTTTATGTTTGTGTGTGCGCGCGAGTGATTGTGTTTAGAGTCATTAGCCATAAATCGGGCCATTTGAGTTATAGAACTCTCATCCAGGAGGGTAATAGATGCCCATCACGAGTTCAGTACATGATCCAAGATCATGATAGTGAACCACACACATTCGCGAGAGCTGATGTAATAGTTAGCGTCTCGGGTGTATATGCATCAATACCAAGTTCGCGCCCCGTTCACTGTGGTGTGTGTACAAGGTCACAGCTCTACTTATAGATCGAACGACATGAACTCTAAGATCTCTTTCGGGAGGTTAGTGGCTGTCGATCAAGAGTCAAGCATGTCATCCAGGTCCATGGTAAATGACACAAACATAAACGTAAATAATGACAAACACTTAATGTAATTCGACTGAGTCCATTTTGTTATACCTGGTGATTTTGATTTACGAATTCTGGGTCTCTTTTCTTTCTCAACGAGCGTTTTCCCTGTCCCCTTAACGGGGCTGTTTCAGGTGCATACATTATCTTGCTGTGACGCATAGTCGTCGGTAAAAGTGTTCCTCTGATGACGAGTTGGTTCTGGATAGACCGACCTCTGCATTCTTTTATCTGAGAGATGTGCTGCCGTAGTTGGGGTTATCAACGTTGATTGTATGTGATATGCGTGTGCAACATTTGAAAGACAGCTCCATTACACATTTTTGTCTACAACAGCAGTGACACAGCAGAACCTATCTCTACGGGGCGAAGGACCGTTTCAAGATACGAAGGATCCTCCAAGTTTAAGAGAGACTTTGGAGCGTGGGTACGATTTTTCTTTTTGTGGAAAAGGTCACGTGGCAGTCGGCTGGTGTCGGTCGGTTTGCTATAAAATAGAAAACAAGAAGGTCAGGGGGAGCAGTCGTGGCGTGGCGTCAGGAGAGCACCATGACACGATCAGCCGTCCTCTGGACGACGGTCCTGTGCCTGGCCGTCGTGGTCAGCTCTGGTAAGTGACTCCTTTCTCCTCTCTCTCTTTACCCTTTTCAACTGAGCCATGAACGCATTTTCCTTAAAGAGTTAGCAGATGAAGAGAAAGACCTAGTCGTTGGGAGGGTAGGGAGAGTGACATGGAGCATTCTCGAATTCCTGAAATGAAATACACGTAACAAAAGCTTTTGTCTCTTTACAGCACCTGTGCAAGAGTCGAAATGTTTGATCCAGTGTCCAAAGATCCCGAATCCCAAGCTGAAATATGAGTTAGAGAAGACCTATGTGTATGATCTGAAAGCAAGCTCCTTCATTCAAGTTAAAGATGTTCAGGAATCCGACGTCCAGTTCCAGGTGGAAGGGCAAGTGCACCTAACCTTCACTCAACCGTGCATGGCATCCCTCCAAATCAAGAACTACAAATTCACAGACAACACCAAAATCAACGTCACTGATCTTCCTCTCGTGTTAGCCATAGTGGACGGTCAAGTGCAACACGTGTGTGTACATCCTCTTGACTCCGCAGAGTCTGCCAACGTAAAGATGGGAGTTGCTTCTCAATTCCAGAACAGTGTTCCATCTATGCTGAACGTTACAGAGAAGGGTCGTCTCAGCTACAATTTCAATGAGGTAAGCTAAATTGGTGTCCTTTGATTTCCATAAAACTACTTTTATCCCTGTGTAAGGATTCATGAATCGATTTAACCTATTCTTTTGTATGCACTGTCAACAGATGGATATCCAGGGCAAGTGTGCCACTAATTACACCGTCGGGCAAGCTGGAGACGAAATAATCAAAATTAAAAGCAGTAGGGACTGTTCTGACCACGCTCTTCTTCAGTATCCCAGCAACACAAGTGTTCCTTGGTCCCAGATGCCTCTTCCCATCTACGAGTCTACCACCACATGTACGCAGAAATTGAAGGAAAACATATATGACAAAGTGTCGTGCACAGAAGCTACTATCATCAAATCTGTACCTGGTGCTTACAAGTACGTCAATTCGTGGCAGAAAACAGAGCTTAGCTTTGTGAACAAGATTAACCCAGTTTCCCAAACAAATTTGAACAAATATAACAAACCACTAAACTTGACAGTCATCTACCCGAAACCCAAGGAGATACAAGGGGATCTCGTTGAAGACTTGAAGAACCTTTGCAATGATCTCAGTACTCCAATCAAGGAGAACGCAGCCAAACATCTCGTCCGGGTCGTCAAACACCTCCGTCATCTTAACGTTATGAAAGTCATGAACTCAGTTTTACCTCAGGTGGAGTGCGAAAACAAACCTCTGCTTGAGAGTCTTCTTCAAGATGCTGTGGCCTTCACGGGCAAGGCAGGTATACCATATATGGTCAAGGAGATCGTAGCATCCAAAACCGAGGGAGGAAGAACTCTTCTCTATGCCCTCGCCCTTCAGATGGAGTCTCATCCCAACATTTCCACCATAGAATCTCTGAAGGAGCTCTTTGAAATGACTAATGCTCCTTCTGAAGTTCTTTTTGCTTCTGGCTCAGTAATTAAGACCTACTGTCTTCAAGATTCACTATGCAGAGAAAGACCCCAGATCATGGCTATTTTGAACACGATTAAAAGTAAATTAGAAGCTTCTATGGAGTCCTCCGGAAATAAACGAGAACTTATGACACTACTCAAGACCGTCGGCAACATGGGACGAGTTGCCGCTGACCTTACTACGGAAATCATCCAATTGGCCAAGAAGAACCCCGAAATCCCCGTCAGAGTCGCAGCTATTCAAGCACTGAGAGATGTTCCTTGCACTTATGAGGTAAGTTTTAACTTCAAACATGTGTAATTATAGTTGTTACTTTGAGTAGAGACGGCTGTTTCTTCCTTGCCATTGCCTGTTTTTCAATGCCCACCTATCTCACAGATGTCCAACGATTTGATGAAGATTTTGAAGAGAGTGGAGGAGGTCCCCGAAGTCAGAGTTGTGGCTTACTTAGAATCCGTCAGATGTTTGTCCAAAGAACAATTGCGTGAGGTCGTGAGCATGGTGGTATCCGAACCCAGTGTGCAAGGTATGTCTATCAGGTTATATGTTTTTATTTTTGCCTGGATGTTGTAGTTTGATAGTGTGACACGTGTTCGTTTAAGACACTAACTTAATTTTTTTTTCTCTTCTCCTCAGTGCGGAACTTTGTCTTGACTCATCTGACTAATCTTCAAGAGACGGATGCTCCTTACAAGCAATATGTGCGTCACTTGCTCTCACAAAATCTTCTTCCAACAGACTACAGAGCAGATATCACCAAATTCTCCCGTGACATTGAACTGTCCTACTATTTCCCCACCCTCGGTTCTGGTGCCAACCTAGACACCAGCCTCATCTACTCAAACGAATCCATTCTTCCTCGTTTAGTGAACACTAAATTCGGGGCAGAGATTCTACACCAACTGAAAAAGATCATCGAATTTGGTGCACGAGTAGAGCAAAAATCATCTGGTCCCACACTGGACACGAAGACATCCTCACGGGAATCCCTGTGGGAGTATGTAGGCAAATACCTTAAGAGTGGAAACACTCTGTCTCGTTTGCTTAAGGAACTCAAAGTGCCAAGCTGGCTTGTACCAAGCGTCAACAATATCGAAGTCTTCCTTCGCGTATTCGCTCAAGAGCTGCTTGCCAAGCCTTTACCACTCTCTGTACCCGACTTGATTCTGCAATCAGTGAACACAGCTCGAGGCATTCCGATCGAAATCGACTACATCATTCCAACCATACAAGGTATCCCTCTTCACATGGAGATCTCTGGGGCTGCCGTCCTCCGATTTGAGATGCAAAGTGACTTGAAACTCTCCAATATTGTTAAGATGGAAGATTCTAGTTCTGAAGCTAAACTTCAGCCAAGTTTGTCAATCCAGGCTGACGGCTTCATTGGTTTCAAATTGCATGGTGAGAAGACTGGCATACAAATGCGCAACAAGATCCGCGCTAGTACTACAAGCAATATCAAGCTTGACGTTCAGAACGGAGAAGCCCAAGTTAAGATAAGTCTGCCGGAAGGTATGGCCCCCACTACCTTGAGCACCCAGACTGTCCTCGTTGAGCGAGGTCACGAGAAGCCCTTCCCATCCAGCTATAGTCATTTCGAAAAGAAGTTCGAGACCCTTGGCGATCCAGTGGAGATAATGCTGGCATATGGTAAAAAACCGGAGCCCTTCTTTGAAATTGTCACCAAGTCGCTGCCATTGATCGGATCTCAGTCCATCAAGGCCAAGCTGAAGGAGAGTACTGACGAGTCTTCCATCGTAGTGTACTACTCCCATAGCTCGAAAAGGATATACTCAGAGGACTCAATTCTGGCAAAGGTCTCTCTCGTCATGAAAGAAGTTCACCGTGGAGGTAAGATAGGTACAACCTTTGCCCCCTGATAGATTTCATTCATCTCGGTCATGCAGTACATGTTTTATAATGCTAGACGTCATGCACTACATGTTTTATAATGCTAGACGACTTCATCAAGCTTAGGGAACCCTGCGGTAGGGAAGGGGTAAGTACACAAGCATACAAATGATCTCCTTTTCCGAAACAAACTATTTAATAGTGCCTAGAATATAAACGATACATCAATTCAATGACAGTCAATTTAGTCGATAAAAGTTGCATTCTTCTCTGATTATGCGTTTCTCAGGCAAGTTAGACATTTACTGGCCAATGATGTTTGACTTGACTCTATTGTATCACTGTATTTCCTATCACAATTTTCACTCCCACAGTAATTCCACGGATCCTGGACTTGGAATTTAGACTCATGGACCTATATAAGCTGCATATTCATTCACAAGTGTCGGAGACCGAATTTGTTGTTACTTTGAGTAGTAGCTGGACACCAGTGGAAGGCATGTACCAAAACGTCAATCTTCACCTAGACAATAACCTGGAGAAATGCGTACTTAATGGTTATGCCAAATGGGAGAGTCCTCAAGGAAGTTCGAGGTTCACAATCGAAGCTCATCATCGAGTGGACGCCAGAGACTACACTGCTGAGATCCAGTAAGATTCAAAGATAAATTTTTGATGTATCGTTATACCTTTTGTAATGAGTAGGACCCATCATGTGCTTAAATGTGCACGTATGTTTGAGTTTAGTTTAAGGATTTCTTTACGATGATTTTCATTATTGCATTCCATGTATTCAGCCTAGTCGATGAAAGGAATACCCCCGTCTGGGGTATTGGCTGCATGTTATTGTGGTAAAGTAGCATGAAGTTGATACTTTAGGGTCTATATGGGGCACCCCTACGGAACAGAGCCACACATAATTTTGTCTGTGATAGAGGAAAACTGTTCATAGAGAAATTATGACACTTTTATTATACTACGACTGTCCCTCCATTATGCTGTCCCTCAATCCCTTGTTACTGTCCTTTACCATTTCTCTGAATATTCATTTCCTTTTTCGCCTACCCTGTGGTGGGGAAAAGAATGCTACCACCAAGTCTTCCCACTTGAGTCGTAAGAGGCGACAAAAAACGGGACGGGGGATAGGATTAGGAGTCCTGCTACCTGTAGCCCCAAAGGGGATATTCTTAAAAAAAGTAAAGGCATGAGAGGATCTAGGAGTCTTTCAACCAGTACCCTAAGTTTTGGTCTTTTAATGTGCGTAGATGTGTTACAGATGAGAGTAAAAGGGAAGAGATAGGCAGTTTGTTTGTGAGAAGAAAGATGGATGTGTTGGCTTTGAGTGAAACTAAATTGAAAGGGAAGAGCGAGTGTGGATTTGGGAGTGTAGCTGGAAGGTTCTCAGGAGTAAAGAGGGGACGAGGGAGAGAAGGGATGGCTATACTAGTAAGTGAAGTGATAGGTAAGCGTGTAGTGGAGTGGAAGGAGGTTTCTTCAAGGTTGGTGTGGATGAGGAACTGGGAAGGGAGATGTGGGTTTTTGTAAGTGCGTATGGGCCTGGTAGTGAGAAGAGCGTGGAAGAAAGGGAGGCTTTTTGGATAGATTTAAATGAGTGCATAGTGGGATTAGGGAGAAATGTCAATGTAGTTGTATTGGGAGACCTTAATGCCAGGGTGGGAAACGAACCAATAGATGGAGTGATTGAGAAGTATGGAGTTCCAGGTAAAAATTATAGTGGAGAATTGATGGTGGAGATGTATCTTGAAAGGGAGTTGATGATAGCAGATACGATGTTTAGGAAGAAAGTCAAGCATAAGTACACATGGGAGAGGGTGGTGGATGGAAGGGTGGCAGATAGAGCGTTAATGGACTATACAGTGGTGACCAGGAGTATGGAAGGAAGAGTTAAGGATATACATGTTCTAGGGGGAGAGAGTGGGGGAATATCAGATAATTTCCTGGTGGAAGGTAAATTGAGAGTGGATAATAGGTGGAGAAAGAGGAAAAGGGCAGAAGGTAGGGAGGTACTTAGAGTGAACTGCTTAAATGAGAAAGAAAAGGAGAATGAGTATAAGAAGCTGAGAGAGGAGTGGGAGGGAGTGAAGGATAGAGTATAACTAGGAGTGGAGGAGGAATGGGGATGGTTCAAGGAGGGAGTCATAAGGTGTGCAAAGATGGTGTGTGAAAACAAGAAGGATGGGAGGAGATAGAAGGAAGGGTAGTGAGTGGTGGGATGAGGAAGCAAAGAAGGGTGTAGAAGAGAAGAAGCAGGCTTTCATAGATTGGCTACAAATTAGGATGAGGGAATCGTATATGAGGTACAAAGTAAAGAGAAGGGAAGTTAAGCATAAGATAAAGGAAGCAAAGAGGAGAGCAGATGTGGAATGGGGTAAGAGTATGACAGAAAATTTTGAAAATAATAAAAAGATGTTTTGGAAAGAAATTAAGAGAGGAAGAGGAGGCAAATCAAGTAGAGAAGAAAAGGTAAAAAGTGCAGATGGAGAGATGATAATGGAAGAGAAGGCATTGAGAGGAAGGTGGGCAGAGTATTTTAGGGAGTTGTTAAATGTGAAGGAGGATAGGGAGGGAAAGGTAGTTGCAGTGGGAATCGCTAAAAATGAGAGTGATGAGCAAGGAAAACTTAGGATAAATATGGAAAGATGAAGTGAAAGCAGCTGTTAAGATGATGAGAGCAGGTAAGGCACTTGGGTTGGATGGATGCCATGTAGAATGTCTGAAGAAAGGAGGTACAGTTATGGTGGATTGGCTGGTGAGGTTATTTAATGTTTGTTTAAGAAAGGGTAGAGTGTCGAAGGACTGGAGGAGTGCCTGTATAGTTCCACTTTACAAGGGAAAGGGGGACAAGTGTGAGTGTAGTAGTTTCAGAGGAATCAGCTTGTTGAGTGTAGTTGGGAAGACTTATGGGAAGGTCTTGATTGAGAGGATTAGGAGAGGAACAGAGGGAGTAATTGGCGAGGAACAGTATGGATTTAGGACAGGTAGAGGTTGCGTAGACCAGATTTTTGTGGTAGGACAGATATGTGAGAAAGCTATAGGAAAAGGTAAGGTTGTTTTTTGAGCTTTTATGGATTTGGAAAAGGTTACAACAGGGTAGACAGGAATGCACTGTGGAAGGTATTGCAGATATATGGGATAGGAGGAAAACTGTTAAGAGTAGTCAAGAGTTTTTACGAGAGTAGTAGAGCTTGTGTTAAGATTAAAAATGGAGAGAGTGAATGGTTTGAGGTAAAGGTGGGACTTCATCAGGGATGTGTTATGTCGCCCTGGCTGGGGTGGTGCGAGAGGTGAATGCAAGGGTAGTGGGTCAGGGGTTGGAGAAGGTTAAAGAAAATGGAGAAAAGTGGGAAATAAGCCAGTTGTTGTTTGCTGACGACGCTGCGCTTGTAGCAGGATCAGAGGAGGGATTGAGGAAGTTAGTGACAGAGTTTGAGATGGTGTGTGAAAGAAGGAAGCTGAAGATAAATGTGGGCAAAAGTAAGGTGATGAGATGTACAAGGGGAGAGAGTGACAGCAGGCTGGAAGTGAGCATAAAAGGAGAGAGATTGGAGGAGGTGGATTGTTTTAGATACTTGGGTGCGAATGTGGCAGGAAAGGGAATGGGGGTGGAGGTAGAATGTAGATTGAGAGAAGCGAGTAAATGCCTTGGTGGATTGAAAAGTGTAATGAGAAATAGACATCTGGGAATGGATGCTAAGAGGAGGTTATATGAAATAGTGATTGTGCCAAGAGCACTGTACGTGGCAGATACATGGAACATAAGAGAGGAAGAGAGAAGGAGTTTCAATGTGTTTGAGATGAAATGTCTGAGAAGTATGATAGGGGTTACTAGGCTAGATAGAGTGAGAAATGAGGAGGTGAGCAGGAGAATAGGGGTGGAAAGGAAGTTGGGAGATAGGGTTGATGAAAGAGTATTAGGATGGTTTGGACACATGGAAAGAATGAGTGAAGAAAGATTAGTAAAAGAGGTGTGGAAGGCACAGGTGGAAGGAAGGAATATGAGGGGGCGTTGTAGGATGAAATGGATGGATGGGGTAAAAGGGGCATTACGAAAGAGAGGAATGTGTGTTGAGTAAAGACGGGAGAGGACAGAAGATAGGGGTGAATGGATAAGGGTTGTGTATGAACGATACTGTGATGCATGAGGGGGAGTGGGTGGGGGATGGGGTGTGAGGAAGTGTGTATGAGAAATAATTTGACGCAGCCCAAAGGGTTTTCTACCCCGTCTTCTCCTTTTCTTCATGAGGGGACGGAGAGGGGGGGGGGTCGCCGAATTAATGAAGCGGCCTTACTGTGGATGTGCTGTGTCTTGCGACACTGCTTCTGACTCAGGGCAGTGGACAGGATGCAGGGATGATTCGTCATCCAGGAGATGCCAAAATGAGAGGGAGGTAGGAGGGTGGAGGGGAGTGGAATATGTAGGGAATGGAATGGGTGGGAGTGGTATCTATGCCTTTTTCTTTTTTGGCTACCCCCCCGTGTAAGGGGTGAAAAAGCCTTTGGTATGTGTATGTATGTACGTATGTATGTATGTATGTATGTATGTATGTATGTATGTATGTATGTATGTACTTTAGTAAATGGACGAGAACATTAGAAGAGCCATGAAAATTTTGCTAGATTGATGTATATATTTGTAGTTACTAATCCTGGTTGATACTTGTTCTTTTTCAGAGGCACTGTTCGCATCGGTAACAGTGAATATCCCTATAAAATCATATTGCTTCTCCCTTCTCTTGCCTGGACGAGAGAGAACCAGAAACAACTAAATGATATTGACATTACATGGACACTCCCAAGCAGCATGAAACCTCATATCAAGCTGCAGGTTAACCCAAGCCAACCGTCCGTATTATTTGTGTGAGTAAGAACAAAATATTCGACATCTGATGCATTTTGCTATAGGTGAACGAAAATAATGATATTCTCCACTGATGTAAAAATGATGAATTTCTGGATTAATTATGAAATATGGTTACACATCTCTATTCCTATAATTTTCTTATTCTTTTCAGTTTGGAAAACTTGGAAGAAAACCAGAAGAAATATCTATCTAAGTTGGTTCTGCATATGCCCTCTCTTTTCTCGAAGGATGAAACAGCAGACAAACGAAAGTCAAGTCTCTCCTGGGAGCTCGCGGTTCCGGGTTTGGAGACCCTCACTTTCGATGCCACTTTGGAGAACACCGAGAACAGCCGTGACATCAATACAGCTGTGGTTCCATGGTGGAGAAGATCCTTCATTCTGAAAGCCCACGTTCCTTTCAAATCCATTGGTGATATTGAATTGGAAATGAAGGAGACTCCGAGCGACAAAGGTATACAAATGACTTTCAAGCGCAAGGTAATAGACAAGACAATATTGGTCCAATGGAACTGGGCTCCCTCCAGAGCACAGCTGAAGGTACAAACACCTCTCCGAACAATAGAGGCTGACCTTACCACTACATCTCCATACACACTGCGAATCAAACCTAATGTTGCAAAGCCTAAACTGGAATATGAAGTATCATTTCCCCTGACTCCGACAGGATTCAAAATGATATTCAAGGTTCCAAATATTACCAAAAGTCTAGAAGTAAGCATCAGTATCACCCAGTCCACGGTAGATATTGGTATGGACCTCTGCTACCAACCGAAAAACTGCATCAAATTACATGCAGACTACTTCAAGTCCACCACAGGAATTACCAGGGCTCAGGGGACAGTGATATCTCAGGTAAGGCAATCCTATCCATTACCACTCTGTATAAACGACATTACAACAGATACAACCAAGACAAATGATAACTTTTCTATATTTCAGATGCTAGTACCCCATGAAATTCCCTTTGCTGTTGATATTCATCGGATGCCGAATGAAACCAGCTATTGCCACGGTTACGCGGCCAACCTTCTCTGTCCTACAGAGAATGATTTCTGCGTTCAAGGACAGAGCCTTTTCATTTACAAACTGTGTGCACCAGCCTACATCGAAGGCTCTCTCAGAATAATAAGCCCCATGATCTCAGACACTGAGTATCAAGCTCAGTTTGGCATACGAGACCCACAGGATGGAAGTTTTGTTTTTAAGATACAACGTCCTCACCAATGGAAGCCTGTGGACGTCTTTGGCTTCCTATTCCAACGCGAAAATCCCTTCATAGTCAATGGTATATTCCCGCACACTATGGACATTCTTAACACAATCAAGGTAGAGTAGACTAATTCTTGCAACAGCAAAGCGTTACCACCCAAAAGAAGCTCACTCTGTTAATACTTGTTTCGATAATATATTTGCAATAAGGAGCGGGAATAGTTAATATCAATTCTACCTGACGGTTTCAGGTTGATCAAAAATTAAAGGTGTGGAAACAAAAACGTGGAGAGAACGATAATGCGCTCATGGCGGATATGATAATGCAGTTGTACTCTGACTTGGACCCTATTTTCACTGAACTGGATAGAGCCAACTTTATTTTCGACTGGAGGAAGGTTTTCAAAGAAGAGATTCAACCTTACATACAAGGCTGGGACAAATTCTTTAGGCAGTTTGGTTGGAACTGGATTTGGTCTCCCTCATTTATCCCTCAAGGTATGTATAGGAAATGAGACTTGTCACTCGTATGTCCCATGCTAGGGAATAATGCAGTTTGTTATAAACTATCGTTATCTCATGTAACTCTATAGCTGGTAAGGCAACGTTCTTCCCACAGGAGAAGTGAAAGATTTGAGTTCAGATGACATTCTGAGTCTGATTACACCCGTTTGGCATAACATTGAAAAGAGCAAAATCTGGAAAGCATTTGAGAACACAGAGCTGTTTTCCATCTTCAAATCCATGATTGATAATCACATAGACATAGAAAAATATAAGAACGAGCTTGGACGGGACTTGAAGAAGGCCTATGACTGGATGAACAAGATACGTCAAGGGCATATGATTGACTACTTGGTTGACTATTTACAGCAGGTAACCCAATTGTTAGAATTTGGCTTCAGATATATTTTTCATTCCATCTTGAAGACTTTTGTCCAAAAACATGGCTCTTTCCCCTTATGAGAAACTTTTCATTTTCTTGTTGCAGAGTCAGAAGCACCCTGAACGAATCAACATCGCCTCCATTATGTGGGATAAAGTGAAGAAAATGGTAGGTTTCGGTTTTATAGAAGAGAAGGAAAAGGTTGTCCTCCATGTGCCCATGGTTCGCCCATTGTACTATATTAGCAACTTGCCCTATGGCCTCAACGTCCCTGATTTAATTCCTCTAATGAAGTGGCCCATGTATTTGATACGTGCGCTCGTCTGGGGTGAGTTCGAGCCTTATGGCTCTGTGCAGGCCTGGATCCGAGATGATGGACGCATTCGAACCTTCGACGGACTCTACAAGACCAAGGACCTCTCCACTACTCCACACATCCTGGCCAAGATAGACGAGGGTCGCTACATTCAGCTGCAGGTGGCCTCTGAGAACACGTATCAGGTAAGCCTGATGTGGGAGGGAAAGAAGTACCTCATCCAAATCAGCCCGAAGAGGGAGATTCTCGTCAACGGCCAAACCTTGAAGGAAGGAGATGTCCTCTATGAAAAGATCGTCACCATCGTCAACAACGTTGGACAGGTTGTCATCAGGTTGCCTGACCTGACTGTGACCGCCCGCAAAACTGGTCTTCTTGTGACCGTGGACCCCGGTGTCATCTACAAAGGAAGTCTCCATGGTCTCCTGGGGACATACAACGACAATATAGCCGACATCTGAGTAACACCGACATCTATATAGAGGACTGACTGAAACATAGTCCATATAATTTCCAACTTGCAAATTGCATGAGAGGTGCAAAGGAGAAAAATAGACGAATATCATGTCTTCGATGGACATTAGGCTTATTAAGTAGAATTTTTCTTTTAGTATGCGTAGATTTGTGTACCACATTGTATATTGGAGATGACGAATCCTTGGTACCTGGTCACAGTGCCTCTTTGACAGTTGTATTCCAATTCTCGAACTAGGAGAGGGGATTGTATTACCCTCTCAGATAGGTGATACAATCGTCTCTGTTCTCAGGACTGCAGAGGTAACTTGAGCCTTATGTACATCGAATGATGATCACTACTAAAGAAAACACCGGCAGAAGCTCAGGGACCATTCCGTTGGACCTACTCCCTTGGGACTTTGCCACGTCAGGACCTACGTTCTGGGGGAGTGGAGTCCTAATTATGACGGGTGTGGGGGAAAGCTCCACAAGGGATCCCCATGCCCTGACGTCAAAAGGAAAAAGTCCCAGTGTTGCATCGTTGGGTGCCGGTGGTCGTGACAGTGCTAAACCACCATGTGTTATCAAGTCCAGCATTGAGGGGTACCTTAGGTGGTCCTTGCAGGTTGGCACTTGGGACATCTCTCTTTCCATGGGCAATGGAAAATGTTGTACTGTAGGATAAGCTGAGGCGTCTTAGTGTGAGAGTGGCATCACTTTCTGAGGCACGACGCCTGGGTTTAGGCCAGACAAATACTTGGGAGGTAAAATGCTCATAGTCTGGTATAATTAATAGAAATCACCTGGAGCGTTTCCGTTGTTGTCTTTGTTTTTTGGAATAACTGTATCTACCAGGAAACGGTGGGACTGACAGGTAGTCTACTAGGGGGCTTGCCTGTGGTGAGCCTCAAGAAGAGTGAGTGTACTTTTGCGCTTATGGTGTTGGCCTATACAGACTGATTGACTGACCTATACAATAAACTAGAGAAATCACACGTTACCACAAATACAACTCATCCTTTTATTACACCATCAGTCTTATGTGCAAAGGAACAATGCGGTACGACAAGCGCAGCTCAGCCTTTCACCGCAGCATCACTCAGTCTAGCATGTAAAGAACCATAATTTAAAACTTTACTCCCTATGAATAGTAGTTAACAAGCACCTATGTAATTATTGTTTCCTTTACATGAATTTTATGCAGTCCGTACATTAGGGGGGCTTCAGTGACACCTACAAACCAGAGTAACATTGTACTATTTTTTAGACTAGTTTCCACTCAATGTTGATCACTTTAACCACTTTGAGACGCGAATTATTACACAAGAATGGGTTGGCGTCTTGATTATATATTTTTTGTAGTTGTACATAAGTTACCCCCGGATTCGGTGAACGGGCTTGATTACGTTTTCTGTGTTTATTATTACTCAGAGTAAAAGAGAACGAGTAATATAGCAGTGACTTTATATTTTATAATGTGAGGAGTGTTATGAATTGTGCGCGAGAATTTGAATCGTACTAAAGTGGTTCAGCTCTATCCTTTCTCTCCACTACCATAAGGCGTAACCACTTTGAAAATTAAAGGTGTCTAATTTTACAGGAATATGGTTTTAATACTTCCCAAAGTCAATAATAGCTGAACAAATTACACAAAAACTCTTTCGTTCTTTTATTTATTGCAATTCGAAATTACTGATCCTATTCCCAAAACGTCGTCTGCTTCAGTCATTCTCCTAAAACCTTCCCGCGGTGTCATCTACTTTGTTGAATCTTCATGCATTGTAATTGTATTTGATGAATAGCGATCGTGTCGAGTGACGCAGGCTATTTAATATCAAATTTAGGAATTATAAAAAACAAAACAAAAAAACTACTGAGAAGGAGGGGGAGAATAGTAATACATTAATAACATATAGAACTCAGAGAGCAAGGTAGAAGAAAGCTTACGATAATCGCCCAGCAACAATTATATTATTTAGGTACAGAACATACACGGAGACCCAAGTGATGGGGCTAGATTCTTTTACAATTATACTAAATGGCCTTTTTTAAAGTATATGCAAGGGAAAGGGTAAAATTAAATTCATCAGACAAATAAACTTAAAAGAATAAAACCAGGAGAAATAATAAGTAAATAACGAAGGAATTGCATACAGAGAAAAATGACAATAAGAGGGAAAATAAAACAAAACAAGACAGAAAATGGGATTAATCAGGAAGGCAACGTGTTGGAAGGGGGTCGACGCATCGATGACGTCATCGACATCATCAACATCACTGATAATTACTTAATTCAAGTCACATAAATCTACGTTCTCAATACAGAGTTTAAATTTCTATTTTTTTTATGCTGCAGAGATTGTTTTTTTTTATTCAGAGAAACAATACTGACTAAACAATATATGAAACACCATTTTTTTTATTAGACCTGAACTGAAACTTAATTTTAGTTTTATGATGTGTTCACTATTATCACAGATTAGTAAGCTGGCTAAGTAAATTCGTACAGTATAGGAATAATATATATATATATATATATACATATATATATATATATATATATATATATATATATATTCATATATATATCTATACTGTATATATAATGTTATTTCATTTACTGGAACGGATTGGTGTTCTTAGCGATACTTGTAGTGAAGCTTTTATTCTTTTTATGCAATGTGTAAATAATCTAAAATAATGTATCTAACGTGTCGTGTAAAGAATAATTAGTTTTATGTAATAGTAACAAGTCCCAATAATTAGTCTTTTTGTGGCACACTTGGTTTGAGGTGAAAATAATGTTTTAAGATGTAGAAATAATTATTTACAAAGATTGTGGCATCCAGGAGGCGTAGTGAACGTGATACTGTATTTTGTGTAGGAGCTCACTGCAAAAATGCGTCAAGTATACTACCTTTATATATATATATATATATATTATATATATATATATCTATATATATATATATATATATATATATATATATATATGTATACACACACACACATATATATATATATATACATATATATGTATATACATACATACATATACCAAGGCTTTTTTCCCCTTCCAAGGGAGGTAGCCAAAAAGGGAAAGGCATAAAAACACTCCCACCCATTTCATCCCTAAATACACTCCACACCCCTCCCACCCTTCCTCTCATCTGAGCACCTCCTGGATGACGGGTCATCCCCGCACCCTGCCCACCGCCCTGGGTCAGAAGCAGTGTCGCAAGACACAGTACATCCACAGCGAGGCCGCTTCATTTAATCGGCGACCCCCCCCTCTCCGTCCCCCTTTGCATATAAGGCGAGGACGGGGAGAAATCCCTTCGGGCTGCGTCAAAATTTACTCACACATACTACCCCACCCCCCACTTCCCCGCCCATTCCTCCTCATGCAGTCACAACATCATCCATATACAACCACCCTCCACTCACCTCTATAATCATACTAATGACTCACTTTCGGAGAAGAGTAAGCGAAAGTTAAAAGATTTGTATATTTCGATCACTATCACGGATCTTATAACTTTCGCTTATTCTTCTCTGAAAGTGGGTCATTAGTATAATTTCACCAACGTGCTACATTACTTTGTTATATATACATATATATATATATATATATATATATATATATATATATATGTATATGTACATACATATACATATATTAGTGCCAACATGCACACAGGTAAGCACCAATGATGCACCAATAGGAAAACTTCGTAAGAGAGATATTTCGGTTCAAATTGTTATCCCATAAATATGCCGTCTTGGCTGTTGTCAGAGACATTTAGGAGTCGAGACTGCTCTCAAAAGATGATGAAAAGCTCTCAGTATCACTAGATATTGAAGATGAAATACAACATGATTACTTGTGATATTAGCAGAGCGAAAAAGTACTTCTGCTTTCGTACACAAAACAGAGCGAATATTAGTAAGTGGAGTAACTGGAGAGGAGAAAGTACGAATCCACAAATGAGTTGATTCATGCACGAAGAAAGTTAGAAGAACAACCGAGAAGGAAAGGTGGCCAAGCCGTCAAGATGAAATGATTAACAATCTCAGAATGCGAACTTTGATAAGTTGGGCAAAAAGAGAACTATGATCGGATGGATTTGTGGGCCGTGAGCGAAAGAAATGTGAAAAGAAAACAATGATGTTTCCTATTAGAGATATATTGAGGACTAAACAGACACACAAGCAGGAGTAAACTAGCATCATGTTGATATTCAATGGGGGAGAATAAAGAGAGGACTCATTAAGTGATAGAGCAATGTCGCCCGAAAGCTTCTGGGGGACTTTCAAAGGAAGTAATTAATTGGGCAGGATTGATAGCAAAGAAAGAAAGAAAGAAAGAGAGAAAGAAAGAAAGAAAGAAAAAACCTAACATTCAGATCCAAGAAATGAGGTAAAACTTTTAGAATCTTTGCAGTAGAGTTGTAAGTATGATGGAAATGAGATATAAATAGGCAACGTGTTGATATTTAGAGTAGAATAAAGAAAATGACAAGTACCAGATAAAACATCATTATCAAAATAAGAGAGGCACCAGAAGATGAACATTATCCTGGATGAAAGGCACATGGAAACAATGATCAGAGAAAGTATCTGGGAGGTGGTAATGAGCTGGGTGCCTCAGTGGTCGGTGCTGGCACCTGACATACTTATAGAATACACCAATTACTCTGAAAACCTTGTCGTGCAATTATACAACTATATTTATGGATGATGCATTACAAAAGGATATTGATAAGCTCTGAGGTCCACAACGAGCAATCCAATCAAATGGAAACAAGAGGCACTCTTGCAAACGTTTCTATCTCGTCTCTACACCTTCTGTCTATTCTCCCTCTTCCACGCTTCCCATCTCACGGCGCCCAGTCAGTACCGCACTTGCTCCATCTCCCATCCTCATTTCTGGCCACCTGCCCTGCCCGATTCCATTCCCGCTCCAGAGGGAGAGAGAGAGAGAGAGAGAGCTTACATCAGGAGGCGCTTATCTGCGGCCGAAGCCGTCACTTGTGTACATGGACGGTGGGGAAAGCGGCTGTAGTCGACAGGGATCGCAGCAGAGATCACTTGTGTTAAGGATTATCAAATATGCTGAAACTACATTTCACTTTTATAAACAAATAGAATACATGTTGATTATAATATTCTAAGCATGATGATAGTATTATAACATTCTAAGCACCGGTATTCGCTACATTCATAGACCCATGTCCTACTAAATTGAATAGTATACACAGCGTGATGAAAGCATTTATTACAAATCAATTCAAACGATAGTTTAATTGCTGAAATGCTTCTTCGAGACTAATCTATTTTTGTTAGAAACTAAGGATGGTTTCAGATTATACTACGACTATGAAACCAACTTAGATGAAGAAGTAATTGTTCTTATTCCAATGCTCTTACTGTAAGCTACAATCAAGACAGCTGCAAACATACCATATGACATATCACTCTAATGACTTCATGTTTTCATTTCCTTTTCTGGTTTCATCGAACTGATTTTTATTCACTAAATCGTAAAGTTCATTCTTTAACACTGAATTAGAGATGTCTTGAGCTGAGCTTATGTCTAAACATAAACTTTACGATAAAAAGCGTTGGTTAGCAAAGAGACAGGTATTTTTATTAACAAACATCTACTCCCCTCTCCTCTTCCAGTCCGGTCTATAAGAAAGTCAAGCTAAAACGAAAAGAAAGAGAGAGAGAGAGAGAGAGAGAGAGAGAGAGAGAGAGAGAGAGAGAGAGAGAGAGAGAGAGAGAGAGAGAGAGAGAGAGAGAGGAAATGACAAAAACAAGTTCACAAGTATTACAGTATTTTGTCTAATATGTATGGTATATATGTGTGTATATATGTGCATATGCATATATATATATATATATATATATATATATATATATATATATATATGTATATATATATATATATATATATATATATATATATATATATATATATATATATATATATATATATATTGGACTAGCCAATGCCAAACAATCTTGTTTAGCTAGAGGGCCGCGGATAAGGGACAAGACAGGGGTCTCGATCGGCGGAGACCCGTGTTCAGTCCCTGGACTAACTCATACGTTATCGTCGTAACGAAACAGTTACATTTAAAGTTGCTCCTTCGCCCCAGGTTCCCTTCACACGGAAAGGAGGTGCGAGTAGGGGTAAGGGGGTCACGGCTGTACAGTTGTCCTTCTTGATCTCGTTCGTGTTCTTTTGTTGCTCGAGACCATTTCAATAGAGTCTCGAACAGGCGAATCCTGGTCGACTAGGGGCCTCTAGACTAAAAGCTCTCCTGAGTGGGAGAAGTAATTCTCAAACTAAGGCCTTTGTGTCCTTTTGTGGGGAAGGAAGTCGGGGAGTGGGCACAGTATCACAAATGGGGCTACAGACAAAAATCTAGTAGGAGTTAGTGGTGGATACTTGGGTGTTGGCAGAAACCCCAGGAGGCGAAAAACGGCAACACATAAGAGCGAGATACGCAAGGAGTTCGAGAACGCCCTAGGTCAGGTGGTATTGGCACACGAAGGAGATATCCACATCGTTGCGGCAGTCGTTGAGGGAAGCTTCCGGTTTGGTATTGACGCACAGGTAGTTTTGCTTGACGCTGTCGTCGGGCTCTCCCGGGGCCCAGACGATCTCGTCCGGAAGGGCTTCCCCAGAAATCCACTTCCAGAAGCCTTCCGTCTCGGTGTCAGAAGCCCCCAACCAGAGGTAGTCTTGGGAAAGAAAGAAAAGAAAAGAAAAGAAAATATTTTATCACCAGCGTTCCGTCCACGCCCTCGGATCTGTACAGACAGTGTTCCTCACCATGTCACAACATTCACCTGTGTCGATGTGTGTCATGTAGTCCTTGAAGGCGGAGATGTCCAGAGGCACGGCCAGGTCCCCGACACCACCGTTGGTTTTCGCCATGTCCTCGCAAAAATGCCGGGCACTGGTCCAGTTCATTGAGTATTTGAGTTCGACCCAGATGCAGGTGCCGCCCACCATCTTATACGGGGCTGGGCATTTCACTGAAAGATATTACCAATTGATTATACTCACGGAAGAAAGAGTATTGGCTGGGGATCTTAGATATAGGCCCATACCATGAATAGTTTTCGCCCATTCACTGTAACCTAGTCTTGACACTAAAACTTCAGAAATAACTGCCGAAAAGATCTCACCTCTATGTCATCTCATTTGGTAATATTTTTGGCTAATGCATACCTGCCTGCTGCACCTGGAGGATTTGTCCGGTGAGGTTCTGGAGAGTGTCCATGACAGTAACAAAGGTCGCCTGAATGTTAGCCACATCCATGGTCGTTTCGTCTCTCGCCCTCGCCTCCACAAACTCGGCATCCTCTGCAGTGCACAAGATTGGTCAGCTTGGATCGTAGCCACGACATAGTATCTCGTGTTTCGTCGACAATAACAAGGGCTCTATTCTTAGGGATGCTCGCGCGCGCTGAAGAGGTGGGGTCATGGAGACGGAAAGGGGGATATCTAAGGAGTGCAGCAAAACAGAGGAATAGTAGAAGTGATCAACATTAATTTTTGAGTGGAAAGTAATCTCCAATTATAAAAGAATACTTGTGACCCTGGTCCATAGGGGTGTCACGGAAGTTTCTAAAATGTTGACCACATTCAAATTATCATGCAGTCGATATCTCCTACCTGGTAATTATAGCTTCATAAAATCAGAATGCTTGGGTGATTGTCTTTGATTACTTATATAATCATTGCAAAACAACATGCTTGCCCTTATCCAGAGTCTCCAAGTCAGTCTGCCTTTGACTCATTCCAGCAGTCTGCCTTCCCTGGCTGGCGAGGTTGTTCAGACAACTGCAGTTCTTCTGGAGCTCCGTCACATAGGCCGTGAGAGATGACACGTCTGAAATGAAAGCAGATGGTTAGTTGCAGATGGACTGAGGACAGAGAGCATACGAGTGAATATAACCGATGCATGTACAATATATGAGCAGTCATTCAACCACACGGACACACACGCACGCACACACACAAACTCACACCGAGTCGGGTAGCCATGGGGTATAGACGCGTGTCCGTGACCTCCTGCCTTCGGTGTGAGAAGGCGCTTTGTAGCAGCCTGAGGCCAGCCTGTTGACCTCACTCCGCTATACTTAAAGAACATAACCTAATTTTGTTATAGTGACGTAATGTGCAGTCCTCCTATGTACTGATACCGGCCCACTAAATCATACAAATTGAAAAGAGGATGTGGTTATCCACTAAATTCAGTAACCAACAAGATAGAGTAACTGACTTAGATAGTATTTACCGCAGGCTACGGCACGATGGCAATAACTGAGGCATGGCAAAGTGTCTCCTAAGTGTACAACATTATTAACTTTGTGTTTTTGTGTTAACCCTGCTTCATTTCACCACCCAGGGCAATTCGCAGAGGTGGGAAGTAGCACTGTTTTGTCGTGCTGACCTGACTCCATCTTATCTAAGTGCTGACGTTTCCAAGGGATTTAGATCTTCTGGGTAAGGTCAAATATTCTGTCTACAGTCCCACCAGGCTGCATCTGTCATCGTCTGTGCATCACCTTCCACGTGGCACAACTGCCCTAGAATCACATTGTAAAAACTGCCTACACCCTACCTGCGAGATTTCCAGCTGTATAGGTGATTGTATGCGGGGTTTCTATCGCTTGAACATCAGTGGAATTATACACCAGCTAAATCTCACTCAAGTAACTGAGAAACAACCTTCGACATTATCAACACTGGTATGGCCCCCCAACACTCAGTCACAGCAAACAAACAAACCATCATCTGTGGACTCCCTGCACATTATGTACTCATATTGGACTAGTTCTAAAATCAACACGAACTGAATATTGTCAATGCATCTCTGTATCTTTGTTAACTCAATAAATGTGTTATTCTTATATATTACTTTACACACACACACACACACACACACACACACACACACACACACACACACACACACACACACACACACACACACACACACACACACACACACACACACACACACACACACACACACACACACACACACACACACACACACACACACACACACACACACACACACACACACACACACAGTTTCCAGTTAATGAAACTGGAGGCAACAGTTGTCATGATTCATCTATGTATTCCGGATTCACTTATTGATCTATTCATCCCTCTATCTATCAATTTGCCACAAGTGTCTCCTATCGGACTGCCCTTCCGTCGCTACCCAGTCAACTTTGTGCTGTATCTCGCTGTCAGATCACAATGAGAACGTGATGATCTAACTTTCCTTTTCGCTCAGCCTTTACCTTTTCCGGTTTCGTGGACGATTCCCTGCACCAACTCGAGGTCCTCTTTCCGAACCTGCTCTCGATCCAATTTCCGAACTTGCTCGACCAGCGCCTCCAGGTCTTGCCGGATCTTTGTCTTGACGTTGACGTCGTCGTCGCCTTCGCCCTGCTGTCGCAGCGACTGGCCGAGGTCCTTCTCGATGTTGTTCATTCGCTCGGCGATGGCCCGGTAGTCGTTGTGCTGCTCCACGACGGCCTCCAGCTCGCTCAGCTTCCCCTCCAGCTGTGAGATCCTCTCCTTGTGCAACTCCTCCTTCTTCGTCAGTTCCTTGATCTTCTCTCCGCTGGACGCCACGATGTGCTCCAAAGCCACGAGGCGCTCAGAGGTCGACAGGGACGAGTGCATCTGCTCGACCTTCGACTCGATCCGATGAAGTAGACTGACAAAGGTCTCGTAGCCGGGAATATTGCTGCTTCCCGCAGGCACCCCGAGCAGTAGCAACAGCAGCGGGCCCTGAGGAGAAGTCAACAACGGTTAGAGCGTAATAATGCACTGACGATGATGATAATACTAATGATATTAGTATTTACTTTAGTAGTATCAATAATTCTGATATTAGTAGTAATAATTATAACAATAATGAAAATAATAACTACAATAATAACGTAAATAATGACGACGACGACGACGACGACGACGATAGTAATTATAATAATAATAATAATAATAATAATGATAATAATAATAATAATAATAATAATAATAATAATAATGATAATAATGATAATAATAATAATAATTAATAATAATAATAATAATAATAATTAATAGCGATAATAATGATAATAATGATAACAATAATAATGATAATAATGATAATAATAATGATAATAATGATAATAATAATGATAACAATAATAATAGTGATGATATGATGATAATGATGATGATGATAATGAATTTTGCGTTAGAGTCAACAGAATATGAAACATGTTTCCCTTATCCTTTCTGAAATAGGGACATTAAATACAATTTTTAAAATCTGTTTAATTATTTCGTGAGCCAAAAGCTAAAACAGGATCTAAGGAATGGTGGAAATGGGGAGTGGTGATGGGGGAAGGGGAGGAGGGGGCGTCAATGAAAACTTTGCCCCCCGGGGGGGACTTTGCCCCTGGGGGAGCCCTTAGGCGTGTAAAGGCTCTGGTAAAGACAGACGATGCCGTTGGTAGAACAAGAACTAGCGAGGATGTGTTGGAACACGATTGGTTTAATGCTTCGACCAATGAAGGTTTCTTCAGAAAGCTGACATCAAAAGACTTGAAATGCAATTTGTACACATCCTTTGTTCTTCTGGGAGGTTACCTTAGGCAGGTAACCCGAGGGAGGGGGGGGGGGAATCCGGTAGATAACCTTACCAAAGTTCTTTTTCATGTTAACTTTTTGAAGTCGAAACTTTAAAGCAGCGTTTCTCAACCAAGGTTCCCCGGAACCCTAAGGTTCCGCAAAAGGTCCCTAAGGGTTCCGCGAGAACAAGTGAGATAAGCTAATGCACTTTTTTATCTTTTTTTATTTCATTTCATATACGTAATATAATTAAACACGCACGACATATTCTTGGTTATTGTAATAATGTAATATAGACACCATCCTATCTAACCTATTATTACGATGAAAATAAAATGAGAAAGATATGGTATATATTTTTATTTATTTATTCATTTATTTATTTATTTATTTATCTATTTATTTATTTATCTATTTATTTATTTATTTATTTATTTTTTGCGCAGGGGTTCCTTGAGACATGCAATTTATTTTAAAGCTTGCGCAAGGGTAAGAAGGTTGAGAAACGGTGCTTTAATAGCAATAAATCTTTCCATCGCATCTTCATCGTCTCTACCCACGTACTGTTGTGACTGTTGCTAGCTCTGTCTCCGAAAATACTTAATCACATTATCATAACAGAAGTCAGGACATTACTGAGCTCCTAGAACTCGCAATGATAAGGGATGTTCCATCCAACTCGCTCCCCTACCTCCGCCTCTTTCGTAATTTTCATATTTCGTTCGTTAATGATCAGTTATTTGCAGCCCCCTTTTTTGGCTTGTCTTGGCAGTTCCTGGTTTCAAACCGTCACTAATCAAATTTGTATTATCTAAAATGCCAAATCAATGATATTGTGTCAGAGTGAATACACACACAACACACACACACACACACACACACACACACACACACACACACACACACACACACACACACACACACACACACACACACACACACACACACACACACACACACACACACACACACACACACACACACACACACACACACACACACACACACACACACACACACACACACACACACACACACACACACACACACACACACACACACACACACACACACACACACACACACACACACACACACACACACACACACACACACACACACACACACATATATATATACATCTTTACTCCCAACTCACGTACTATGTGGCGCTTTTTAAATTTCATTCTGGCTACCGCCGGGAGATTTTATTCAACCCCCCCCCACACACACACACACACCTCCCGGTGTCACTCAAGGTCATATGGGTTCCGGAACATTTGCATCACCAGCCGCCACTTCCGTCCTTGGTGGCACTTTTCCGTGCCTTTTGGCTATTTCCGCCAAGGCATCAAAGATCAACGTTGTCTAGTCCCGCCAACGAGGCCAGGGTTTCCAGATATAATTTCTATTTTGTAATTTCCACTTGAGTATTGCCATTTAGTTTCGTATCAGTATTACGTCGGGTTTAATGGGGACTGATATAGAAAACTTATTACCACTTTTTCATATCACGAATGTCTCATAGAGCGTCTCATTCGATATTGTTTAAAAAAAAAAAAGATAACAATATGAGATTAGCAAAAATGATTTCTTCTCTAAAGTAGAACACAGAGTCTAACTTCCCATTCTAACAACTCATTCTTGTGTAAGAACAGTTCATCTCACCAAAAGTGTTTCCGAAACAGGTTTCAAACAGAACATGACAAGACACTTGAAGCAAAATCACTCGGTAAACAAAACAGTCCATGGATTACACGTCGTGACAAAAAGTCCCCTGTTTACACGACACATTGGGGGAAGAGTCTAGATGGCTGTCGAAGTGTCTTACCAGAAGCAGCCGAGATCTCATTGTGTACAATATTTTGTTTGTAAGTGAGACAGATTCGTCGAAAATTCCGACCTCATCCGCACGGTCCCCAATACGCACTAAAAGGACCCAAGAGTTTATCATTGATTAGAGTTATCTGTGACTCTTCATCGTTTGTATCTTAAGAAATGTATCGCAATACGTACACACACACACACACACACACACGCACACACACACACACACACACACACACACACACACACACACACACACACACACACACACACACACACACACACACACACACACACACACACACACACACACACACACGACTCGACGACGCAGTGGTAGCATTCGCAATCGCTGCTACAGTGGTCCGAGGTCGAATCCCGCCCAGGGCTGAAAGAATTTCAGTATCACTGCTCTGTGAGGCGTTACTCCAACTCTCGTGGGCGGGGAGTTGGGTGTGTGTGTGCGTGTAATGTCACAGCATTACCTATAAATCGGTCATACATGAGCTCTGAGCTCTCATCGGGGAGGGTAGTAGCTGTCGATCACGAGTCTAATACGTGATCCGAGACCATGGTGAATCACATACACACACGCGCGCATACACACACACACACACACACACACACACACACACACACACACACACACACACACACACACACACACACACACACACACACACACACACACACACACACACACACACACACACACACACACACACACACACACACACACACACACACACACACACACACACACGGTCATACATGAGCTCTGAGCTCTCTTCCGGGAGAGAAATAGCTGTGGATCACGAGTCCAACACATAATCCAAAACCATAGTGAGCCACACACGCACGCACCTACATACAAGGAGAAGAAGATATGCCACAAGACCAGTAAAAACCCACGTTGTTTACCATGACGTGTAGGTCAATGATATGACTTGTGGGAGGCACTTCCTGTCCGGGGGCATCTCAGATAGTGTGGACTTGCCACGCTCGCTGCAGTGCCGAGTTCCTCTCCGTGAGCACCAGTTGAGGACTCTTCCTCGCATTCTTGAGTTTGATCCTCAAGTGAAGGGAATTCTTCATATCCAACCTACCCGCTGTCCACGCCACCCCTTTGGCCAATCAACGTAAGCACTGAGAGACCAAAGGCCTTGTTCGTGTTGTCTGCCAAATTTAGGAAAAGGTGTCTGCGTGCTTCCTGTGTACAGTTTAGAGGGGGTTCACACGGTCTAACGGCGGTTCGTCGAACGCGGTTCGACAGACACGTCTTTAAAGTGATGTGTGAACGTGTGAACGGGGATATTTGGGGTTTAACCAACGTGTTCGACAACCAAATACCCCGTTCACACGTTCACGCATCACTTTAAACACGTGTCTGTCGAACCGCGTTCGACGAACCGTTAGACCGTATAAATGCCCTCTTATCCATGTCTGAGAGAGTCGCGAAAAGCCGGTCCCGGGAAGACTGTGAGGAAGACGATCACACTAAATTGAAATCGAGTGCTAGTGAGGCGGGACTTGTTTCTCGAGTCTCCCTTCAGAAAGAGTCCAAGAGGTCGAGGGTTGTGGAGGGGGGGGGGAGGGGGGGATCCAGAGTCTCCTCCCAGTGGAAGGAAAGGAAGACAGAACTAACTGGCCGACTTAAGTCAACTGCACAGGAAAGGGGTGAAACATTGAAGCAAATCTAATGTCGTTGTGTGGTTCAATCAAGAGGAAAGGCTTAGCGCAGGTGAGCAGGCCCTGAAGCAGTGGTTTTTAACCTGGGGTACCTCAGGTACCCCCAAGGGGTACGATACCTTAACCCTGGGGGTTCGAGACACGATATCCCCAGTGCAATGGTACTGTATATTTACAATGACAAAGCAAAGAAGGTTTGTGTCACTCATCCTTTTCATATATTTGCGTTGTATTTGTATTGGATGGGGGCACGAGGAAATGTTCTGAGATATCAAGGGGTACTAAGGGCACTGGAGAAGGTTAAGAACCACTGCCCTGAAGGCAGTGACAGAAAAGAGATAAGGAGAGGCTGAAGACTTTATAAGAGGAGAAAAATGAGAAAATTTTGGATTCTACTGGAAAACACTGAGTTAGGGAAGTTGGCCCAAACGTGAGATGTGTACACCATACCAGAGCTATTTAGTCTCCGGTGTAGGCTCAGCAGCTGAGTTGTTGGAGTTAGGAAATTTTGAGGGCTGTGCATGACAAATAATCTCATTAATAGATGATACGAGTATATACATTTATATATACATTGTATATGTTTATGTATACATTGATGCATATACATTCAGCCGTAGTTGATATATGCATTTATATATGTACATAATTGATATATACGTTTTGTTGAAGGTGATGTTACTTTTTGCGTTGATTATTTTCTTGTAGATTGTTTGTTTAGTTCTGTTTGCCCTAGTGGAAGGTCTAAGCTCTGTAGAACTTATCCGTAGGCATCCATAATCTCTTATCTGGATTTCGGCTCAACTGAGTCTTCTTAAGGGAGTAACACTGATGCCACTGATGGGCGGTATTCAATCACAACTTAAACGGTAACACGGGAAAGCTCACCAGTAAGCTGGAAAATGCTCATAAATTAGTATCAGGTTTCCATTTTTCCCAGGCTTCTGGCCCACCCTGTGTCCTCATGCTGGGTAGTGTTCATAAATCGAGGTGATATATTAATTTTCCAGATGAGTTTGCTGGCAAAGGGCGGGGCGAGACTTGAACGTCAAAAAAAAAAAGAAAGAAAGAAAAGAAAATGCATAATGCTGAAGAAAAAGGGATTAGATCTAGAAGATTGTCAAATGCGGCGCTAAAAGACACTGGGTTTTCTTCAACCCAATCAATTATGATAGAAAAATCTGATGTCAATTCTGATGCAATCCATCCAGAATAATAGAGTTCGGACTGAAGAATGGAGTAGAAACATATATAGTGTCATCAGCATAAAAGTACTGTTTAAATATACCGTAGGATAAAAATGTAGGAGGTAGACATATATACGACTATATCTACAATACATAGATATATCTATATGCATACGTTTGTAGATGTGTACATAGACATGTATGTAGACATGAATTTATTTATGTACTACATATAAAGAGATCAAGGTGACTGACTGATTGATTAAAATTTCAATGGAAACTAAATAATATATGCGAACATGGTATCATCTAATTTGTATGACCCTCTTTATTTCTTGTTGGTTTATAAGTAGGAAAGGAAAATCATATATGCCCGAAAAAGTCTGATTCATTTCAATTATGTACATTAACTGTATATTAGATTTAAATTCTGATTCCAACCCTGAATCCAATTCTTTTCGTCTATGCAAGTTGTTCTTCGTTACCTTATTTATTGGTCAAGTAGCTTTGTATTTCTCTTGTTTATCTAAGGCTGATCTTTTTGCTTTGCAGAGTCCTCTCTAGTTTTGCTGGGCTTGCTTAGGTCACTAAGCCAGTATGGACCAAAGGATAGTTCTTATCGTGGTTTGTATTATCACAGTTCATGTTAAAATGAATATCAATTTGAGCTTCCACGTTGACAGAACACCCCCACCTTCAACGCTTTCCGATTGACCATAGGGAATGTCTCTTACTTAGGTTGCGTCGTTGCTCCGGGGGACTTGGGCTACAGCCTTCGAGACCCAGCACGCTGACTTCGGTCCTACTGTTGAACTTATTGATGACTTGAGATCAGTGTTGAGAGAGATTTCCTTGGCTTTTAATGCAGAAAGTCGAATCTCAACGATGGAGACGGAAATCAAAGTGGCTGGATCACATATCAAGGAAATCCAAGAAGACATTAAGGACTTAAAGACAAGTATATTTACATTTTTGTTCAGTCTAATGGCAAAGATATCTGGGGACACATACTACTATTATATGTCTTAAGAACCCAAGTAAACAACATAGACTGACTCAAATAAGTATAATGAATTTTCGTTGTAAAATTCTCTGTTATCACAGTGTATATGATGATCATCAATTATGTTTCCTCGTGATATGTATTTAAATAATTCTCAGAGAAATTACTTCCTAACATTGTTTGCTATGATCAGAAATGCAGGAAACGTTTCACGCGGGGCAGCTGTTCAAGACTCAATTTGAAACGACCATGGCTTTGCTAGATAAAATTCCACAGAACAAACTGACTTCAGATGACGTTGATCGTAAGTACTCTTATACTATACTTGACTCTTGAGTGGTGACCAGGATTGAGTAATGTAATATATTTTTCTACACATACATATATGTAAAGATATGTATGTACTGTACATATACATATACATATGTTAGTTGTTCAATGTAAGTGAAGATTTGGAGTCTGGAATCCATACAGTATTGGAAAACTGTAAACACCAGACTCAAATGAAGGGTTTATTTTCCCGACGTTTCGATTCCCACCCAGGAATCGTCTTCAGGGGGTATAATGGTTACAAGATTGTGAACTCAATTATAAATTGTCAAAGTGGTAAACCTGGGAAAGGTTCACACTCTCATTAAAGACATTGACAGACTGGAAAAAGTACAACGGCGAGCCACAAAACTGATTCCAAATATCAAAAATAAATCATACGAAAATCGACTAAAACATATGAATCTGTTTTCCCTAAAAAAACGTAGACTCAGAAGTGACTTGATACAGGTCTTTAAGATTTTAAAGGGAATTGACAACATCAAGTGACAAAATTTTCACATTGAATGAGAATCAGACAAGAAACAACGGTCTCAAACTGTCCGGAAATATATTTAATTTGGAAGTAGGTAGAAACAACTTTGCCAACCGTGTAGTTAATGAATGGAATAAAGTTCCTGCACAGGTAGTGCAATGTAGTTCAGTTCGAAGCTTTAAGAATCATTAAGATAAACACCTAAGCAAGATGCTGTAATGATTATAATTTATTTTATATTATTTGTTTTTGTTTTGTTATCATTTGTCTGTCTGATTTTCATTTATTATTAGTTATATGTTAATTTATTATTATTTACTATTTACCAGTTTGTTTATTATTTAACTATACCTATGCATCTATTTATGTATTTTATTTGTTATTTACATATTATAGTTTTTATTTATTATTTTATTATTATTATGATGATTTTTTTTCGCATCCAACCTAGATATGGACCAAAAGGTCTCCTGTCGGCATGCTCCGCTTTTGTAAATCACATGTACAAAGCATTCCTCTTTACAATATTAAATAATCTACAGTTGAAATTAAATATTGGGACCAAATAAAATAAAACAAAATACATACATATATATATATATATATATATATATATATGGCTGTGAATATAAAACAAGTGTAGTATCTATTGGAGTAACATAGAGTTCTTCGGGACCGACCATAGAATTATATTCTTGTGACGTCTGCCAATCCACTAACTTTGCCCTTTCTGAATGAGGTTAGATAAGGTGTGATAAAGCTGAGGGGCAAAAGGGCGGCTGGCATCCGCAACGTCAGCGCGGAGTTTCTGAAAGCCGGGGCTTGGTCCATGACCCTTAAGTTGCGGTCCCATTTCCTTTAATTGGAAAAAAAGGGCGCTGCTCATCCCTATCTGGAAGAGTAAATGGGATCAGCTAAATTGTAACAATTACCGCGGTATTATATCTCAAATTGCCGGACAAGGTGATCGTACATCTGTTGTTGTTGTTGTTGTTGTTGTTGTTGTTGTTGTTGTTTTGTGTGTGTGTGTGTGTGTGTGTGTGTGTGTGTGTGTGTGTGTGTGTGTGTGTGTGTGTGTGTGTGTGTGTGTGTGTGTGTGTGTGTGTGTGTGTGAGAAAGAGAGAGAGAGAGAGAGAGAGAGAGAAAGAGTGAGTGTTTGTATGTTTATGTATGTATATTTGTATAAATGTATTCCTTTGAATGAACAGATGCGTGTTTTGAGGGTTTATGATACAAAGATTCATTCATCGCATATCATTTATTTCGCAGAGAAGATCAAGGCCTCATCAGACAAGTTGTCGGTGAAACTAGTAAGCTTGGAAACCCGTCTTGCTGAGATGGAGAGAAGCGTGGCGAAAAACACAGAAAAGGTGGCTGCTCATTCGGTGGCAATGGCAGGTAAAGTGGCTGGACAAAATTTGCAATAAACTGATCGTGTATCAGATTCGTTCCGAATAGCATTTTGTTTACTGGGTAACATAGCCATCATAGAACTCACACGAGTAAAAGCAGCAACGACTGCATACTATGAAATGTAGATGATTTGAATCTGATTTTATATCTCTCATTGATAATATAAATCAAAACAATGGATTTTTTACAATAGATAAACCTTTAGCAAATTTGATAACAAAGTAACAAGCAATTTACGCAAATTGTGTTTACACCAGTTTCATGTTCGTTTTTCCCCGCAAGCTCGGGTTATATAAGAAGTCAGATGTTTGTCCACGATGTTATTTCTGAAGAAGCTCTGCTGGGTGAAACGTTAGATACATTGGATCCCATACTCTGCGCTTGGCCTCTCTCATGTACAACTCACATACATAATAAAGTAATCCAAATATTAAGTGAGCCCCTTCCCTGCTGAAGGGAGGTATTCAAATGGGTCACGGGCATTAACAACGATGGTGCAGGCAAGGTCATCATATTAAGACAGCAGAGCAGTACACATAGTAATGGATTTAGATTGGAGAAATGTAGATTTAAGAAGAAAATAGGGAAGAACTGGTTTACCATTAGAGTGTTTAAAAATGGAGTAGACTTAGTAATCATGTAGTTAGTGAGCGCTGAAACTATCGGTTGTTTTCAAAGAAGGTTAGATAACTTTATGGATAGGGATGACAAGTGGTAATGGACATGGAACTGCCTTGTGTAAGCCTTATGGTCTCTTGCAGTCTCCTCCATTCTTATGTTCTTATGTAAAGGGATATCACGGTGCTGAATAAAGTGGCTTGGCGTCACGTGGGATACTAGGAGGATAAGGACTGCTCATTTCGAAAGGGGCAAAATTTACACAGATAAAAAGAAATAAAGAAATAATGGCCTCAGACTGTCAGGAAGTAGATTTAATTTGGAAGTGGGTAGAGACAACTTCGCCAGCTGTGTAGTAAATGAATGGAATAAACTTCATGCAGAAGCAGTGCAGTGCTGTCCAGTTCGAAACACCTAAACAATATGCTGTAATGGCTTCCATTTATTTTATCTTAATTCATCTATTTATTATAATCTATTTCTCTATTGTTTATCTGTTTATCTTTATTATCTCTCTACTTATTACTTATTATAGATTATTTTTATTTTTCTGTTTGCTTATTATCTATCATTATCTATTTATTTGATTAATTTATTTATTTATGTTTATTCTTATTATCTATTTATTCATTATTCATTATATATTATTTCTATTTTTCTGTTTATTATTCATCGTTATCTATCTTATCTATTTGCCTATCTATTTATATATTTATTAATTTTTTTCTCGAATCCAACCTAGTTATGGAGCTAAAGGTCTCCTGTCGGTATGTTCTTCTTTTGTAATCCTTTATATATGTTAGTACGACATAAAACTCTACTGTTATTGAACACATGTGGGCACACAAAGAGAAAACTCAAACATGGAGGAAAATATACAACACACTCGTACCAACAACAACAACCACAACAACAACAACAACAGGTAAACAACAAAATGCTATGATGGTACAGACATGTTCCTATTATTACATATATAAACAAGAAATATAAAGACACACACAAACAAATATAAAGACACACACACACACACACACACACACACACACACACACACACACACACACACACACACACACACACACACACACACACACACACACACACACACAATTATGGAGATTGTAATTCATCAAGATCTGATATTACAGACCTGGAGAATGTGACATCACGAGTGTCGAAGCTGGAGGATGGCTATCAAGCTTTGAATAAAAGCCTCAACGAAACTTTGCAAGCCGCCCAAGTCAGAAAAGGTAACAGCAGAAGAACGAAAAAAAAAAAAAAAATCCTCTGGATCTTTTTCCGATACCACTTCCTCATCTTTCAATCGATCCCTCTTCAGCAAAGGCTCTGTCCTCTTCTCGTTTCTCTCCTTTTGTTTTCTTCAACACGTTTTCTCATTCCCTCTCGTTTTCTGTTGTGTCCTTCCTTACCCAAGCATTCTTGAACTTGTCTTTGCTTTCTACTTCCCGTGCCTTATTCGTTATCCCATTCATTGTGATTTAAACTTTATTCTCATTGGCTGTGGACCTCCATGTGCATATCTACCTAACCTAAATACTTCTTCTATTACTTCATGTATGGCTTCCTCTTTATTTGTAATTACTCTTACAAATTTCTTCGCTTCCTGCCTTTCTTTTACTTCTCGTCCTGTTCTTCCATCCAACCACAATAATACATACCATTTTGTCTACTATCTTCTCAGCATTTCTTTCCTTTGAAATACCTTTGTATTTATTTTTTCATGATGTCCTCCTTTTGCTCACTCGTTTGATATTACAGTCTTATTAAATTGGACAAATCCCTCCTCAATTGTTTTTGTCCACATTATCTACTCTTGTTTGAATTCACATATTTTTTTTCTTTCTTTAGCTTTCTCATTACCCTTTCCACACTGTGCACCAGATTATCTCTTTCCATAATCACGTTTCATCCTGTCAAAGTCTCTCTTTTGATTTTCTTTTGGTCGCATCTAATCGTTCCCCTTGAGTTTTTCATTGTTTAGTGGACTCTTTGCCCTTGCCATGTCCTCCACCACTGTCATCAGTAATTCCTTCATTGTGGTTTTCTCTTTGACAATTCTGTTTCAATCAACGTGTTCCTGGTCAGTGTTGGTACCAAATTAGCTACTACTATCTCTGTTCACTTACTTTTCGAATTCTTGTATTCTTTCTTTTAACATTACATTAAACCACCTTCTCAATCCTTCAGTTGACGGGACCCAGTATTCCCTCTAATCTCTTATTAGGTATATCATTGTCTGTTGATTTCGTTAATTTCGTTGACACTGTTGAAATGGGGACGTCCTTTCAATACGACGTCCTAAAACCAAGTGTGTGTGTGTGTGTGTGTGTGTGTGTGTGTGTGTGTGTGTGTGTGTGTGTGTGTGTGTGTGTGTGTGTGTGTGTGTGTGTGTGTGTGTGTGTGTGTGTGTGTGTGTGTGTGTGTGTGCTTGTGCTTGTTTTTGGTTTTAGATCACTTGTTGAATTGGAATCGACGACTATTACTCTCCCGGACGAGAAATCAGAGCTCAAAAATGGTCCCAATTATGGGTTGCTGTTGTTGTTGTCGTCTTTCCCTAGACTGTCCGGCCGAGTAGTCCCGCCTCCCTGAGGAACGCCACGGCTGGAACGGGGTTTTTCCACAAATCACTTATGGAGTTTATGTTTTACTGTTGGCGTGCATGATTGTGTACAATGCAGTCTTCTATAATGTGTTGTGTGGTATGGGGTGAAGTGTTGCATCCTGGACAGGTGTCTGCGATGCAGTCATCCAGCCTCTTCTAGTAACTTAGAAGGGTTAGATGGTGGCATTCTGGCCAGGTGGATCATGAGCCTCTCGGAGGAGAGAGTGGATTCAGAGGGATGGATATCAGGGGGGTGATGTTGTGACCTTATGGGTGCACACACACACACACACACACACACACACACACACACACACACACACACACACACACACACACACACACACACACACACACACACACACACACACACACACACACACACACACACACACACACACACACACACACACACACACACACAGTTGGTAGAGTTCCCGGCCGCCACTACGGCGGTCCGGGTTCGAATTCCGCCTAGGGCTGAAATAAATTCAGCCTTGACGCCGCTGCGAGTCGTTACTCCAACTCTTGTGGGGGGAAGTTGTGTGTGTGGGTGTAAGGTCACAGCATTACCCATAGATTTGTCATATATGAGTTCTGAGCTCTTTTCCGGGAGGGAAATAGCTGTTGATCACGAGTCCAACACGTGGTCTAAGACCATGGTGAATCACACAGGCATACAGAAACACAAACACACACATACGTACACAACTCCTTGTCCATCAGTGCGGTGTGTGGGTTTGCAGTAGGGCTACGATGCTCTCCAGCCCTGGACAGGGATCGAACTCAAGAAGGTGTGTTTTTGCACTTCACGTAAAGGTTGCCTACAAACATGTATCAAAACACTGGTCAGAAAGTGTAAATCCTTCAGCTGGTATCGTGTTTTCAGATTGGGAGTGCCCATCGCCCTACCAACTCGTTAAGAATGACTGCTTATTTGTGGTCTCCGACGTGTTGATGTCGTGGGAAAAAGCTCGTGAAAACTGCAAGGCCAAAGCTAAAGCTCTTAACATGGACGGAGATCTGGCAGTGCCCTCTGACATTCCGGCCTTCCTGGAGTTCATGAAAAAGAGTGATGAAGGTAAGTAATTTCGAGTCACCGCGAACATGGGAGGGTGTCACAGTCGATATGATGTGTAATTCCATGTTTAGAGATGATTTGCATGGTTCTATCTCTGATAATGTACACCTCTTCGCGGTATATTGCTGGAGGAAATTTCAATTTCACCAACTGTTGTTCATTTGCTATTGGAAAAGAGTTTTTTGAACATTGTTCTAGAGTTCAGTAATAATCTTTACATTGCGTCCTAAAGTTTCATTGAATTAATCTTTATCGATTAATCACTCAGTTTCTGGACACATAACAAAAAGGTTATCTGGCACTGGGATCACGTGAGAGGTTTATTTTTGTCAAAGGAAGTCACAATAAGTAGCGAAAAATAGTAGTCCATTGTTTAAGTTGTACGGCAGCCGTTACACTTTCTTTTGTTTTGCTCAGGGGTTCCTTGGTCATGGATAGGAGCCTTTGCTGATGACGGCAATGCCACCAAGTGGAAATGGCTGAGAGACTCATCCATCTCTCTCGACAAGTCCTCCTTCCAGTGGGACGGTAACGAGCCCACGAGGAGCACGGTAGAGAAGGCAATGTGCCTCTCAAGGAGTGCTCTCAAGTTTCACAACTGCAAAAATGCTCATGCACTACACAGTGTGTGCCAAATCTTTGTCAATACTGACCAATAAAACTCGCCTAGTGTCACCTAGACCAAAACCACCGATAGCCTTTGATGATTCCAGCTATCCTTTTTTTTTCATTTATTTTATTATTATTTTTTTTTTACCACAAGATGATGATAAAATCAACATCGACATACTGGAAGAAGACAACAGAGAAAAGGGACAACGAGAGCAGTGATGGTATAGATAATGAGAAAGGTTGATAATGACATTTAGCATGATAATGTATGATAGTGGACCAACCAAAGACGACTTTTCTACTTTTGAGGGCATTACTTGTTAATAGCAGACATCCATGCCAGTTCAATGAAGAAAAATGTGTGAGTGGATGACACTCTAAACTTTGACTTTCAAGGTAATTTTCAAGGTTAAACAGCAAAAATAAGTGTTTTTTTATTCAATAAAATCAAAGCTTGCTTGGTAATTCTAGGCTTTAGGGTTAGTCTATATGAATAATTATTCTGATCACAAATTATCACACTTTATGTACATATAAAGAAGAAAATGAAAATTGTGTTTGTCACAAGCACAGCACTCTCTTCTTTTCAGAAATGTCAATCAATATGTATATGTTAAGCCTTTATGGACTGAATAAACTGTATAAGTTCAGATGAACCAGTTGTATCTTCTAGGGTTGCTGATCTACAACAGGTTGGTGCGTCACAGCCACGGGTAGGATTGCCCTTGAGGCCTTTCCAAGCTAATGTGTCCAGTGGAAATTATATCTGCACATGTTCCTGATCTGCCTGCAGCCAAATCTTTGCCTGATAGTTGGCACGTAGAATGTGCAGTTTTAGTATATCCCTAGTTGGGGGCAATATCTCAAGATTCTTCTTGGCTTTCTTAAAGAGCTGGACCCTGGCTTATTTAACATTTGATAATATAGAAGAGCGATACAGAAGGCACACATTGGTGCAAGTTTTCCATCATGGCCAATTTCACTAACCATTAGTGGCTGACTATAGAAAACTGCCCAATATGTCTTCTTGCCATACCCATTGAAAACACAGTTTGTGTCACATCCTGTTCGAGCATGAACACTGAGCAGCTTTCCCCTTAATATATTGGTAGTGCGAGTCTCTCAGATCTTGTGTATATTGGATAACATTTTCTCTTCCTTGCTGTTCCAGAGATCATTCATACTCTTCAGCTGCCTTGCCTGGCATAAAGTGTAAGAAAATTAACATCGTATCTGTATCACTGGATTTGATAAGCATCCTTTCATAGCCTTCACAAACTGCCTCACATGAATGGAGAATCAGTCTTGTAGCAGCTTCTTCATGATTTCCTTGAAGTCGGACCGTTTGCCTTCTTGTTGATCTTGCTAGCTGAAAGATCCACACCCTTCTGTATGATTGCCTCAGACAGGAACCTGACAAGGGCTGCCTTGTTCTCTTCCATGGCAATAAAAATACTCCAGACTGCGAATTGGTTTTCTCTTACTCACTCGCTTTGATCATGTAGTTGTCTTGATTGATTCTTCTCCAATATAGCGGTCAAACACTTCATCAACTATTGTTATATGTTCTCCAAATTTGTGTGTCACTTTGTGTATAAAGACCTGAGCATAGTCACCAAATGTTTGGTATCCATGAGACTTTCCAAGTGTCTGGATAATTGCATGCCCATCAATCAGCACACAGGCCTTCGTGTCAGTAACGAGAACCTCTGTTGGTACACTTATTCCAGACATCTGGGTAGTGACAAGGTCTGCCTTTGGCGTTGAATTTATCTGACCTCTAGGCATGGTCAAGGGCAGGGGAACAGAGGACAGTTCATTCTTGAGAATAGATTCCATTTCTACTGATCGACCTGCAGTGACAATATTCAGTAACTGCTGCAACAGCTTTCTGTTAGCTTTGATATATTTCTGTTCACACTGTTGAGTGGAAATGGCTACTTTGTACATATGTGCATTTTTGTGGTGCCTTCTGAGAGCAGCATGGCACTGTACACTTCCATCAAAGAGTCGTTGTTTAACATTAGCTATGAGATGCTACTTGCCTCGATCCTCAACTGTGAGGAGATCAGTGGCCACATCAAATAGTGTAGTGTCTTTGGTTGCTAATGATACAAGGGGCACACTTCTCTCCTTTGTTTCATCTTCTTCACCTTCTTCATTCAGTGTGTTGTATAGTCTGAAATTGTTGAATCTGTACAGTTGCTTTACAAGCTTGTTCACAACATCATCTTCACGCTTTGCGTGTGATGCAAGATTATCAGAACCGGTGGAAGATAACTCTTCCACATCATCTTCCAAACTAATATATATATACACACACACACATATAAATTTATATATATTTATAAATATATATATATATATATATATATATGTGGGTGGGTGTGTGTGTGTGTGGGTGTGTGTTTGGTGTGTGTGTGTGTGTGTGTGGTGTGTGTGTATGTGTGTCCTGTGAGGTGCGTGATCGTTCTGACCATGTAATGCAGAACTTTGTCTCTGGTTTGGTCTCTCCTTGTGATACCTGTAATACCATTCTGCATTTTGCAAGTTCTGTTCATCCACTCAGGGGCCTGATCTGTAAAAAATCTGGTTGAAGTACCTTATTCTCTTCACACCAAAATTCCCATTCATGAACTCAGCATACACTTCTGGTGCTGTCGTCTCAAGTCTTCTCATATCTGCAAGGTAGACTTGCCCCCCCCCATCTTACATAATTTGTGTGGTCATAGGTAGTCACCCATAGCAGCATTGCAGCAAGTGCGAATTAAATTACCATCCCCCATGGCCTCTACCCATTTATGCTGTCCACAATCTGAAGCTCGGGTTGTCTGAGTGTGTTATAAATGAAAAATATTATTATCTTTTTTGTTTAACTGAGGATTTTAACAATACTAAATCTTCACTTAAAATGAATAAAACAATGCCATTTAATAAAAGATGGCCCTATCACAAAAATCAGGTAAAAAGAAAAAGAAAACCGCTGCAATAGAAAGAGCACTTACTCATTTGTGAGAGTTTGAAAGTGTGCAGAACTAGGAGGGCAGATGAGGGGAGGAGACTCTAGCAAAGAAGGCTTGAGACTGAAGCACACGACAACGATCCGTTGTGTGACAACACTGGCCGTGGTGGTCACAAAAGTGAAGAGGTTTGGTTGATTTCCTTTTGAAACAGTGGTTGGCCAAATGGCCTGGCTGTGAGCAATAGTAACGGACTACTCTGTTACGTGAAGGCGAATGTTGTCGTGTACTGTAATGTGAACGATTCCTACCGTGTATTGTCTATTTACCTTAGCTATAGTGAGAGGTTTGTGTGACCCTGAGTGAAAGATTCTAGAGTCGGGAGAACAACAGATCCAACTGACACTGCCTCCACAATGAGTACCAGCCGCCGCAGCTAGGGGAGGACTAGCAGACTTCTGATGCCAATCTGGAGTAATACAGTACTTGATTTGATTCCTGACCATTGTTGTGTCACATGTACGCTTGATGTCCACCACAGTAACCTCAGTACCCTGGCCTGGCCGCAAGTCCAATCCAGCCAACCATCATGTTCAACTTGATTCTACGTGTTGTTTTGATATGTTTCTGTGTTAATCTTTACCGAGGGTCATCAGATGGAATCGTTATCTCTCTAATCGACGGGGTTCCCTGAGTCTTTTTTATATATAAAAGATAAGATGCGTCAGATGGGTTGTAATATTTGTTCCTACATTAAATATGAAAGTATGTAGCACGTCGCTATAACCCTTCAGATTTCTTACTATCTTTAATAAAGATATTTGATAACTTTACCAAAGCAACAGCATGAGCGCACTCAAAATGTGATCAGGAACCACAACAGGAAAACAGTTCGGACAACGACGACTTGAAAACGTTGATGATGATTCCATTACTTGATCATGTTTGTAATATTATCTAATACAAAAATATATATGATTTCAATATTATTTATGTTACTCCTGTTCAATATTATTTTCTATGAATGACATGGGCTAATCCATTTTCTATGATTGCCAAGCTATTGTCGAGTGTGTCGGTGTTCGTGAAGCAGATAATAAGTTATAATAAATAAATGATAAATAAATTTATTTGGCATTGCATCAAATAGTTCGAAATAATATTGCAATTGCCGAGGATAACACAAAAAAAAAAAAGCATGTACGCTTATTTCCATTGGGGTCCTTGCGTTGACTATGTGCAGGTTACCTTGATTAAAATTATCAAACAAAATAAACGCGTGACTAGTACCTCAGGGGAAGAGAGGTTCCATAGAAGTTCTTCCCAGGCTCAAGGGAAAAGCTCCCTTCCCTCGCTATGTTTCTTCTAGTGTCGAATTTACATAATCTGTATTTCATGTATCTGATTCATTGCCAAATGAACTTTATTGTTATTATTACTATTATCATTGTTATTATTATTATTATTATTATTATCATTATTATTATTATTATCATTATTATTATTATTATTATTATTATTATTATTATTATTATTATTATTATTATTATTATTATTATTATTATTATTAATTATTATTATTATTATTATTATCATTGCGATTATTATTATTATTATTATTATTATTATTATTATTATTACTATTATTATTATTATTATTATTATCATCATCATCATTATTATATTATTATTATTATTTATTATTATTAATTATTATCTATTAATTATTATGATTATTTATTATTATTATTATTATTATTATTATTATTATTATTAATTATTAATATTACTACAATTATTATTATTACTATTATTATTATTACTATTATTATCATTATTATTATTA
>NC_134785.1:11903017-11920517 GCF_046742065.1 Oratosquilla oratoria
TCCCCTAGCTGCGGCGGCTGGTACTCATTGTGGAGGCAGTGTCAGTTGGATCTGTTGTTCTCCCGACTCTAGAATCTTTCACTCAGGGTCACACAAACCTCTCACTATAGCTAAGGTAAATAGACAATACACGGTAGGAATCGTTCACATTACAGTACACGACAACATTCGCCTTCACGTAACAGAGTAGTCCGTTACCATTGCTCACAGCCAGGCCATTTGGCCAACCACTGTTTCAAAAGGAAATCAACCAAACCTCTTCACTTTTGTGACCACCACGGCCATTGTTGTCACACAACGGATCGTTGTCGTGTGCTTCAGTCTCAAGCCTTCTTTGCTAGAGTCTCCTCCCCTCATCTGCCCTCCTTGTTTGTACACTTTCAAACTCTCACAAATGAGTAAGTGCTCTATCTATTGCAGCGGTTTTCTTTTTCTTTTTTTGCCTGATTTTTGCGATAGGGCCATCTTTTATTAAATTACATTGTTTTAATAATTTTAAGTGAAGATTTAGTATTGTTAAAATCCTCAGTTAAAAAAAAAAAATAATAACATTTTTCATTTATAACACACTCAGACAACCCGAGCTTCAGATTGTGGACAACATAAATGGATAGAGGCCATGGGGGATGGTAATTTAATTCGCACTTGCTGCAATGCTGCTATGGGTGACTACCTATGACCACACAAATTATGTAAGATAGGGGGCCTGTCTACCTTTCAGATATGAGAAGACTTGAGAATGGGAATTTTGGTGTGAAGAGAATAAGGTGCTTCAAGCAGGTTTCTGCAGATCAGGCCCCTGAGTGGATGAACACAACTTGCAAAATGCAGAATGGCATCATAGGTATCACAAGGAAAGACCAAGTCAGAGACAAGTTCTGCATTACATGGTGAGAACGATCATGCACCTCACAGGACACACATACACACACAGACACACACACACACACACACACACACACACACACACACACACACACACACACACACACACACACACACACACGCACACACACACACACACACACACACACACACACACACACACACACACACACACACACACACACACACACACACACACACACACACACACACACACACACACATATATATATATGTGTGTTTATATATATTAGTTTGGAATATGATGTGGAAGAGTCACCTTTCACCGGTTCTGATAATCTTGCATCACACACAAAGCCTGAAGATGATGTTGTAAACAAGCTTGTAAAGCAACTGTACAGATTCAACAATTTCAGAAAATAATATTGAACAGGAGTAACATAAATAATATTGAAATCATATATATTTTTGTATTAGATAATATTACAAACATGATCAAGTAATGGAATCATCATCAACGTTTTCAAGTCGTCGTTGTCCGAACTGTTTTCCTGTTGTGGTTCCTGATCACATTTTGAGTGCGCTCATGCTGTTGCTTTGGTAAAGTTATCAAATATCTTTATTAAAGATAGTAAGAAATCTGAAGGGTTATAGCGACGTGCTACATACTTTCATATTTAATGTAGGAACAAATATACAACCCATCTGACACATCTTATCTTTTATATATAAAAAAGACTCAGGGAACCCCGTCGATTAGAGAGATAACGATTCCATCTGATGACCCTCGGTAAAGATAACACAGAACATATCAAAACAACGTAGAATCAAGTTGAACAAGTGGTTGGCTGGATTGGACTTGCGGCCAGGCCAGGTACTGAGGTTACTGTGGTGGACATCAAGCGTACATGTGACACAACAATGGTCAGGAATCAAATCAAGTACTGTATTACTCCAGATGGCATCAGAAGTCTGCTAGTCCTCCCCTAGCTGCGGCGGCTGGTACTCATTGTGGAGGCAGTGTCAGTTGGATCTGTTGTTCTCCCGACTCTAGAATCTTTCACTCAGGGTCACACAAACCTCTCACTATAGCTAAGGTAAATAGACAATACACGGTAGGAATCGTTCACATTACAGTACACAACAATATTCGCCTTCACGTAGCAGAGTAGTCCGTTACCATTGCTCACAGCCAGGCCATTTGGCCAACCACTGTTTCAAAAGGAAATCAACCAAACCTCTTCACTTTTGTGACCACCACGGCCAGTGTTGTCACACAACGGATCGTTGTCGTGTGCTTCAGTCTCAAGCCTTCTTTGCTAGAGTCTCCTCCCCTCATCTGCCCTCCTTGTTTGTACACTTTCAAACTCTCACAAATGAGTAAGTGCTCTATCTATTGCAGCGGTTTTCTTTTTCTTTTTACCTGATTTTTGTGATAGGGCCATCTTTTATTAAATGGCATTGTTTTATTCATTTTAAGTGAAGATTTAGTATTGTTAAAATCCTCAGTTAAACAAAAAAGATAATAATATTTTTCATTTATAACACACTCAGACAACCCGAGCTTCAGATTGTGGACAGCATAAATGGGTAGAGGCCATGGGGGATGGTAATTTAATTCGCACTTGCTGCAATGCTGCTATGGGTGACTACCTATGGCCACACAAATTATGTAAGATGGGGGGGGGGCAAGTCTACCTTGCAGATATGAGAAGACTTGAGAATGGGAATTTTGGTGTGAAGAGAATAAGGTACTTCAACCAGATTTCTGCAGATCAGGCCCCTGAGTGGATGAACACAACTTGCAAAGTGCAGAATGGCATCATAGGTATCATTAGGAAAGACCAAGTCAAATACAAGCTCTACATTACATGGTCAGAACGATCATGCATCTTACAGGACACACATACACACACAGACACACACACACACACACACACACACACACACACACACACACACACACACACACACACACACACACACACACACACACACACACACACACACACACACACACACACACACACACACACACACACACACACACACACACACACACACACACACACACACACACACACACACACACACATATATATATATATATATATATATATATGTGTGTGTGTTTATATATATTAGTTTGGAAGATGATGTGGAAGAGTCACCTTTCACCGGTTCTGATAATCTTGCATCACACACAAAGCCTGAAGATGATGTTGTGAACAAGCTTGTAAAGCAACTGTACAGATTCAACAATTTCAGAAAATAATATTGAACAGGAGTAACATAAATAGTATTGAAATCATATATATTTTTGTATTAAATAATATTACAAACATGATCAAGTAATGGAATCATCATCAACGTTTTCAAGTCGTCGTTGTCCGAACTGTTTTCCTGTTGTGTTTCCTGATCACATTTTGAGTGCGCTCATGCTGTTGCTTTGGTAAAGTTATCAAATATCTTTATTAAAGATAGTAAGAAATCTGAAGGGTTATAGCGACGTGCTACATGCTTTCATGTTTAATGTAGGAACAAATATACAACCCATCTGACGCATCTTATCTTTTATATATAAAAAAGACTCAGGGAACCCCGTCGATTAGAGAGATAACGATTCCATCTGATGACCCTCGGTAAAGATAACACAGAACATATCAAAACAACGTAGAATCAAGTTGAACAAGTGGTTGGCTGGATTGGACTTGCGGCCAGGCCAGGTACTGAGGTTACTGTGGTGGACATCAAGCGTACATGTGACACAACAATGGTCAGGAATCAAATCAAGTACTGTATTACTCCAGATGGCATCAGAAGTCTGCTAGTCCTCCCCTAGCTGCGGCGGCTGGTACTCATTGTGGAGGCAGTGTCAGTTGGATCTGTTGTTCTCCCGACTCTAGAATCTTTCACTCAGGGTCACACAAACCTCTCACTATAGCTAAGATAAATAGACAATACACGGTAGGAATCGTTCACATTACAGTACACGACAACATTCGCCTTCACGTAACAGAGTAGTCCGTTACCATTGCTCACAGCCAAGCCATTTGGCCAACCACTGTTTCAAAAGGAAATCAACCAAACCTCTTCACTTTTGTGACCACCACGGCCAGTGTTGTCACACAACGGATCGTTGTCGTGTGCTTCAGTCTCAAGCCTTCTTTGCTAGAGTCTCCTCCCCTCATCTGCCCTCCTTGTTTGTACACTTTCAAACTCTCACAAATGAGTAAGTGCTCTATCTAATGCAGCGGTTTTCTTTTTCTTTTTTGCCTGATTTTTGCGATAGGGCCATCTTTTATTAAATTACATTGTTTTAATAATTTTAAGTGAAGATTTAGTATTGTTAAAATCCTCAGTTAAAAAAATAATAATAATAACATTTTTCATTTATAACACACTCAGACAACCCGAGCTTCAGATTGTGGACAGCATAAATGGATAGAGGCCATGAGGGATGGTAATTTAATTCGCACTTGCTGCAATGCTGCTATGGGTGACTACCTATGACCACACAAATTATGTCTACCTTTCAGATATGAGAAGACTTGAGAATGGGAATTTTGGTGTGAAGAGAATAAGGTGCTTCAAGCAGGTTTCTGCAGATCAGGCCCCTGAGTGGATGAACACAACTTGCAAAATGCAGAATGGCATCATAGGTATCACAAGGAAAGACCAAGCCAAATACAAGTTCTGCATTACATAGTCAGAACGATCATGCATCTTACAGGACACACATACACACACACACACACACACACACACACACACACACACACACACACACACACACACACACACACACACACACACACACACACACACACACACACACATATATGTGTGTGTGTGTATATATATATTAGTTTGGAAGATGATGTGGAAGAGTCACCTTTCACCAGTTCTGATAATCTTGCATCACACACAAAGCGTGAAGATGATGTTGTGAACAAGCTTGTAAAGCAACTGTACAGATTCAACAATTTCAGACTATACAACACACTGAATGAAGAAGGTGAAGAAGATGAAACAAAGGAGAGAAGTGTGCCCCTTGTATCATTACCAACCAAAGACACTACACTATTTGATGTGGCCACTGATCTCCTCACAGTTGAGGATCGAGGCAAGTAGCATCTCATAACTAATGTTAAACAACGACTCTTTGATGGAAGTGTACAATGCCATGCTGCTCTCAGAAGGCACCACAAAAATGCACATATGTACAAAGTAGCCATTTCCACTCAACAGTGTGTACAGAAATATATCAAAACTAACAGAAAGCTGTTGCAGCAGTTACTGAATATTGTCACTGCAGGTCGATCAGTAGAAATTGAATCTATTATCATGAATGAACTGTCCTCTGTTCCCCTGTCCTTGACCATGCCTAGAGGTCAGATAAATTCAACGCCAAAGGCAGACCTTGTCACTATCCAGATGTCTGGAATAAGTGTACCAACAGAGGTTCTCGTTACTGACATGAAGGCCTGTGTGCTGATTGATGGGCATGCAATTATCCAGACACTTGGAAAGTCTCATGGATACCAAACATTTGGTGACTATGCTCAGGTCTTTATACGCAAAGTGACACACAAATTTGGAGAACATATAACAATAGTTGATGAAGTGTTTGACCGCTATATTGGAGAGGAATCAATCAAGACAACTACATGATCAAAGCGAGTGAGTAAGAGAAAACCAATTCGCAGGTCTGGAGTATTTTCATTGCCATGGAAGAGAACAAGGCAGCCCTTGTCAGGTTCCTGTCTGAGGCAATCATACAGAAGGGTGTGGATCTTTCAGCTAGCAAGATCAACAAGAAGGCAAACGGTCCGACTTCAAGGAAATCATGAAGAAGCTGCTACAAGACTGATTCTCCATTCATGTGAGGCAGTTTGTGAAGGCTATGAAAGGATGCTTATCAAATCCAGTGATACAGATGCGATGTTAATTTTCTTACACTTTATGCCAGGCAAGGCAGCTGAAGAGTATGAATGATCTCTGGAACAGCAAGGAAAAGAAAATGTCATCCAATATACTACAAGATCTACGAGACTCGCACTACCAATATATTAAGGGGAAAGCTGCTCAGTGATCATGCTCGAACAGGATGTGACACAAACTGTCCTTTCAATGGGTATGGCAAGAAGACATATTGGGCAGTTTTCTATAGTCAGCCACTAATGGTTAGTGAAATTGGCCATGATGGAAAACTTGCACCAATGTGTGCCTTCTGTATCGCTCTTCTATATTATCAAATGTTAAATAAGCCAGGGTCCAGCTCTTTAAGAAAGCCAAGAAGAATCTTGAGATATTGCCCCCAACTAGGGATATACTAAAACTGCACATTCTACGTGCCAACTATCAGGCAAAGATTTGGCTGCAGGCAGATCAGGAACATGTGCAGATATAATTTCCACTGGACACATTAGCTTGGAAAGGCCTCAAGGGCAATCCTACCCGTGGCTGTGACGCACCAACCTGTTGTAGATCAGCAACCCTAGAAGATACAACTGGTTCATCTGAACTTATACAGTTTATTCAGTCCATAAAGGCTTAACATATACATATTGATTGACATTTCTGAAAAGAAGAGAGTGCTGTGCTTGTGACAAACACAATTTTCATTTTCTTCTTTATATGTACATAAAGTGTGATAATTTGTGATCAGAATAATTATTCATATACAGTAACCCTAAAGCCTAGAATTACCAAGCAAGCTTTGATTTTATTGAATAAAAAAACACTTATTTTTGCTGTTTAACCTTGAAAATTACCTTGAAAGTCAAAGTTTAGAGTGCCATCCACTCACACATTTTTCTTCATTGAACTGGCATGGATGTCTGCTATTAACAAGTAATGCCCTCAAAAGTAGAAAAGTCGTCTTTGGTTGGTCCACTATCATACATTACCATGCTAAATGTCATTATCAACCTTTCTCGTGATCTATACCATCACTGCTTTCGTTGTTCCTTTTCTCTGTTGTCTTCCCCCAGTATGTCGTTGTTGATTTTATCATCATCTTGTGGTAAAAAAAGAAAAAAAAAAAAAAAAAAAAAAAAAAAAAGGATAGCTGGAATCATCAAAGGCTATCGGTGGTTTTGGTCTAGGTGACACTAGACGAGTTTTATTGGTCAGTATTTTCAAAGATTTGGCACACACTGTGTAGTGAAAGAGAATTACTGCAGTTGTGAAACTTGAGAGCACTCCTTGAGAGGCACATTGCCTTCTCTGTCGTGCTCTTCGTGGGCTCGACTTTGTCCCACTGGAAGGAGGACTTGTCGAGAGAGATGGATGAGTTTCTCAGCCATTTCCACTTGGTGGCCATGCTGTCATCAGCAAAAGCTCCTATCCACGGCCAACGGACCCCTGAGCAAAACAAAAGAAAGTGTAACGGCTGCCGTACAACTTAAACAATGGACTACTATTTTTCGCTACTTATTGTGACTTCCTTTGACAAAAATAAACCTCTCACGTGATCCCAGTGCCAGATAACCTTTTTGTTATGTGTCCAGAAACTGAGTGATTAATCGATAAAGATTAATTCAATGAAACTTTAGGACGCAATGTAAAGATTATTACTGAACTCTAGAACAATGTTCAAAAAGTTCTTTTCCAATAGCAAATGAACAACAGTTGGTGAAATTGAAATTTCCTCCAGCAATATACCGCGAAGAGGTGTACATTATCAGAGATAGAACCATGCAAATCATCTCTAAACATGGAATTACACATCATATCGACTGTGACACCCTCCCATGTTCGCGGTGACTCGAAATTACTTACCTTCATCACTCTTTTTCATGAACTCCAGGAAGGCCGGAATGTCAGAGGGCACTGCCAGATCTCCGTCCATGTTAAGAGCTTTAGCTTTGGCCTTGCAGTTTTCACGAGCTTTTTCCCACGACATCTTCACGTCGGAGACCACAAATAAGCAGTCATTCTTAACGAGTTGGTAGGGCGATGGGCACTCCCAATCTGAAAGCACGATACCAGCTGAAGGATTTACACTTTCTGACCAGTGTTTTGATACATGTTTGTAGGCAACCTTTAAGTGAAGTGCAAAAACACACCTTCTTGAGTTCGATCCCTGTCCAGGGCTGGAGAGCATCGTAGCCCTACTGCAAACCCACACACCGCACTGATGGACAAGGAGTTGTGTACGTATGTGTGTGTTTGTGTTTCTGTATGCCTGTGTGATTCACCATGGTCTTAGACCACGTGTTGGACTCGTGATCAACAGCTATTTCCCTCCCGGAAGAGAGCTCAGAACTCATATATGACAGATCTATGGGTAATGCTGTGACCTTGCACCTACCCACACACACACACAACTCCCCCCCACATGAGTTGGAGTAACGACTCGCAGCATCAAGGCTGAAATTATTTCAGCCCTAGGCGGAATTCGAACCCGGACCGCCGTAGTGGCGGCCGGGAACTCTACCAACTGTGTGTGTGTGTGTGTGTGTGTGTGTGTGTGTGTGTGTGTGTGTGTGTGTGTGTGTGTGTGTGTGTGTGTGTGTGTGTGTGTGTGTGTGTGTGTGTGTGTATGTGTGCACCCATAAGGTCACAACATCACCCCCCTGATATCCATCCCTCTGACTCCACTCTCTCCTCCGAGAGGCTCATGATCCACCTGGCCAGAATGCCACCATCTAGCCCTTCTAAGTTACTAGAAGAGGCTGGATGACTGCATCGCAGACACCTGTCCAGGATGCAACACTTCACCCCATACCATACAACACATTATAGAAGACTGCATTGTACACAATCATGCACGCCAACAGTAAAACATAAACGCCCATAAGTGATTTGTGGAAAAACCCCGTTCCAGCCGTGGCGTTCCTCAGGGAGGCGGGACTACTCGGCCGGACAGCCTAGGGAAAGACGACAACAACAACAGCAACCCATAAACTGGACCATTTATGAGCTCTGACCTCTCGTCCGGGAGAGTAATAGTCGTCGATCACCAATTCAACAAGTGATCTAAAACCAGAAAACACACACACACACACACACACACACACACACACACACACACACACACACACACACACACACACACACACACACACACACACACACACACACACACACACACACACACACACACACACACAGACACACACACACACACACACACACACACACACACACACACACACACACACACACACACACACACACACACAGACACACACACACACACACACACACACACACACACACACACACACACACACACACACACACACACACACACACACACACACACACACACACACACACACACACATGAAAGGACGTCCCCATTTCAACAGTGTCAACGAAATTAACGAAATCAACAGACAATGATATACCTGATAAGAGATTAGAGGGAATACTGGGTCCCGTCAACTGAAGGGTTGAGAAGGTGGTTTAATGTAATGTTAAAAGAAAGAATACAAGAATTCGAATGTTCTAATTTGGTACCAACACTGACCAGGAACACGTTGATTGAAACAGAATTGTCAAAGAGATAACCACATTGAAGGAATTACTGATGACAGTGGTGGAGGACATGGCAAGGGCAAAGAGTCCACTAAACAATGAAAAACTCAAGGGGAACGATTAGATGCGACCAAAAGAAAATCAAAAGAGAGACTTTGACAGGATGAAACGTGATTATGGAAAGAGATAATCTGGTGCACAGTGTGGAAATGGTAATGAGAAAGCTAAAGAAAGGAAAAAAAAAAAGTGAATTCAAACAAGAGTAGATAATGTGGACAAAGACAGTTGAGGAGGGATTTGTCCAGATTAATAAGACTGGAATATCAAACGAGTGAGCAAAAGGAGGACATCATGAAAAAATAAATACAAAGGTATTTCAAAGGAAAGAAATGCTGAGAAGATAGTAGACAAAATGGTATGTATTATTGTGGTTGGATGGAAGAACAGGACGAGAAGTAAAAGAAAGGCAGGAAGCGAAGAAATTTGTAAGAGTAATTACGAATAAAGAGGGAGCCAGACATGAAATAATAGAAGAAGTATTTAGGTTAGGTAGATATGCACATGGAGGTCCACAGCCAATGAGAATAAAGTTTAAATCACAATGAATGGGATAACGAATAGGGCACGGGAAGTAGAAAGCAAAGACAAGTTCAAGAATGCTTGGGTAAGGAAGGACACAACAGAAAACGAGAGGGAATGAGAAAACGTGTTGAAGAAAACAAAAGGAGAGAAACGAGAAGAGGACAGAGCCTTTGCTGAAGAGGGATCGATCGAAAGATGAGGAAGTGGTATCGGAAAAAGATCCAGAGGATTTTTTTTTCGTTCTTCTGCTGTTACCTTTTTTGACTTGGGCGGCTTGCAAAGTTTCGTTGAGGCTTTTGTTCAAAGCTTGACAGCTATCCTCCAGCTTCGACACTCGTGATGTCACATTCTCCAGGTCTGCAATATCAGAACTTGATTAATTACAATCTCCATAATTGTGTGTGTGTGTGTGTGTGTGTGTGTATCTGTCTGTCTGTCTTTATATTTGTTTGTGTGTGTCTTTATATTTCTTGTTTATATATGTAATAATAGGAACATGTCTGTACCATCATAGCATTTTGTTGTTTACCTGTTGTTGTTGTTGTGGTTGTTGTTGTTGGTACGAGTGTGTTGTATACTTTCCTCCATGTTTGAGTTTTCTCTTTGTGTGCCCACATGTGTTCAATAACAGTAGAGTTTTATGTCGTACGTACTTATATAAAGGATTACAAAAGAAGAACATGCCGACAGGAGACCTTTAGCTCCATAACTAGGTTGGATTCGAGAAAAAAATTAATAAATATATAAGTAGATAGGCAAATAGATAAGATATATAACAATGAATAATAAACAGAAAAATAGAAATATTATATAATAATGAATAAATAGATACTAAAAATAAACATAAATAAATAAATAAATGAATAAAATAAATAGATAATGATAGGTAATAAGCAAACAAAAAATAACAATAATCTATAACAAGTAATAACTAGATAGATAATAAAGATAAACAGATAAACAATAGATAAATAAATTGTAATAAATAGATGAATTAAGATAAAATAAATGGAAGGCATTACAACATACTGTTTAGGTGTATATTTAAATAAACATTTAAAATTCGAACTGTACAGCATTGCACTGCTTCTGCATGAAGTTTATTCCATTCATTTACTACACAGCTGGCGAAGTTGCCTCTACCCACTTCCAAATTAAATCTACTTCCTGACAGTCTGAGGCCATTATTTCTTTATTTCTTTTTGTGTAAATTTTGCCCCTTTCGAAATGAGCAGTCCTTATCCTCCTAGTATCCCACGTGACGCCAAGCCACTTTATTCAGCACCGTGATATCCCTTAACATAAGAACATAAGAATAGAGGAGACTGCAAGAGACCATAAGGCTTACACAAGGCAGTTCCATGTCCATTACCACCTGTCATCCCCATCCATAAAGTTATCTAACATTCTCTCAAAACAACCGGTAGTTTCAGCGCTCACTAACTACATGATTACTAAGTCTACTCCATTTTTAAACACTCTAATGGTAAACCAGTTCTTTTCTTATTTTCTTCTTAAATCTACATTTTTCCAATCTAAATCCATTACTATGTGTACTACTCTGCTGTCTTAATATGATGACCTTGCCTGCACCATCGTTGTTAAAGCCCGTGACCCATTTGAATACTTCCCTTCAGCAGGGAAGGGGCTCACTTAATATTTGTATTACTTTATTATGTATGTGAGTTGTACATAAGAGAGGCCAAACGCAGAGTATGGGATCCAATGTATCTAACTTTTCACCCAGCAGAGCTTCTTCAGAAATAACATCGTGGACAAACATCTGACTTCTTATATAACCCGAGCTTGCGGGGAAAAACGAACATGAAACTGGTGTAAACACAATTTGCGTAAATTGCTTGTTACTTTGTTATCAAATTTGCTAAAGGCTTATTTATTGTAAAAAATCCATTGTTTTGATTTATATTATCAATGAGAGATATAAAATCAGATTCAAATCATCTACATTTCATAGTATGCAGTCGTTGCTGCTTTTACTCGTGTGAGTTCTATGATGGCTATGTTACCCAGTAAACAAAATGCTATTCGGAACGAATCTGATACACGATCAGTTTATTGCAAATTTTGTCCAGCCACTTTACCTGCCATTGCCACCGAATGAGCAGCCACCTTTTCTGTGTTTTTCGCCACGCTTCTCTCCATCTCAGCAAGACGGGTTTCCAAGCTTACTAGTTTCACCGACAACTTGTCTGATGAGGCCTTGATCTTCTCTGCGAAATAAATGATATGCGATGAATGAATCTTTGTGTCATAAACCCTCAAAACACGCATCTGTTCATTCAAAGGATTACATTTATACAAATATACATACATAAACATACAAACACTCTCTCTCTCTCTCTCTCTCTTTCTCACACACACACACACACACACACACACACACACACACACACACACACACACACACACACACACACACACACACACACACACACACACACACACACACACACACACACACACACACACACACACACACACACACACACACACACACACACACACACACACACACACACACACACACACACACACACACACACACAACAACAACAACAACAACAACAACAACAACAACAACAACAACAACAACAACAACAACAACAACAACAGATGTACGATCACCTTGTCCGGCAATTTGAGATATAATACCGCGGTAATTGTTACAATTTAGCTGATCCCATTTACTCTTCCAGATAGGGATGAGCAGCGCCCTTTTTTCCAATGAAAGGAAATGGAACCGCACTCTCCAGCTGTAGACTACATTGCATGCAACCTGAGGGTCATGGACCAAGCCCCGGCTTTCAGAAACTCCGCGCTGACGTTGCGGATGCCAGCCGCCTTTTTGCCCCTCAGTTTTATCACACCTTATCTAACCTCATTCAGAAAGGGCAAAGTTAGTGGATCGGCAGACGTCACAAGAATATAATTCTATGGTCGGTCCCGAAGAACTCTGTATGTTACTCCAATAGATACTACACTTGTTTTATATTCACAGCCATATTTTTTTTTTTTTTTTTTTGTATTTTGTTTGATCTCATTTGGTACCAATATTTCATTTCAACTGTTGTGTATTTAATATTGTAAAGAGGTTTGCTTTGTACATGTGATTGAGAGTGTGAACCTTTCCCAAGTTTACCACTTCGACAATTTATAATTGAGTTCACAATCTTGTAACCATTATATCCCATGAAGACTATTCCTGGACGGGAATCGAAACGTCGGGAAAATAAACCCTTCATTTGAGTCTGGTGTTTACAGTTTTCCAATATGGATCCCAGACTCCAAATCTTCAATTAACAACTAACATATGTATATGTATATGTACAGTACATACATATATGTATATGTATGTGTAGAAATATATACTACATTACTCAATCCTGGTCACCACTCAAGAGTCAAGTATAGTATAAGAGTACTTACGATCAACGTCATCTGAAGTCAGTTTGTTCTGTGGGATTTTATCTAGCAAAGCCATGGTCGTTTCAAATTGAGTCTTGAACAGCTGCCCCGCGTGAAATGTTTCCTGCATTTCTGATGATAGCAAACAATGCTAGGAAGTAATTTCTCTGAGAATTATTTAAATACATATCACGAGGAAACATAATTAATTGATGATCATCATATACACTGTGATAACAGAGAATTTTACAACGGAAATTCATTGCACTTATTTGAGTCAGTCTATGTTGTTTACTTGGGTTCTTAAGACATATAATAGTAGTATGTGTCCCCAGATATCTTTGCCATTAGACTGAACAAAAATGTAAATATACTTGTCTTTAAGTCCTTAATGTCTTCTTGGATTTCCTTGATATGTGATCCAGCCACTTTGATTTCCGTCTCCATCGTTGAGATTCGACTTTCTGCATTAAAAGCCAAGGAAATCTCTCTCAACACTGATCTCAAGTCATCAATAAGTTCAACAGTAGGACCGAAGTCAGCGTGCTGGGTCTCGAAGGCTGTAGCCCAAGTCCCCCGGAGCAACGACGTAACCTAAGTAAGAGACATTCCCTATGGTCAATCGGAAAGCGTTGAAGGTGGGGTTGTTCTGTCAACGTGGAAGCTCAAATTGATATTCATTTTAACATGAACTGTGATAATACAAACCACGATAAGAACTATCCTTTGGTCCATACTGGCTTAGTGACCTAAGCAAGCCCAGCAAAACTAGAAAGGACTCTGCAAAGCAAAAAGATCAGCCTTAGATAAACAAGAGAAATACAAAGCTACTTGACCAATAAATAAGGTAACGAAGAACAACTTGCATAGACGAAAAGAATTGGATTCAGGGTTGGAATCAGAATTTAAATCTAATATACAGTTAATGTACATAATTGAAATGAATCAGACTTTTTCGGGCATATATGATTTTCCTTTCCTACTTATAAACCAACTAGAAATAAAGAGGGTCATACAAATTAGATGATACCATGTTCGCATATATTATTTAGTTTCCATTGAAATTATAATCAATCAGTCAGTCACCTCGATCTCTTTATATGTAGTACATAAATAAATTCATGTCTACAAACATGTCTATGTACACATCTACAAACGTATGCATATAGATATATCTATGTATTGTAGATATAGTCGTATATATGTCTACCTCCTACATTTTTATCCTACGGTATATTTAAACAGTACTTTTATGCTGATGACACTATATATGTTTCTACTTCATTCTTCAGTCCGAACTCTTATTATTCTAGATGGATTACATCAGAATTGACATCAGATTTTTCTATCATACTTGATTGGGTTGAAGAAAACCTAGTGTCTTTTAGCGCCGCATTTGGCAATCTTCTAGACCTATTCCCCTTTTCTTTAGTATTATGCTTTTTTTTTTTTTGACATTCAAGTCTCGCTCCGCCCTTTGCCAGCAAACTCATCTGGAAAATTAATATATCACCTCGATTTATGGACACTACCCAGCATGAGGACACAGGGTGGGCCAGAAGCCTGGGAAAAACCTGATACTAATTGATGAGCATTTTCCAGCTTACTGGTGAGCTTTCCCGTGTTACCGTTTAAGTTGTGATTGAATACCGCCCATCAGTGGCATCAGTGTTACTCCCTTAAGAAGACTCAGTTGAGCCGAAATCCAGATAAGAGATTATGGATGCCTACGGATAAGTTCTACAGAGCTTAGACCTTCCACTAAGGTAAACAGAACTAAAACAATCTACAAGAAAATAATCAACGCAAAAGGAACATCACCTTCAATAAAACTTTATCAACTATCTACATATATAAATGCATATATCAACTACGGCTAAATGTATATGTATCAATGTATACATAAACATATACAATGTATATATAAATGTATATATCATCTATAAATGAGATTATTTGTCATGCACAGCCCTCAAAATTTCCTAACTCCAACAACTCAGCTGCTGAGCCTACACCGGAGACTAAATAGCTCTGGTATGGTGTACACATCTCACGTTTGGGCCAACTTCCCTAACTCAGTGTTTTCCAGTAGAATCCAAAATTTTCTCATTTTTCTCCTCTTTTAAAGTCTTCAGCCTCTCCTTATCTCTTTTCTGTCACTACCTTCAGTGCAGTGGTTCTTAACCTTCTCCAATGCCCTTAGTACCCCTTGATATCTCAGAAAATTTCCTCGTGCCCCCATCCAATACAAATACAACGCAAATATATGAAAAGGATGAGTGACACAAACCTTCTTTGCTTTGTCATTGTAAATATACAGTACCATTGCACTGGGGATATCGTGTCTCGAACCCCCAGGGTTAAGGTATCGTACCCCTTGGGGATACCTGAGGTACCCCCAGATTAAGAACCACTGCCTCAGGGCCTGCTCACCTGCGCTAAGCCTTTCCTCTTGATTGAACCACACAACGACATTAGATTTGCTTCAATGTTTCACCCCTTTCCTGTGCAGTTGACTTAAGTCGGCCAGTTAGTTCTGTCTTCCTTTCCTTCCACTGGGAGGAGACTCTGGATCCCCTCCCCCCTCTCCTCCCCCCCCCTCCACAACCCTCGACCTCTTGGACTCTTTCTGAAGGGAGACTCGAGAAACAAGTCCCGCCTCACTAGCACTCGACTCCAATTTAGTGTGATCTTCTTCCTCACAGTCTTCCCGGGACCGGCTTTTCGCGACTCTCTCAGACATGGATAAGAGGGCATTTATACGGTCTAACGGTTCGTCGAACGCGGTTCGACAGACACGTGTTTAAAGTGATGCGTGAACGTGTGAACGGGGTATTTGGTTGTCGAACACGTTGGTTAAACCCCAAATATCCCCGTTCACACGTTCACACATCACTTTAAAGACGTGTCTGTCGAACCGCGTTCGACGAACCGCCGTTAGACTGTGTGAACCCCCTCTAAACTGTACACAGGAAGCACGCAGACACCTTTTCCTAAATTTGGCAGACAACACGAACAAGGCCTTTGGTCTCTCAGTGCTTACGTTGATTGGCCAAAGGGGTGGCGTGGACAGCAGGTAGCTTGGATATGAAGAATTCCCTTCACTTGAGGATCAAACTCAAGAATGTGAGGAAGAGTCCTCAACTGGTGCTCACGGAGAGGAACTCGGCACTGCAGCGAGCGTGGCAAGTCCACACTATCTGAGATGCCCCCGGACAGGAAGTGCCTCCCACAAGTCATATCATTGACCTACACGTCATGGTAAACAACGTGGGTTTTTACTGGTCTTGTGGCATATCTTCTTCTCCTTGTATGTAGGTGCGTGCGTGTGTGGCTCACTATGGTTTTGGATTATGTGTTGGACTCGTGATCCACAGCTATTTCTCTCCCGGAAGAGAGCTCAGAGCTCATGTATGACCGTGTGTGTGTGTGTGTGTGTGTGTGTGTGTGTGTGTGTGTGTGTGTGTGTGTGTGTGTGTGTGTGTGTGTGTGTGTGTGTGTGTGTGTGTGTGTGTGTGTGTGTGTGTGTGTGTGTGTGTGTGTGTGCGTGCGTGTGTGTATGTGTGTGTGTGTGTGTGTGTGTGTGTGTGTGTGTGTGTGTGTGTGTGTGTGTGTGTGTGTGTGTGTGTGTGTGTGTGTGTGTGTGAGTGTGTGCATGACAAGTATCACAGCGAAGGGCCAAGGGATATGTGTATTAGCATTACGAGAGAGGAAGGAATTTTTTCTTAGATGGATAAAGACCCCTGTCTACGAACGACAGCGTGAGGAGAAGGAGGAAGAGGAGGAGGAGGAGGAGGAAGACAAGGAGGAGGAAGAAGAGGAGGAGGAGGAGGAGGAAGAGGAGGAGGAGGAAGAAGAGGAGGAGGAGGAGGAAGAAAAGGAGGAGGAGGAAGAGAAGGAGGAGGAGGAAGAAGAGGAGGAGGAAGAAGAGGAGGAGGAGGAAGAGGAGGAGGAGGAGGAAGAAGAGGAGGAGGAGGAGGAGGAGGAGTAGGGGAGTGAGTGACACCAAATCTTGAGCCCAGGCGATTCTCTTCATCTGATTGGTGGTCCAGTGTGGCCACTCAGTGGACCCCGTATGATATGTGTAAAGGAACATTACACAGGGACTGTGATGAACATAGTTAGGTTAGGCTAAGTTTGGTTAGTTTTGATTAGG